>NC_069733.1:10511009-10863509 GCF_027358585.1 Pangasianodon hypophthalmus | reverse complement strand
CTTCATTCCATAAATATACTTTAGACGTGAATTTTTATTAAAATACAGAGATAGATAAGGAGTGGTGTTGAGCAGGGTAATTATTGTGTATTAATTACAAGATCTAGACACTTGTTGGCTTAAACTATTTCATGAAAGACACAAAATTTAAAGAGAGCGAAGACAGGTTCAAAATATCTCCAGCTGTGGTGGCACAAAACAATTTGCAGCAAACAGCAGAAAGGAAAAAATATACATTGGATGGTATATTTTGATTAATATCATGATTCATTTATTTATCTTTTCCGAATCACAAGTTTTCTGAAACTTGGAACAGATTTTGCACCAGATGAATTGGTTTCAGCCTCATCATACGATCATACATTCAGCAGAACAAGCTCAAGACAAGCTGTGTTTCTGTCTCACCAATGATTAAGTAACTAATCTCTCGCACACTTTCCCTGAAGCTCCAGGGATAACGCAGCAAACATAAGAGCTAAATAATGTTCTGATGCTTAATATAAGGTACCTCCTGGGTAATTTCCTTGATTTGAGGAAAAACAGATTTGCTTTCATTCTCAGCTGGCAAGAGACCAAAAAAACCTGTCGCAAAGCAGGAAGTTCATAAGTACACTTTTCAAACAAAAAGGGTTCTTTGAACAGTTAAGGATCATAGTTTCCTAAAAAAAATGCTATACTTGAAACCTTCTCTAAATAAGAAAGGTTCTTTGAATAGTTAAGGGTTCTTTGCTTCTTTTGGAACCCTTTATGACAGAGAAACACACTGTTGTAGAAAAGTACTATAAACATTAAGAGATATCTGAGAGGGAAAAACGAAAGAATCATTTAGACTGTTAAACCTTTTTTTTTTTTAAGAATGTAAGAACATACTCTATCCTAGCGTTCTATGTAGAAACTTGAAGAGTTATGCCAAAGACATAATATTACATTTCACTGGCCTGTAGGTCCTTTTCATTACTTGCTGGGGTTTTTTGGTGGGTTTTTTTTTTACATAAATTAAGCTTAATGTTCTGCTGTATATATGACAATTTAGTGCTTGATGCTCATTGAAAAATAAAAGAAATCCTGAACCCTTGAAGGTTCTTCTGTATACAGCCTTCAACAGTGTTTTCATATCAATAAGGGTTCCTGGTAAAATTCGTTTAGAAAGCTAAGAATTCGTACCCATCCACTGAAACCTTTTTCCAAAGAGTACATACACCCCATCTAAATTTTAATGAATCTTTATAAAACATCTTTACCAGTTTTCAAATCCAGATCTTAAGAAGGGCAATGACAATGCTTCTACGTTGAGCTTTTTCATTCAAATGAGAGCTTTTTCAAGATCTCAATAAGATTGGTAATATTAGTCAAAATTAAACTTTACATGATTCAGTTAATCCTTGCATACTTGTTTGAACAATAGCTCAAAACCACACTGACCCGGAAAATAAAATTACATACTACCACTGTAACCCCATTCCTCTCTTACGCGCTCCTTTTTCTCCTTCTTTCCACTCTTGCCTAATATTATCCCACCAAGCATGTTGTACACATGGGTGACAAATTAAAGGAAAAAATGGTAGCTCTGTTATGCGTGTTTCATTTCCACTTTTGACCTTAGAGTGAACCGTCACTGCAAATCAATACAAAGTTCTTCTGCCTGATCATCTTTATCCTATGATGAAACATTTCTGACCTGATGGGAGTGGTTTCATTAGGATGACTCCGCCCCCAAGCACAGGGCACAAGGGCACGAGGGCTCACTGGGTGTTATGGATTTATGAGTAAGAAAGGTGTACATCATATGCTACAGTCTTCACTGTCACCAGGTCTCAATCCAAACACCAATTAAAGAAATATCTTTTGGAAGTATGCTATTCCTCCCTCCAGAGACTTGAAGAATCTATGCCAAACAGTACATTTAAGCTGTTCTGGCGGCTCATGGTGGTTCGACACCTTACCAAGACACTTATTCATGTTGATTTTTCTTTAATTTGCCACCCGTCTATCTGAGCAATATGGACATGCAGAGCAGTAAGGCAGAAGTGTCCTCTCTGGAACAGAGTCATACACACACAGATCTTTGTCGACATCTGCTTCTCCATGGAAGTCTATCTGATTAAACTGCCACGTTCAGTCTGCTGTGACTCATTCTCCCATGAGACCACGCTGCTTATCATTCTAGCGTGGTTATGTGTGCCTCTGCGGATCACCGTGCTCTAGCTACTCATCGATACCGCAATCAATGTGAGTAAACGGCAGAGCTTTGCATATGGTTTCTGTGTTCCCTCACTGTCACATATCACACATTGCACTGTTTATCAGTTCAATAGTGTTTATGAATTTCTTCAACACTCAACTTGATAGTCTCCTTCAGCAGGTACCATGTGTTAATAATTCTACATTTTGTTTAACAAAGAAATAAGATCATTCACACTTCAGTCCCATGAAGAAATCATAAGTACGATCAAACCACTATACACTGCCTATTAATGGAGAACACGTGGACATCTAATACTGTGAATTAAAAAAGTAAAATGATACTAACCAAACAGAATGAGGTGATCCAAGCAATCCGCCTGCACCTCCTCCATCCTGGCTCTTAAAGGCTACCTTTTAAGTGGTGACCTGATGTCAGTTTTAAGCCCAACATATAATGTTCAGTTTTTAAATATAACAGCATAGCAACATCTGGTAGATCTTTAACATCTTTGCTTTGTAAGAGCCAGGGCCAGTTTCCACAGTCTTAGAAAAAAAAGGTTCCATCTACTTCCTCAAAGGGTTCTTTGGTTTGTCTTTAGGAAGGTTGCATGTAGAAATGTACAACGGAGGGGATTCTGTTCAGAAAAGGGTATACACAGATCCCCTTTAGAAACCTAGAAGCATTAATCATGCAGTATAACGTATAACATGCTGGATTTTTTTTTATCTCATAGGAATGAAAGAATGTCAATTTCCTTATGGACTAATGTTGAATTAACACCATCAGTGTTTTAGTCTCAGATGAACACCATGATTTCATGTATGTCTTAGGCTTCACATGGGGGATTTCATGCTCGCTACATAGAGGCTAATGTCAACAGTGGGCTTCATTAATCACTGTCACGCTGTAAAGGTTATTATTCTCTCACTCTAGTATCTCATCTGCTATCTTTGTCTGTATCTGTACGAATGATCTACATATCGATGTAAACCGTGAACGGTGGCTTTTTCGGAATTAAACATTGTACAGCCTGTGAGAGAAATGATTTACACTAATAATTTACTTAACATAAATATCAGCCCACACTGGGGACTTTTCTTGTGTAAGGAATTTCTTTACATATGCTACAGTCTCTTTTTTTGTTTGTTTGTTTGTTTGTTTTTGTTGCTTGTTTAATCTTTATTTAACCAGAGTAATCACACTGAGACAAAAAAAAGCCAAGAAGGGAGAACAACTGTTACCACAGACTACATTCAGACACAGGACGTAACGAATAACACTTAGAAGCGCACAGAAAAACAATTCCTTTATACACAAATAGCTTAAGATCTGATAATGATTACTTAATGATTAGTTTTAGATGTTTGTGTAAGTCACTTCATGATGACTAAAAGCTGTCGTTCAGATCTCATCCATTAATGTGACTGTAAGAACACAACTTATATGTCATGCTTTTTTTTTTTTTTTTTTGCAGCAATACAGATAGATAGAAAGGAAGGTATAAAGGTGACAAAAAAAATCCTCCAGTGTCTGTCTTGACTTTTAATGTTTTTCAAATACTCAGCAGAGTGGTGTGTTTAGAGAGGTTAGAATTAGGTTTATCATTGTTGTCACTAATGTTGATGTTTATCATGATACTTCGGAAATACCTCATGTTTACTTTGTTTGCCAGTTTATTTGGACACATCAGTGCGTTTCAGTAAAAGTAAAGCTCGGAGAACACACTAGTCGTTACTGTGAATTTTGCACACAGAGCAACGTTCATCAAACGAAATGATGAGCAATAAAATATCCACAACACAGCACTGCTACTGCTACCAGCGACATGAGCGAAGTGTTTCAGCACCAGCACAAAGGACAGCTCCTCCGCATCAACACCGGACATCTCGCGGTAACGGACTCACCTGTGATGGAGCAGAGATGCGCGGAAACGAGCACGAGGAGCTGCACGCGGCCCGATTCCGACCTCACATCTCCGAGCCGCCGCATCGCGATTAAAAAACGACCAGAGCTTCACCGGCTTTAAACGGCTGGCCGCCAGTTTATATTACCGCGCCCGTCCACATCTTCGCGTCTCGCGACGGACCGGCCGCTCGCGCATGACGTCAGGTGGAAGGAGGGGCGGGCGGGGGGAGCGATTCCGAGAAGGCTCCTCCTCCGAGACGCTGGGATTGGAGAGCGCGCGCTTTCCTAAGCAGTTCATTAGAGGAGCAAGCTGTCAGTCAAACCCGCTCCAGGGAATTAGAGGAAATTAGCGTGGGTTTGTTGTAGCGGATAAGATTCAGGTTTTCTTCGTCTTAAAAAAAAAAAAAAAAGTCTTAAAAATACTTTTTGTTGTTGTTTTAGTTAAATGTCAACATTTTTATTTATTTCTTCATTCATTTATATTTCGTTACATATTAACACATATAAACTTTTTCTCATATGTTATACATGTAACATGTAAATAGAGCTCATCTCCATATTGAGCTACAGTGTCTACAGAGTGCATAGTAGTCATGTCTTTATTTTTATAATCAAAATTTTTATAATCATCTTTCATCAAAAGATGGATGCATTGTAGTCAGGAAGTTCGCTGTGGAAAGGAGATCAATGCTGCCCCCTACAGGGCAACAGGAGTAAAATGTTATTACTGACACAAGTAGAAAAGAAACAGGATCCAGCACTGGTTTGATTCTTTAACTGTGTCTGCTAATCAAAAGCAGCACCTCAACACCAGATACACTACTTTATCAGATTAAAGGTGTACTGCACATAGACTAAAACTAGTCAAATTGCTTATAAATTACACAGATCTGATTGGATCCTACATCTGGATCTCACACAACTAAAAGTAATATTATGTAATCATTACAGCTTTTAATATTACTGCAGACTGGTTTGTTTGCACCTGGTTTCTTCAGACAAAATATATGTAAAATGGCAAGATGTAAGATAATCATTAGACATATATGTGAGATTGTCATTAGAAATATGCCTACACATACAGTATGCAGGTATTCATCTTCAGTAACTGCTTTATCCTGGTCAGGGCTGCAGTGGATCCAGGGAATACTGTTCATCCTGACGCATCCCTGACACACACTCGTTCTTAGGGGGAATTTAGAGTAGAAAAGTCGTCTAACGCCATGTTTTTGGACTGTACAAGGAAACCAGAGAACCTGCAGAAAGTCCCACATGGACATGGTGAGAATGTAAAAGTCCCTACAGAGAATCACCAGAGCTCAGAGTTGAACCTGGAACCCTGGAGCTGTGAGGCAACAATGCCACCTGGTGCAACACATTGCCACCCTACACAATACATTACAACAAAGTCTTTGAGATTTGGGGTTAGGATCAGGGTCCCTGAAGCAGTTGATAGTCAAAAGACCAAACAGAGACACTTTCTCATTGCTGGGATTTAAATTCTATATCCCAGAGCCATCACTACTAAGCAAGCAGTGCCTATTTTCAGCAAGGGAAGGTTTTGATCCAATGACTTGTGTGTTATGGAGCCAGTTCTATATGGTAATCATGTTGCTCATGTACAGTTGTTGTTTTAATTTGATTTAGCTAGTAAGAAATCATATTTACGCAGGTGGACCAATGTATCCAGCATGAGAATATTGGAAGACTAGCAAGACCATTTAAGGGGCAAATTGGGAAATGCTGGTCTTATTGCTGGTTTAGCTTGTGAGGGAACAGAATCATGCTGAGAGGCCAGCTTGGCCAGCATGAACATACTGGGAGACTATGACCAAGGCCATTCTGGTCTTTTGGCTGAGACAGCTTGATCATACTAGAAATATCAAGATAAAAACAGGATGGAGTGGTGAAGAGCAGATATTTCTAGTTACAGTAGCATTTGAAAACCTTATATGACAAGACAAGGCATTCATATAACAGTACATAAATTTTAATGATATCTAAACAAAGAAGCAACATTGGTTTTCCCTTAGTATCGCAGTTGTGAGCATTAAAAAATGCATGTGAGCCATTCTGTATCTATGAAATGTTAAGGTGACATTTATTTGACATGCACTCATTTGTATGCAGCCAGAAGATGATCTGAAGCTAAAGGTTAATCTATATAAAACACATTTTATGCCTTTTTTATTTGAATAAAATTTGGCTTATTGTGTACATGGACATATATTCATTTGGCTGGCCTATCTTTGCTTAAAAAATCAACAATGCATTAATTATTCTGTAAGTGTAGGTTATTTATGTTATGTTAAAAATAGATTAATTTGTTAGGTCATGGGGTTAACATAAATCTTTTGGGTCATGGTTGCTTTTAATAATCCTCGTTTTAAACCTGCACACACCAAGGCCATTGTTTAAAAAAAAAAAAAAAAAAGATTCTATGATTACGTGTGTCTTTGGCATGTAAGTTAACCATTTTAAGCATGTTAAGTTTTAATTACAATTCAATGATTTCATTACTTAACTAACCCTAGGTTATTAATACAGCTTGTTTACCTTGAATAAAGCTGTAGTGACATGGACAGTGTTTAATGTAAGCTGGATAATGAGTTAGAAGTACAACAGAAGAAACTTAATGAGGTGTTGTAATGGTGCAGCTGTCAAGGTGAGTTACTTTTTTTTTCATTCATTTCATGCTCAGTGTAGCAAACCAGCCTGTACAGGAAGCAAAAAATAAATAAGAAAGTCTCACATTGCACTGTAATAGAAAAAAAATGCATAGAAGAAACAAAATACTGAATATGATAGTGGAGAATTTAAATGTTTACACAATATACCTAAGCACCATTTGTGCCCATATTGCCCTGAAACCTACCTATTATTAATCTTTAAAGATTTTGTTGGTTGAAGGAAATAAAGGGGTTGTAAAGGCCCGAGTAGGATATTTTGCTACATTGCCTTACTGCATGACCTTTATCTAGAGACTGTAAATGATATTGTTTTCCATTTACAGGTTCCAGGCTTGTGCATGGACCTCACCACTCTTGTCACAGCAAGACAAAGGCACTCCAGATGCAGCATGAAATATTCCCATAGTGTTCCTCTCACAACAGATTATGGATGTGGTCGAGGTATGTGTTGCCCTCCACAACTACATCATCTGTACTGATGTCACAAGCACATCTGGAGTCCCAAAATTCCAACATCTGGTTAGATTCAGGATGAGAAATGGAGAGCGCGGGTGGCAAATGTCAATGGCCGTGTTGACCCTGGGCCTCTGTCAAGTGCTAGGGCTTTGCATGCTGCTGGAGTTTGGGGGGATCTGTTGGGATTCATTCAGAGGCCTTCAGAAATGGTGCTTCAGCAGAATACAGTACTGAGACATGGCCAACGAAATTTAATGTTATGTACAAACCTACAAAATAAATTTTTATTTTGCTTAATAATATTTGTTTTGTGTAACTGACCTACCTATTCTTGCCAGTTTAATGTTTCTCTCTATGTGAACAGGGATTAATTGAGTGGGAGTTTTTTTGTTTTTTATGTGTTAAACCACACTGACAGACAACCCCCTAGCAACTACATGTGAGCACCTCTATATGTAGGGTTTACTTCAGTATGAGTTGTCTAGCTGGCTTGCGAAGTTTACTACAAGATTGTCCCTTCTCCCCTTTCAAAGAGATCTTGTTCACTGATAATCATGACTGCAGTTTGTTATGGATCATAAATTTGGGAATGTTTTAAACTCCATCTAATCCAATCTGAATACCATGCATCATCTGATTTCTTTTCTTTTTAAAAATGTTACCACAAACTAAAGGTTAATTCAATAAAAGCCAGCTCACATCAAAAGTGTTTCTGTACTACCGCTCACATGTAAAAACATAACTCCATCTGTCCTGCTGCATTTTCTATATCCTGCATCAATTTCTATTTCACATGCACTGGGAAGTGAAGCATACACTTCCTAGGAATCCTTTCAAACCACACACTTTCAATATGTTGTGAACCATATTTTAAATAACAATCTATTCAGTTCTCTAGCTGTTTGCTGTTTTCTAGTGTTTGTATGATAATCACAATCATGAGGAACAAGAAGAACTGCTGTGTATTTTGTAAATTTAATTTAAAAGTTTTATTGTATCACGTATTGTGTGTGTAAATATATATATATATATATATATATATATATATATATATATATATATATATACAGTACTGTGCGAAAGTCTTAGGCACCTATGTTTTATTACAAACTTTGTTATAGATTTTATGACTTCTACGTTATTGATTCAGAACAAAATACAAAAACATTTTAGATTCCAAACATTAGTTTTCCAGCACAAAATTAAATGTTACAGAAAAAATGTTTGTGTGTCAGTAAAGAAAGAAGCATATTACATAAGAGACCACTTTTCAGAATAAAAAACATAATGAAGGCTGCCGGGTTTTGCTGCAAAAATAAGAAGCAAGTGTGACAGTCAAAGTCTCCAGAAGAACTGTGGCTGCTTCTGCAAATTGCTCAGTAACACTTACAGCTCATTTCCTTATAAAACTGCACAAATTGTACCTGAGACTACTATTTTTTTAAAAAGTGAAGGATCATCACACCAAATATTGACTTTGTTCCATTTATTACTGTTTACTGCTCTTCATAGTATTTGTAGAAACATTTAATTTCATTATTTTTGAAGGCATCATTGCTCTACAGCATTTCTTTGCATGTGCCTAAGACCTTTGCACAGTACTGTATATATATATATACAGTCAGGTCCTACTCATATATACATTTTAGGGTACACCGCCACAATGACTTGAAATGAAGAACGAAGCAATCAAGATTGAAGTGTAGACTTTCAGCTTTAATTCAAGGGTTTTACCAAAAATATTCTATTAACTGTTTAGGAACTGCAGCCATTTGCAGCCACAGAGTCCCTCCATTTTCACAGGCTCAAATGTAATTGGGCAAAATAACATAATCATAAATATAAGGATTATTTTTAAAACTTGGATGCAAATTTGACTTTGAGGTCAATGACTTCCTGAAATCTGGAACCCATGAACATCACCAAATGCTGAATGTTTTCTCCCTTGAGATGCTTTGCTAGGCCTTTACTGTATCCACCTTCAGTTGCTGGTTGTTTGTGGGTCTTTCTGCCTTCATTTAAGAACATTCCATTTCTTTGGCTTAAGAAGCTCTGTTTTGGGTCATTATCCATCTGTACTGTGAATAGCTGTCCGATCAGTTTTGCAGAATTTGACTGAATGTGAGCAGAAAGTATAGCTCTGTACACTTCAGAATTCATCCTGCTACTTCTATCAGCAGTCACATTATCAATAAACACCAGTGACCCAGTTCCATTGGCAGCCATACATGCCCATGCCATAACACTGCCTCCACACGTATGACAGATGATGTGGCATGCTTTGGCTCATGAGCCCTGCCTTTCCTTCTCCATACTCTTCTCTTCCCATCATTCTGGTTAATCATGCATCAGAACTGGTCAGGCATTTTTTTAGAGTTTTTTTTTTTAGTAAAGTCTAATCTGACCTTTCTGTTCTTGAGTGTTACTAGTGCTTTGCATCTTGAGGTAAACACACTGTATTTACATTCATGAAGGCGTCTCTTGATTGTAGACTTTGACAATGATATGCCTACCTCCTCCAGAGTGTTTCTGACTTGGCTAGATGTTGTGAAGTGTTGTTTTTTCCCCAAGGAAAGAATTCTGCAATCATCCACTTTAGTTGTCTTCCGTGGTCTTCCAGGACCTGCTGAGCTCGCCAGTGCATTCCTTCTTTTGAAGAATGTACCAAGTTGTTGATTCGGCCACTCCAAATCAACTATCAATTATACTATCTACTATCCAAATCAATTATACAAACTTGTGGAGTCTGTGTTAGCTCAAGTGTACACTGTCATTAAAGCAAAAAGGTGGCATACCAAATAAGAAATTCTGAATTTCATGTACATATTTTTAGGATTCTACTTTTCACTCAGGTTGTTGCTGATAATATCATTTGTAATGAACATCTTTGTGTTAAATTGAAACATAAGGTCAAACAGAAGCATTTTCTCCAGTGGTCTCAGACTTTTGGACTTTTGTATATATAAAGACAGCAAGTTAACCCAAATCCATTTTAAGACAAATAAGGTTAATTGTTAAATTAAGATGACATGCTACTGTATAAAAGAAGGATGGGCTAGTCTGGGCAGATGGGAGCCATACGCCGAGGTTGTGCAAATAGCAGAATTAATATTAATTGAAGAGTTAGCACATGATCACATAATGCCCTTAGCAGGCAACAGATATTTAATGTCTGGTCATGACCATTTTCTTTGGACCTCACTTATATTGCACTGGATGGAAGACACCTCTGTAATTTCTCTCCATATTTTGGATACCCTGCTAAATAATATTTTTTTTTATTCTTGTAGACATGTCAAAAATACTTTCACTTCTGCCTCAGATAAATTTTTCCTTTTTTTGGCATTCCGTATCCATTTTGCACTTTCCACTCTCTTAACTTGGTCTTTTTATGGAGTTTTGTGGGCATCACCAAATGCAAATCAGCTGTGGCATGCACACACCCGGTAATGGGTTTATGAATGATTGGCCATTTATCAACATATACACACGAATACATAGAAAATCAGCAATTACAAAAAAATTTTTAAATTTGGCGTACAATTTTAGTTTAGTTTGGTTTAAGCAAACATTTACGCACAACTTTACACAAAGATCAATGAATGAGGCCCATTGGCCGCCATACACAAGTCAATTACATTGTCCTATTTTAATCATTTTACAGAATGAGTCATTGATTCAACATACTGTAAATGGATTAAAATATGACAAATACTCAACTCTCCAAGGATATATGTGTGGCAGTCTGAGCAATCCCCTCAATTTCTTGAGAACTGTCAAAGAATCTGGTTTTAGCCTGTTTTTCTCTGCCTATAACATACTTTAATGGCTCAATTTAAGAAAACAGAAATATATTTCACCAAAACAATGTGGATTTTTATTCACTATTTAATCTTGCCTATGATTTCTGCAAAGATCACACTGGGTAAGGAGCAACTTTGTACAATAGTCTACCTAAAGATGTCTAAAAGCTTGCTAGCTAAGTGTTTCTAAGTGTAAGTGCTAAGTGTAAAGTGTGATTTCCTCACACAGCACAGACATTATCCCAGTGAAGTCAGTTTGCAATCAGATATCGGCTGTCAAAATGTCCATGATTCTCCTGTGCCACAGTCACAATGGAATTTTCATATGCTGTTCTCTCTGTTTAAGGGTAACTTTTAGGGGTAACCTGATTTTAAAATGCTTTACTTTTACTTGTAATCACAAAAGAGAAAGATATTTTAGTCCAGGAAAACTTGTACAGGGTGTCCCAAAAGTCTCCATACATAGGGGAAATTAACAATTTTTAGCAAAATATTATACAATATTATACAGTTTTTTCAGATAGCCTTTAAGAAATCCTTTGACAAAAGAAGAACGTATTGAAATCATTGTCATGGCTGGATCAGGAAGCTGTCACAAGGTTGTGATGGACTTTAACAGGAAACATGGCAAGCACATCACATTTGACACTGTTTCCAAACTTATTAACAAATTCAAAAACACTGGAAGTGCTGCGGACCAACTGAGAGAGTGGACGTCCACGAACATGTACTGATGAAGGCACAACCGACGTAGTGCTGGCGTACATAGTCCTCTACGTATGGAGACATTTGGGACACTCTGTAGTTTTCAGAACTAGAGTAGAAACTGTTAACAATTTCACCATATGAAGGGTTTTCCCAGGTCGCCACACGTATATCTGACTAAAACTGTGGATAAATGTTCATGCTTTAAGAGCCACCAACACAAAAATAAATTAAACTTTCAGAAGACTAAAAGTTGTGAACCATTTAGTTTAATATAAAAATAGCGACTATGTATTATCGTGTAAGAATGCTGGCAGCTCCTTTTTAGAACAGAGGAAAATGTGTTGAACAACAGGGATTGTTAGGTACTTGTGCGTAACATCACAAAAACATAAACAACAACAGAATTATGTGCGTGTGTGTGTAATATATATATATATATATATTTATATATATATATTATATATATATGCTCCTGGGCAAAATAAAAAAATGGGCCAAGCCCAAAATGGCAAGCTTTTAATGGTCTTAACAACAAATCATTGGTCAGGAAATTAGCAAGAATTAAACAAATAGATAAAGGAAGTTAGTATGGGAGAGCTTTTCCTTTTGATTTCTTTAAATGTTTAATCTTGTGGTCCTTGATGGGCTGCATCAGGTGTGCAGATAACCAAATAATCACTAATCTTTTAAGAAAAAAAGAAATAAAATCCCAGAAGATATTTTTTGGAAAATATTCTACACCCAGACATGTGCTAGTTTGAATTTTCATGATTTTACCTTTGTGTACAAGGCTATATAAGTGAATTTTCCTGTATCTAGTTTTAACCCCAACAGTTCACTGCAGTGAAAGTAAAAGAGTAAATGGTGGAGGAGGGCTCAGGAGTGCATTTCTTTAATTCCTGCTCATTTTTTGACCAATGATTTGTTGTTAAGACCAATAAAAGCTTAATATTTGCCATTTTGGGCTTGGCCCTTTCTTTTTTCTTTTTTGCCCAGGAGTGTATATATGTATTTATATATTTTTTTAATTTCCTCCCTAAAGTCCAGCTGCATTATGAGCTTCTCCAAGCACAGTAAACAGTTTGACTTTGGTAGCTTCCACGCGCTCAGGAGGAAGTTTCCGGAGAGAGTCTGCTACAGCCTGGGCAAAGGTGAAAAACTCGTCGCTACTCCGTCGGGATTCAGTGATGGCGCTCAGCTGGGACACCAGAGCCGTACAGTTCACCATTTCCTGACGTAGAGTTGATATTTTGTCCACAATGTCCTCCCCTCTGGAGGCGCGCTTCCTCTTCTTGACTGGCTGGCTCACTGACGACACTTCCGTGCACGCGGAGTCCTCGTCGTCGTCGCTACAGGTCGCGTGCTGGACTGCAGTCCGCCTCCACTCTCCCACCTCGCTCTTAGGCACCAAGTCGCTCTTCGTGTCTCGGTGTTTAATAAACCCATTGAGCCACGACAACCTCATACAATACTCCGGTTCTTTCTCTTCATCCGGCCCGGAGTCCCCATTTCTGGTCTTGAATTTTTTTTTCAAGCGCACAAATTTATCTCGAATTGCTTTCCACTTCTTCATGCACACCTCCGGATCTTCGCCCAGTGTTTTGCCTATTTCCTTCCAGGACTTCAGCATCACGTCACTGTGCTTGTAATGTTTTGAAGAAGGGTCGTATAAGTGCTTATAACGTCGCACTTCTTCTGCCAACTGATCTTCAAACTGCCCCATTCGGCTTTTACGCTGTTTTTAGTGTGGTTTTGCTCCAGAGTTTCTTGGGTCTCGTCTCAACATTTCCGGATACGCTGACGGATGTGCTTCCTTGCTCCACCAATCAGCGCGTACTGACGCGCAGCGCCGCACACGCGCGCGACACGCAGTGGAGCGTTGCGGCGGTCTGCGCGTCGCGTCGCTTGTCCGTGGCGCGCGGAGTCACTGCGTGCTGTACGTGCGTATATACGCGTTAACAAAGCGCGTGTGTGGAAAACCAAAGGGGCCATAAGCGCCCTAAAATTGTGCGCCCGTCTTGTGCTCTTTAATACACACAAAAACGCCGTATGAGGCATGAGGAACACGCCAAACATGTCCCTCATAAACAGTTAATACAGACACTAAATCTTCTTTCCAGTGCACTTGTTCAACTATAGTGCAATATAGTACTACTGTAACTTTCTAACATACATTTACTAGTTTGCTCATCTGTTCTGCAGATACATGTTGGATATAGGCAATAATGTGCTGATTATACAGGTTATTGTATCTGTTTTTATATTGGTCTACTTTTTTTTCTTTACTTTTTATACTTGTATATATTTCTTTATATACTTGTATATATTCCATACATGCTCTGCCCGTGCTTCAGGGGCTTCCTCCGGATACTCTGGTTTCCTCCTGTAGTTGAAAGACATGTGTTGTAGGCTGATTGGCATTTTCCAAATTGTCCGTAGTGTGTGCATGTGGATTGTGCCCTGCGATAGGTTGGCACCCCATCCAGGGTGACCCCTGCCTTGTGCCCCAAGTTCCCTGGGATAGGCTCCAGGCTCCCTGGCGACCCTGTGTAGGATAAGCAGTACGATGGATGGATACTTTTTCCTTATATGTTGTATTCCATTGTGTGTTGCACTGCTTGTAAGTACCAGAAGCACCTGTAAACCAAAATCAAATTCCTAGTGTGTGTGAGCACTTGGCCAATAAAGCTGTTTCTGATTCTGATCATCACACCTCAACGTGGCATGTAAAAATGCCAGATAAGTGTTAATCAAGCCTGAAAGTAACATGTGAAATGTGTGAAATGGGATTAAATATACATGTGTTATTACAGCTGTTAGTAGTGTCAAAATGAAAGTCTTTAAAAAGTCTTTTTCCTCCAAACCTGAAGATACTTTAATTTTGACACTACTAACAGCTGTAATAGCACATGTTCAATTAATCCCACTTAAGGCTTGATTAATCCTTATTTGAAATGTTGTATTTGAAATCTCACTGTGGCTTGATTGATGCCTATTTGACATATTTATGTGCCACTTTGAGGCTTAAGTAACACCTATTCATTGATGAATGTCAATAGTACCTTAGAGACATAATTTTCCTACTCATTCGGTTTTGTGCGTGGATTATTATGCCGTGTTCGACTTGCGCTATAAGTGGTAATAATAATTTTCTAGTTTGGAATGATATAATTTTCGACCTCGGCACATTCGACTTGTGAAGTGAAAAAAAAAAAGCATGGATGCCTCCATGTTCGTCTTTTGTTAGCAACAAGCTAGTTAACACTGATCAGTGATGTATACTTTCCTCCTCAAACAGCGAACTATGTAGTCAGTGTTATAGATCTAACAAGCAAATATGTCTGTATGTTGATTGATCTGAAGCAAATACTTGTACATACAGCATAATTCCTTTAAAGGTAAGAAGTGCTACTTTGCCTATTTCCGATGCTGTGCACAGCCATGTTGATATGACGTCATTCCATAAACATGGAAGGAACTAGTATCTGAGATGACTAGCCCAAGTTGACAAGTTGGAGTTTCAAGTTGAGGAGGCATTTTCTTTGGCTTTTTCTGGTTGGAGATGAGGAATTACCAGCTGCAACCTTGAGTCGTTTAATGTTATTAAGGTCCGCGACGACTTTAATAACCACATAAAACAAAATTCAGTCGAGAGACACACTTGACATATGCTATAGACTACTATCTGGAGAATTTTTTGAGTAACCCCATAAATGGCAGTTGAGAGTCGACAACATACAGTCATCCAGAACAGCTAATATTAACCAAGATTGCCAGGTTTCATCAAAATTTCCAGCCTAAATATAACTCAAAAAATACACAAAAGACCTGAAATTAGCCCAAAAGATTGAGCATTAGAAAAGGGAGGCACATTTTTTCTTCTTTTTCCAGCCTTTATATGGGAAATAAGGTCACCACAGTGCACACAAATTTCTGGTGTACGGACATGATCCACTCTATAATCCCCCTTTCCCTCTCCCAGTCTTTGCAAAATGTCTTATAAAAGAAATTGTTCTGTACACTATCTGCACTTACCCTTTGCCTTTGTTTGCAGAAATTTATTTGATTTAATTCCAATTATTGTCTGTAACATAAAACTAGCCTATTTTAAACTAGCCTAATTTGTCATAAATCCGCAACCCTGTCATTATCTGTCCTGTCCTCTGCTCTTCAATCAAATATGGTGAAAAGTGATTCCTGCGCCAGTAGAAATGGTTGTAGATCCCATTTTTGACCACTAGGAGTAATACACTACAGTATATGGAGAAAAGTTGGTGGACGCCTGACCGTCACACTCATACGTGCTGTTTGAACATTCCAGTCCAGATTTAGTCCCCCTGTTGCTGTTGTAATAACCTTCACTCCTCTGGGAAGGCTTTCCACTAGATTTTGGAATGTGGTTGTGGGAATATGTGCCCATTCAGCCACAAGAGCAGTGGAACAATCGGTGTTCCAGTTCATCCTGAAGGTGTTCAGTGGGGTTGAGTTCAGCACTCTGTGCAGGTCACTTGAGTTCTTCCACACCAACCTTGGCAATCCATGTCTTTATAGACCTCGCTGTGGACATTGTCATGCTGGAAAATATTTAGGCCCAGCATACAAAGACATTCTAGTCAAGTCTAGACCTTTCTGGTACATTTTTATATTATTGGCAAGTTAAAAGAGGTCTTTATTATTTCAATGAAATTTAAAATGTATGGAGTTGTGAAAGAGGATGTTATGAAGACTAACATTTGTTGATCTGCTGATATAAGTGGTGGAGCTCTGTTCCACCTGCCCCAGTGCCAAGCTGCCACTGAAAATACGTTATATTCGTTTGTTTGAATGTTTTTACAGAGCAGGATTTTAAAAAGAAATAGTTTTAGGTACTTGGTGTACATTCTTATGAAATTTAGAACACTTAAGTGTTGTCCCTCTGAGAATCCTTAAAGGTTGTACATGTACACCAGTGTGTTTCACTATCAGAGAGGCTTCAATGCAGAACCTTACACGAGGCTTAGAACCCTTAACGAAACATGAAGACCTCAGTGAACACTCAGAAGAAGAGCAATTCTCATCACTAACATTTACCTTACTTTTTGGCTCTACAGTTTCTCAGCTGTCCAGTAGAGAGCAGCAACAGACTAATGAAAATGTAGCACAAAGGCCATTTCATTTGACACAATTATCTCGTGTTAGGAAATTTAAGTAATTAACCATTTTTTCTGTGTAGATTTTCACATATTTGGTTAAAAATATGTACACTGATGTCTACAGTTGTTCACAGTATTATTAACCTCCCTAACTAAAGAGATATTCAAATGTATAAATTGTTACTGATGTCCTTATTATAAAATTACATATTGTTCTATAACATTTTGGATGTTGTGTTTATTAAAAAGCATATTATTTACCTAGTCATTTTACCCAGTCAAGCAGTTCTGCTTTCCTAAGATTGCGGATATGTTTCCATACTGTTGGAGTGGACGGACTGTTGGACTTGCTGGACTGACAATATTGACCATGATATTTTATTGAACAAGCTTGAAAACATGGTCAATTTATACAGACAAATCCTTGCCTGGTTTAGCTGCTACTGACAGATCAATCAAAGCCTTGCAAAATGCAAAACGGAGAGAAAAGTTTGGATGAATCGAATATGTAATTCCCATGTAAGTAACATGGGAGACTCTAGACTGCATATTATCATTTGAAGAACATAGCTAACATAAAAATTACATATATGTATGCTAACCCTACAGGAGGCTTTCATAAAATCTGGCTCTTTAAGTAAAGCTTTAGGTAGTTTTAGTTAGAGAGAGTATTTCTCACTCTTATTCAAGCTATATAACTTTTCAGGTATTGCATCTGGTTCTTGCATTTAGTTCACTATTTAGTTCTGGTGGTTCTTGCTGATATTCTAAGGCAGTATAGCCCATTGCGATTGTTTCCCTTCAGAGGCATGCCTGCTGTTAAGTCCAAGGATCACTGGCAGCTCAAAGGGTGGATGATATTTTTCTTACATTACCTCTTAACAGAATGCAAATCCAGATTAATAATTCACTTGTTAGTTTTGGCCTGTTTACAGTTTTTGAGTATTGTTAAATATATTTTAGATTATTTGCAATAAGTTATATGTTTATTAGTCTCAGAATAAAAATTATTTCATCAATGATTGTATGCCGAGTGTAAACTTTGAGGACCACCCACATAAGCAATTCCAGCAATGTTTCTCTTGTATGTTCACATATACATACACAAAGCCTGTTCTCTGTATACCTCCAGCCACGTCTGCATATTTTTTTTTTTTACTTCCATCTATTTGATTTTTTTCTTCACACTAAGCATTAAGAATCTTCTTTGTAATCACATCACACAAATAATATATATCTGCAAAAGAAGAAAAACAAAAATATGATTCCTACTTAAGAATACCAAAACATACATTAAAAAGAATGGTTCAGTCAAGTCGGACCAGAACACAGTGAGGAAACTGTGATATGTACACTAACGAGATCTATATAGCCTATTTATTTAAAAAAAAAAAAAAAAAAAAAAAGGACAGCCTTCCTTTCTGGAAATGTGTAGGCAGAGTTGATGAACCAGCACTAATGGGAGTTCACACAGGATATTTTCAACACAGTTACTTCCCATTCCATCCCCTAAGCATCTACAGATGTGGAGTGATATATTTCATGCTTAAACAACTCATTTAAAAAAAAAATAAGCCAATATACCCAATATACCCAACAGGTTTTTGGGTGGCTTTCTATACACAACACGGTCTGATAAATCCGAACCTATAAGTATGGCACAGTTCATATGAAAAGGGAGGGCAGGGTTAGTGTACATATCCTACGCCTTTTGTTCATATGAACTTAAACAAAATCCAACTGCATCATACTTGCAATTCTTGCAAATTTGTGCACATTTTTCATAAGATCAAGTTCAATATAAGTACACTCAATGATACTTTATTAGGAACATCAGCACACCCGATCGTTCATGCAATTATCCAATTAGCCAATCATTCGGCAGCAATGCAATGCATAAAATTATGCAGATACAGGTCAAGAGCTTCAGTTCATGTTCATATCAAACAACATAATGGAAATGTGATCTCAGTGACTTTGGCTGTGGCATGGTTTCTGCTCCCAGACAGGTTACTTTAGTATTTCAGAAACTGATGATCTTATGAAGATTTTCATGCACAACAGTCTTTAGAGACTGTGACAAACAAAAACATATCCAATGACTGACAGTTCGGCAGGCAGAAACGCCTTGTTGATGAGAGGGGTCAGAGGAGAATGGCCAGACCGGTGCGAGCTGACAGCAAGGCTACACTAACTCAGATAACCACTCTTTACAATTGTGGTGCGCAGAAAAGCATTTTCTGCAAGGTTTTTCCTTAAAGCTTGAGGCGCATGAGTTAGAACAGCACAAGATCATATCGAGTTCCACTCCCGTCATCCAAGAACAGGAATCTGAGGCTACAGTGGGCACAGGCTCACCGAAACTGGACAGCTGAAGATTGGAAGAACATTGCCTATCTGATGAATATTGATTTCTACTGTGATATGCACATGGTAGGGTCAGCAGCATGAATTCATGGATCCAACCAGCCTCTTGTCAACAGTTCAAGCTATTGCTGAATTGTTGCTGAGCACCTGAATCCTTTTGTGGCCACAGTTTACCCATCTTATAATAAAATAATAATGTGCCATTTCACAAAGCACAAAGTCATCTCAAACTAGTTTCATGAACATGACAATGAGTTCAGTATACTTCAGTGACCTCCCCAGTCACTGATATGATTCCAATACAGCACCTTTAGGATGTAGAACAGGTGATTTGCAGCACATGTTGACATGTGACATGTTCATGTTGACATGATTGCATCACATAATTGCTGCAAATCTGCAGCAATTATGTGATGCAATCATGTCAACATGAACATGAATCTTAAAGGAATGTTTCCAACACCTTGTTGAATCCATGCCATGAAGAATTGAGGCTGTTCTGAGAGCAAAGGAGGTCCTTCCTAGTATTGGTATAGTGTTCCTAATAAAGTGACTGGCGAGTGAATAACGACAATGGCAGTCCAAGTAATTTGAATAATTGCATGTTGCCGTGCTTTACTTGGACTTTCTATATCAATTATACTGGTCTTTGTTTTTATTCCGATAAGATTTTGCTCTCTCTTTTTCCTTTCTATTTAGCTCAGCTTTCCTATTTAAATATTTTTTTCTTACTGGCATTCAAATTCCCTGTTTTCTTTTTAGCTGCTAGATATCAGTGAAATAGTGTTGAAAGACAATTTTATGCTAAATTAGATTCAAATGTGTTTCGGACTGTCAGACTGATGGGCTTTGGAAAGATCTGCATCTGAAAAGATACCAGCAGGCCTCAAACTTATTTTGGCCTCTGAGTCATAAATACATAAGGAATTAAAAGTGATGATAGATTTTCCTGAAATTAAGCAAACAGTAAGGGTGATGACGAAACTGCAAGGTTAGTCAGAGGAAGAGAAACTCGTGTGACGTGGCTCACTTGGCAGAGGCAATAGTATGTTTTACTGGAGATCAGATGCTTTTCAGTGACTCATGTGCTGTAATAGAATCCCTGGAATGAATCTTCCAGCATTCTTTCAATAAATGGTCTTAAATCCTAAATAACTATATCTCTCCCTGACATTACAGGCATATAAACAGTCAAATCAAAGGCTGAATTTTTGAAATCTCGCCCCAACCACCACTTTATGTAACTCTAATCACTTCATGTAGCTTCACATACAATTAGTACTTATAAAAAAAGATAGATAAAGATAATCTTGTGCTTTTCCCTTTTCAGTATAAAACATGCAATAGACAGAAAAGCAGCTGCTTCCTGTAATGAAGAATATCTGTAGGCTTTAATGATCCTCAAGGGTTCGATTTGTTCTATAGACAGTTAAAGTAATCTGAATCTTCTAAATTTGTTCATTTTACATACTCTACTATACTCAACTCATGTAGCCTATAGGTGTTTTTCATGTAAATTGGCTATTTTAGGACTTTTGTGGTCAATACTGGCATGGTTTTCACAGTGGATTTTACAAGTGGATTTATAAGTAGTGTGTGCTAAACATGTTGAACGTCAGAATTCACAGTGGAACTAAACTTTTTGGAAATAAGATATGTATGTAATAGATATAGCAGAAAGCAAAGTAGAGTAAAGGGAAACAGACATGAAAAGTACCTTTCAAAGTGTTTTGTATCTTAAGGTATGTATGTGAAATGTTAGTTTTAGAGCATACACAACTAAAAGAAAAGTAATTTTAAAATATAACATAAATGTGCATCAGTCAAGATTATCCAAGATTGGAGAACCCACCTCCTATTCCTATCCATGTACATAAATCTCAGTCGCCCCAAATCTACAGTGTCCAGGGTTCAATTAGTTACTATTATACTGTAAGACATTTCAAATTGGTTAAAGTTCATCTGCTGCCTTAAAAACGTGGGTAAACTCAACTTAAAGATAACCTTTGTTTCAGCTCAGAAGTCAATTCAAAACAATGGATTACTTTAAGTTTCATTTTGAAAACTTATAAACTTGAGTTAAATATCCAAAACTTCTCATGACAATTGGAGTTAAAGAGAAGAAGTATGTTCATATAACTTATTGGGCCTGACATGTTCTAGAGTGTACAGTGTTTGTTACAACAACCAGAAATTCAGTGTTCTTGGACTTCTTGGAACAGTGCTACCAGTGTTTATTCTAGTTTATTACATTTCTTGTTATTAAGATTTTTGGAAGCATTGCATGTTTGTTTTTGTTCATTGTAAAAGTGTCTGGCTGCTCTGGGCCTGACGGATTTCACCAACAGACTGAGATGGGGCGGAGTGAATGGGGTGTTAGGGAGTGTCTGCGAAAAGATTGACAGGAGGCACATGTAAACAAAGACAAGCAGTCCGGCCTGGACCGCAGTTTTCCAAAAGGCTTTTCTCAGACACGTAAAACACTGCTATTATTCCATTGCTTAAAGAAGCATTTTGATCATGTTCTGCATATTTTCCAGGTTATTTATACTAGTAAGGAAAAAAATTGACTACTGCACCTTTAACACATTTTGAGAGCAAACACTTTTCTGTCTCATTACCTGAGTGTGAAAATCTACATTATATCTAACACTATTTATATATCTATAGTATAGTATTTATATCTATAGTCTTAATAAGTGAACATACTTATGACTTCCTTATAGTCATATACAATGAGAACCCTTTAACTGTATAATCAGGCAGACCACCAGAAGCATGATAAACCCATTCCTTTATACTATGAATAAGACCTATTATTGCCGACCTGTCCCGAAAAAGGCTTTGACACTAATCCATCCACAAACAATTCAATAGCCCAAAATGAGTGGGTGGCTGGTAACATTTCCTGAATCAAAAGCACTGTGATTAGGTGTGTGGCTAGTCCAACATAGATTACTGTGAGCGTGTTATATAATTTTCACACTAGCTAAACAATGCTGGCAGCGACAGACTGGCTGAATGAATGAATGAACTGAACAGAAGGCACATTTTATAGCATGCTGATACAGTATATATTTTTCATCAATGAAAAAGAAGATACGAGGTGAAGTTGGAAATAAGGTTTGTATGTTCTATATTGTTGATAACCGGGAAAATATGTGCATCTTTGTTGAGATTTGGAGAATCAGATCAAAAAGTGAGACAGAGAAGAAAAACCTAGAAAAGCTTACATAATTTTTGTCTACGTAAGCACATACAGTATTTGTGTGACTGTGAGTAAGGATGACTGTTTTGAATTATGAGAACTGATCCCTGGAATTCTTGCTGCTCATTTAGCTCTTGTAAACACAGTCTCATGTAGGTACACTTTTAAATGTATGCCATGTTTTTACCTTCCTACCCCCCAGGTCAGCATTGTTGTCTAATATTTCAGGGGGTCGTTTTATATCTCTGCATGGGTTGGTGTGTGCTCCTCATTACAGCATTTGTCTTGGCCTTGGCTGCTTCGTCTCCAAGGACAGTAACAAGTTCCATATGTGAAGCTTTAAACTGATCCCCCCCCCCCACACACACACACACACACACACACCCCACAAAAGCACAGAAATGTTTTGCTTGATTCGGCGAAAGCAACTGAGCACCGTGGTACACCTCGTTTAGTATGCAACAAGGCCGCCTCTGTTATGTGCTGGGCAACAGGCCAGACTTTCCCACCTAATACACTAATACAGCTGCTGGCTGAGTGTGAAAAAGGTACTTTGGTCGTGTTTAGGCAGCATTGTTTTGGTGAGACTCATGCACCACCAAGTGCTTAGGGTCATTTGTGCTTGCTTCGTAAGCCAGGACTTTGACCCACACTTCAAGGAAAAAAGGCTATTGGTTTCCTCTTTCCAACAGGAAAAAGAAAACAGAGAGTAAGTCTGAGGATCTTCAGTTTCTTAATCGCTTGCAGAGGGGGAGAACCCTGCAGTCAACATGGGGGTGGACAAGAGAACATTAAGCCTTTGGCATGTTTGTTGTTGTGTTTGTAGAAGGAGAATGAGATGTGAAGCCTGAAGCCTGAAATTCCTCAGCCTCTTGGCACAAGCTCTGGGTTATTTGTTGTCCACTTGGGAGGTGGCTTTTGCAGAAGAGGAAGAGGGCAAGCAAAGGGAAGAGGGTGTTTGGCATCCACTGAAGTTAAAATGCCAAAACCTTTCAACTGACAAAACATTTAACTGTTGACTTAAGTATAAACTGTGAAATATCTTGAACAAGTGAAATTAAAAGCAACATTGCTTCCATAGAACGTATTCACTCTGACAAGCACAAAGATCCTTTTCTTGATTGTATATTTTCATATTTTATGTCACAAAACTGTTTTACATTCAACCCTACATTTAATGGCACTCTTGGACAAATGATATATATCATATAAACATTACGTAAATGGTTCGAATTTTCAACTCAAATTGGAGAAAGAAAATATTGACCTTTTCTTGCTGAAATGATTCTCATAAGAGTATTGAACTCATATTTAAAACAAATGTTTATTTTCAAAACCAAATAATGTTTAGCATGAAGGAGACAGATGGATGTTGACCTCATGTAATGGATATAAAAAAGTACTGTTAAAATATCACTAAGCACAATCAATAAGAATCTCATAATAAGAAAAAACTTCTAAGAAACAATTAGAGAAATTTGGCAAAAAAAAAAGAAAAAAAGTCTAAAACAATTAGAAAGATTTGGTAGTAACTGGACACATATGCATACTCTACTGACCCTATACACAAAGTAGAAGATGATGAGGCAGGAAAAAAGAAGAAGAAGAACCCAAAGATCAGATTCAGGATTTCACCGTTTAGTTTATACTCGGGGTGTCAACTTTCAAAATCAAAACCACCTTCATAACTATTACCTGTTTGTAATGGTTGCATGAAGGAAGTCCTTCGTCAAACATCACCAGGTGCCACTGAAGCTAGAATTGGAATCGTGTGTTGTGGTCAGGTGAGAGCAAACCTGAACTTTTTGGTCTTAAACACAATTGACATGGTAATTAAAGAAATGTCCCCAAATCCATTGTAAAATATGATGGTAGTTCATTAATGCTTTGGTCCAGCGGTTCTAACTAAAAGGATATTTAAGCCCAAAACCTGGGTGCTTGTGCCAGGAGGTTACATTTTGGCTGTACATAAGCCTTTCAACAAGACAATGGCCCCTAAATTTACCTCCAAATCAACACAGAAAAAGTTGTGGGAACAAAATAAATGTGGTCATCAAAGGTGTTTTCACCACATGTGGCCCTCTTTAAAAGAACCCAGTCCTCTTTAAGTGGACTAGAAAGTGGGAGAACTCAGTTCTCTTTGCATTCACACTGTCCCTGGTCTTGAAAGTGCGATCAGCTCACTTGCTGGTTCTCTTCAGCTCTTATGAGGCTTCAGTTCACTTCCCATTCTCACTTGTTTCTTTTGGACTGAGACCAATAACTACTTAAATTTGTGGTTCATTTCTTCTGGAGCAGGATGGCTGCACCCACACTTGCCATGTTGTTCATACTAGTATTACACAATAACAAAGAAAAGGCAAAATAGAATTTCCCAGATAACCTTGTTCCGGGGTCCTGTTGAACCCCTTGGCCTTAATTTTTTCAGAAAGCTGTTCAAACATTTTAGTGTTTTTTAATGAGTTGTAACTGATTCTTGTACAATCCTTACTCCAATTGTCAAAGAGAGCCACTGTGTCCTCCTCTGACCACACAACTCCAAGTTTTACATTTTTGAGCTCAGCTCAGATGTAACATGACCTAAAAAATGTAAAGGAAAACTTGGGGGTCAAAATAGTTTTAAAAAGCAATTATTTTTGAGAAGCATGCTGGGCGTGATTTGCATTTACAATGCGTCAACATACGAAACCACAAAGCAGACTTGAAACGAACCATACTCAGACCACCTCCCGAGATGGTATGAGTTTGGCCGGCTTTTGGGGTTTGAGTTCATATGAAGCCTTCACATATGGCCCAGAGAGAGGGGGCGAAAGCACAGAGTCCACTTAAATTAAAACAAGCTGACTGTGAAAATACCTTAGGTCTCTGGATTTGAACCCCACTGGAAACCAGAGCATTTCATGATTTTGTAAGACATTACAGAAAGCGTCATGAAAACCACTGCATTCATTTGAACCATCACTTTTTTGTGTAGCTGAAAGTATTGTTAATTAGCAATAGCAGAGAAAATGATGTTGTGACAGCAAGAACCCCAAAGCTTTTCTAACCATTGTTCAGACAGTACGTTGTCCTCACTTGTGAATCCTCACTTGAACTGTAGCTGAATTGCAAGCTAGACCTCTTCTCTGTTGAAGAGTGCTCTGACTCTCGGAACATTAACATCATGATGAAGTCAGAGCTGCCACAACTTTTGAGTAATAGTAAAAAATAACAAACAGTACTGTAGAGTAAACATAAATATGGACTTGCAGACAGACAGACAGACAGACACACATACAAACACAGGACAAAATAATACTGGAAATCACTGCAGTTTAAATCCTTTTAAAAGTGTAGCCTTGGTAACAACTCGAGCAGTATTGTAAAAACACAGACAAATCTGAATATATGACAATATAATTTAACACTAATTAACAGCCGAAGTTAATATACTGTAGAAATCACTTAACAGAACCATTAGTTCTGTAAAGTACATTTTTCCTCCAATGATTACAACAACCCATTAGAATGGAACAAAATGTTTCAGGAGTTATGGGAAATATTTGTTTTCTTAGCTCTTTCCAAGACTACAGGGAGAGAACATCTGTGCCTGATGGATGTGAAAAACACCACCAGGAATGAGCCACAGACCTACAAAGAGACGAGTCAGCAAGCAGATTTTCAGGAAAGGAATCCACTGGGAGAACAACTCCCATCCATTGTGTGTTTGTGTGTGTGTATTTGTGTTCCTCAGACTTTCATTGTGCAATTCTAGGCAGCTTGAATGACGACAGAATTGTGGAGAAGAGGATATGATGTAAGCAGTTGGACTTTGCAGTTTTCTGACCTTTTAATACAGTTTGGAGTCCTCAGCAGAACATCTGGATAAGGTTATCACCAGTGTGTGTTTTGTTTTAGTTTCATTCTTTAAGATTTAGAACAAGTACTAATATTCTAAATATATTCTTTCATTCAGCTACCGTGACCGTTTTATACTGGTCAGGGTCATGGTGGATCTTTACGATTAAAACATATAAATCCAGTCCATTTTGCCGTATTACTATGAGGCACTACAGCAGAAGTTCACACAATCTCTGGGTCTCAAATCCACTATGAATGTGCACAATTAGCCAGTTAGCTGGCCCAGCCAGATCCAATAATCCTCTAGAGAAAAGTAACAACTTTTACAGTACTAACACATTAGTAGATCTTTTTTGTGACAGGACAGCACTGAGGCCCACTGTAAAGCAAATGCCTTTGATATGCTGCCTCATTCGTAACCCTAAACATTTGGTCTAATGCAATTCAGCCACAAAGACGCATCAGTGCTACATCACTGTAAGCACAAAGAACAGACTGAACATCTACATTTCAAAAATTCATCAGATTACGACCCCCCAATGAATGTAGGCTTTATCAATGAAGCCCTTCCTTTTAAAGAGGTTCTTGTGAGTGGAGATCGAGGGTGAAACATGAGGTGAAATCATGTGACCTGTAACCTCTGGATGCCTCGGAAGAATGAGCAGCTTTCCGGGAAGCCATGAAAGTCATTCACAGATAGAGAGCCTCAAATCGTTTATGGATTTTCCACCGCTCTGACGTTTCTTCATCTGCTCTTCCTCTCCTGTATTTTTTTTTTTTTTTTTTGGAGAAATATACTTGGCCAAAAAATACCTTCAGAGGTCAGTGTATGACTCAGAGCTGCTGTTTGAACAGTCAAAATGTGAGATGAACACAAAGCAGTCAGCTCTGCCATGGCAACAATGTTCCACAGCCCGAGCCTGGAGTAGGTGGATGGCTCATGTTGTTTTTGCAGAAATGTCTAGTAAAACATTTACTACGGGAATAATGTGCAAAGAAAAACATTCACAATGAGTTCAGTTTATGTCCTCCATGCTGCGTGTTGGTGATACCACAACCAGAAAGGGTTTAAAAGGTTTACACTATCGTAGAGTAATTATGATAACATTTCTTAGAATCTCAGGAGAGCAGATAGAGATATTCCTTATCTTTAACCTGGAATGGGGAAGGGAGAGGAAAGGTTTAACTACAGGTTGACTCGGAGCTGTTTGACATCCCAGGTAGAAAAGAGTTTCATTTGCATTATAATTGTAACGTTGAAACTATAATACAATTATGGAATTGATCAACCTTGTGTTTAACGGACTCAAATGAATTGTTGGAAAAGGTGAACATGGATGTGGGACAATATTTAAAAAAAAAAACAAAATAAAATAAAGTCAGATCAAAATAAAGGCAACCTGAATTAGTAATAAACTTTCAAAAGGCAATAATTCTGTCTGATGTGAAATATACTTACCATATAAATACCTACCATATAAATACCCTTAATTGGACACCATATCTTTATCTGTCCTACTTCAACTCCTAAAACAAATGTAGATAAAGAACTGTATGTTCCATGTCATGCTGTAAAGCAAAGAAGATCAAGGACACCTTCACAACAGACTCCACAGCATGCTACTTTTTTATATTATTTTTGCGCTTATGATTTTTTTTTATTCTTTACATTTCTTTGTGCTTTTAATGGAAATTTGTCACCTTTCCATGCCAGACAGAAGTCGTTTTCAGTGTCAGCAAAATGCAGATGCACATGAACAGGAAGGAAGGCAGTGTGTCATTCCAGCATTAGTGTGACATGCATTTCCTTCTCTCTCTCCCTTTCTTTTGAATTCTTGTGACACAATCATGCGGCTGTCAACACAATTCACTGAAGAGAGTACAAGAAAGCATTCCTCAGATATTTAGTCTAAGTAAGGAAGCTCGCTGGATATTAGTACAATAACTAAATGCTCCGTGAAAGCTCATCCTTTTTGCTTTTAAACATCAAAAAATGAGAACGCAATAAACTACGTCCTTAATCACGGCATCCCCATATTGCAAATTCATCTATGCGGCATCTACAGACTCCTAACAAAGACTTTCACCTTAATACTTGGAGAAATCTGTTACTCGTGTCCTTGGACTATGATTGGCCAAGAGAAACCAAGGCATAAGTAACCAAAAACAAGTGTTATATACAATGTGCATGTTGTTCTGTTGACAGTCAGCAGTGACATCAGCGTATGGAAAACATTTAACTGCATCAAGAGCCGGAGAATGACTCTTTGTCAAATCACAATTTAAAAACTATGTCCTAGAATGAGAACCAAAGACCAGCGATTCTGTTTTTGCAGCAAGGGACCCTGTAAACTGTCAAATAAATTCCACTGTCCCCCTCAGCACACATTTATTTTATGAGCATAATCCATCTACACAAAATTTTAGGCTCATTATTTAAATGTGTACAGTAATATTCTGTCTATTTGTTGATGCTATAGAGCTTTTTATTCCTGAATTTCCCACTGACAAAATACATCTCCAAGATGACATTATTTGTAGGCCGATTTGCTTTTGATTTAATGAGGTCTGGATTAAAGCATATTAAATTCAAGTGACCAGCCAAAGCAGCTAGTAACATGGTAATAAATATAACAGTGATAATAGTGGATGGTGATTTCCACCACTGTAACAGAATTTAAAAAAACCCAATTATAGTGAACCACTTCTACTAAATAATATGTAGTACCAAATGTAGCCTGTAATGGCATACTGTAGTTCTAAGCAACATAACTAGATAATACTTTAATATGCTTATTATTTTGTAGCCTGTATTCAAAAAACATATGCAAAAGAATGTCATAGCTCTAGTTTGCATTTTCTAATAGTTGTTCTTTCTTTTGTTCTCTTTTTTTCTTTCTACATATAATGTCAACTAAGATATAATTTCTTTCTTTCTTTCTACAAATAATGTAATTCAAGACTCTCTCTCTCTCTCTCTCTCTCTCTCTCTCTCTCTGAAGTTCAAATAGTACCCATCAAATGTAGCCTGTAATTGTACTTCATTACAGGCTACCTTACTATTGTACTAAAAAGTATAACTAGATGTTTATTATTTTGTAGCCTATATGCTAAAACTAATGCGGAATAATGCCATAGCATCTAGCAGTTTCTAGATCATTTTCTAATAGTCTTTCTTTGTTTCTTTCTTTCTTTATGCCTGTCTATCTGCCTGTCTGCCTGTCTGTCTGCCTGTCTGCCTGTCTGTCTGTCTGTCTGTCTGCCTTTTTTCCTGCCTGCCTGTCTGCCTGTCTGTCTGCCTGTCTGTCTGCCTTTTTTCCTGCCTGTCTGTCTGCCTGTCTGCCTGCCTGTCTGTCTGTCTGCCTTTTTTCCTGCCTGTCTGTCTGCCTGTCTGTCTGCCTTTTTTCCTGCCTGTCTGTCTGTCTGCCTTTTTTCCTGCCTGCCTGCCTGCCTGCCTGCCTGTCTGTCTGCCTTTTTTCCTGCCTGTCTGTCTGTCTGCCTGTCTGTCTGCCTTTTTTCCTGTCTGTCTGTCTGTCTGTCTTTATTCCTGTCTGTGTCTGCCTGTCTGTCTGCCTGTCTGTCTGCCTGTCTGCCTGTCTGTCTGCCTACTTATCTGCCTGTCTGCCTGCCTGTGTGCCTGCCTGTCTTTATTCCTGTCTCCCTGCCTGTGTGCCTGTCTGTCTGCCTGTCTTTATTCCTGTCTGTCTGCCTGTCTTTATTCCTGTCTCCCTGCCTGCCTTTATTCCTGTCTGCCTGCCTGTCTTTATTCCTGTCTCCCTGCCTGTCTTTATTCCTGTCTGCCTGCCTGTCTGTATGTTTTGACACTATACACTCCGTTAGTGTGTGCTTTAAGTCGTCCCCAGTCCACTTACTGAGGAGGGAGTGTCTGTATGTGTGTGTGGGTGTGTGTGTGTGTGGGTGTGTGTGTGTGTGTTCTCGCGCGCGCTCCGGCTCTTACAGAGTTAACTGGAAGCCGTGCTGAAGGCGGCACTCTGTGGGGGAGTTACTGCGTCTCAAGCCGCTGCTGCAACATCACAGCGCATTCCTGAGCAGAGCTGAGCAGAGCTGCTAACATCTGACTGCCACATCTCATCTCATCTCATCTCTCATTTCATCTCATCTCATCTCATTAAAAGCCTGAAGCTACACGGCAGACCGCCTGCACTGTAGGCTCTCCAAACCCCGCCATCCGCTCCACAGGCGCAGCACAGAAGACTATGCATGCTGCAAGCACCGCTGGCTAACTACACGTCGGTGAGTACAACGATGCCGTGTAGATTCACCTGAAAAAAAAAAGAAAAGAAACAATGGACGAATTTCAAAGGACAAAATAGAAATAGTAGCCTGTCTGTCATATATACATAAATGGCCTTGAAGTAAGACACGCCTGAAAAAACACACATTTAATCTAAATTCAGTATTTTCTCCGTTTGCTTGTGTGGTCTTTTTCCTTTACATGCAACCTGTTGTTATTTATAGGCTACAAGTGAAGTCACCATCCGACCCGAATAGGACGAAGCCACATAGCACTAGCACAGCCTTAAACGTTCCGGTCTATCAATCCTGTCTGTAGCGCGGTGTTTCCACACACCCCACAGAACGGGCAGTGTGTTTTGCCCAGATGCTTGTGTGCTATATTTTGACATCTTACTTTGGCCACATTTTGACCTTTGAGCTTTGCTATTCTTGCTCGTCACGACGTGTGAATGTGTGCGCGCGTGTGTGCGCGCGTGTCTATGAGGACTGTGTTTCATATCGCGTGCCAGGCGCGAGCTCAGTCGGCTTCGCTAAAATGTAGCCTGAGGTGTGATAAAATGCAGTCTGTGTTAAAGCCTGGTTGACCATTTTGTTTTTCCAAGGAGGAATTTTCAAGTCTGTGTTTCAAAATATGTCAGTTTGTGTATTCTGATATTCATACAGAATATGTATGAATGTGTCAGGCTTAATAATAGCCTGTGAGGATTCAAAGGTTTTAGCATATAAGCTAAGTGTTTGGAGTTTTAAAGATTAATGAAGGAAGGAACTTATTCCTGATCATGTTTATCAAGAAGGTACACATTGGTTAATTGGTTAATTCCTTATCCTGTAGTGTGTTTATGTTCTACCTACTGTTTGGTTCACAAATGGCAAGAATTTTATTTATTACTGAATAACTTACCACTTATTGTTAAAACATATGACCAATGTCTTCTCATGCTGTTTATTTTAGGAGAACATTGTGTACAAACACTTTTTCCCTGAATGCAGGAGTGATCTAAGTCTGAAGGAATGTGTGTGTGTGTGTGTGTGTGTGTGTGTGGACCTGGACCTTTATAGCAGTCCAGGATGTGGAAAAGTAGAAAGAAAAAAGAAATGAGAGATGACAGGAAGAGCGAGTAGGAGGGGCGAAAAATGTCAGGGAGGCCTAGAAATAACCATAATTATGGCATTTTCTCTCTTTTTCTCTTTCTGTGGACGTTGCCCACTACCTCGCCACCCTTCACGTTCCATCTAATGGAGGAAATGCCACTGTAAACTCAGTGCACTCCATTTCAGAAGGAGCCGACAGAACTTGGAAGTGTTTTAAAGAGTGTTTCAAACAGTTTGGAGTTGTGTAAAGTAAACATTAGCAGAAATGTCAAGGGAAAATGCTCCATTTTCTTTCTGTGGCTCCACAAATGGCCAGGGATGTAGAGACAAAGATTTAATCTCACAGAAAGTAACCGCACCCCCACCTAAACACCCCTAAATGTCTTAGCTGAGTAAGACGTTTAAACTCAAGTCATCACTCTGTGTTTAACTGTGTTGTAAGAAGTGAAATAGCATTTTTGGGGAGGAATAGCAATGTTTGAGTATGACTCAGAGCGAGACACTTGATTTTTTTTCTCTCTTTTTGTACAATGCATGCAGTTTTATTGGAAGCAGATGTTGGCGCTCAACTTAATTTCCCTCCTTGAGTCATTCCTTCGCTTTGGCGTGCTCTGAAGCATTTCTTCTCCTAGGCTATCCAGCTCTCAATAGAGGAAAAATAAAGTTTGGTGAAGAAAGTTCAGGAAGGACAAAGAAAGTAATGCGAGGTCCCATTAAGAGTACAGAATGTCAGAAACGTTTCTCATTTGAATTGTCTTGGTTGTCTTTTTCTCTTTGAGTGAAAAGGAGTGCTATTGTATTTCATTGGCAACATATATACAGGTCACTAGAGAAGTCATGGTATCTCTTTTACGTGAAGAGCAGTATTTCAGTGGGGTGGCCACATGCTGAGGTAAATGACCTTTGCACTGCCTGTTTGTTTGTATCCCACTTTCCCCCTCTTGTGAAGAAAGAATGAAAATCTGGACAATCACTTAAAGCTCCGCATTGCTTCATGGTAGGGAAAAAAAGAGACAAGAAGTTCAGACCAGATGTGGAACCATTTGTTTTTTTTTTTCACTCTAAAGCTGTGACGGAGGTTGACACTTGACCTCCATTTCACATAAACTCAATAGATAGTATTTTACAGGTCTGCAAGATTTGAGTAACATTTTGAGTAATTGCTCTTGTGCAATTTGAGTGGTGTTAAGAACTTCTTGTAATGGTGACCCAACATGTTCTCACACTTGCAAATTTGTAATGACTCACTTTGTATAAAAAGCTATGGTATAATGGTTATGGCTAGTTAGTTTACTCCTTAATCACCTCAAAGCCATTTGATGAGCCTGGGAGCATTGAGGAAGACTGGATCCCACTCAGTACAGTTTTGGCAGGAGTTTCCTAAACAATTCCATCCCAAAGTTCATTGTAAGACTGTAAAAGGATATACAGTATAATTGAAAAAGAATGGCCAGAGCTGACTTTCTCACTACCAGTTTAAGTAAACAGGGGCATTCTACAGAAGTCCTTGAGGAAAACTGGCATTGTCTGGTGTTTGGTGTTGGGTTGTGTTTTTATACTCCAACACCACTGACTTTTAAGACCACACAAGATGACAGCTTAAAACTGTTTTGTTATCCTCATTCGGTGTTCACCTTTCCATAACTTATAGTCTCTACTTACTTTGGGAACTGTTGGTGGGAAAATACACTGTCCCTTTCCCATGGAACAGGACTGAGTTCATTTTATTTTGAGTCAAAACAATATAAATTCAGGGTAGTTATGTTAACAACTGCTTTTGGTAGACTTTAAGTACTGTGCTTATTTTCATTTTTTGGGAAATTATCCTAAGCACCTTTAGACGTCACTGAAATGAAAAGGTATGTTTATCTTGTTACTGTGCTCTGAGCATAAATTGCAGTTATTACATGCACCTCCCATAGAGGTGCACAGGTATGCATTTACTGTGTTCAATGTATGACTGTAGCTCATCTGTTGCAATGGACAATTTGGCAGCCTGAGTCTACCCCATCCATCAGTGGAAGGGGACCACCACAAGACCACCACCAAGCAGATATTATTTAGGAGATGTACTATTCTCAGCACAGACATGATAATGTAGTGAAATGTTAGTGTTTATTGCACTGGTATGACTGTTCCTGTGGTGTTCCTTTCCACAGATGGACAGGATAGAGGGAATTAACAAATTCTGCATAGCAACAGATGAGCAACAGGCAGTAATTGTATACCTACAAAGTGAGCTGCTCTTACAGGTACAACTTAGGTGTGCCTAATAAACTGGCACCTCAGTGTATTAGGCCATTATTACATGGCGTTCCTGATATATGATTACATTTTGCCATATTTTGCTATTTGTAGTCATTTAATAGAGGCATGCTTGATGTGTTTCTTTATGTGAGTAAATTATATTAAAGGTTGCACAGAAGAAGATATTCAGGGCTTCTCTTTTTTTTGTTTGTTTGTTTGTTTGTTTGTTTTTTTTGCATTAATGTTACTATTTACGTGCCCAGTTTGTGTGAGCCCAAAAAAAAAACCACTAATTTTATGCAAGCTCGTAACTAGTAAACTGAACAGAAAAATCCCTCCAATGCTATTTGTATTTGTTCGTCTTCCCTCCATTTTGTTTGATTTTGTGTCTCTGGTGATGGATTGTGTGTTTGCTGTGCAAAGCCAGACTATAACAGCTCAAAGTAGAACGGTTTTGCCAGTACCTGTCTAAGGAGCATGTGGGAGTCATGGCAACTCTCCAGAAAGTGCACTGTGGAAATTATCTATCCTTATTTTCTTATTTTCTCATTTACATGCCTCAGTTAGGGATGACTAATTGTTGACTACAAATAAGTTGGCAGACCTTGCTTTTTACAACATGGCCAGACCACCTTTTAACCTGGAGCAGTTATTCTGAGCAGCTACTCAATGATCTATTCAGTTTTGAATTTTGAAATATTATCACATTCTTAAGCACACATTTATTTAAGGTTTTGAAGTGTGAAAACTAGAGATGGTGCCAATCTGATACCCAGTATTGATATCAGGCCGACACCAGGAATGATGTTGAATTGGATATTGAAGAAAACATATTGGATATCAGAATTTTTGGAACTGGAAGTGTTTACATATAAAGGGACTTGACTTTTTTCTTTTGTTAGGATAGATTTTATTATATTTATACATTATTATTTCTTTATTTGTTTATTATATTTGCAGTGTAAGTTATTTTTGTGCAAAAGAGTTTAATTGTGAAAAAAAATATACAGCTTAGTAGTTTTTAAAGAAGCCCATCGGATGGGTATGGATATCAGCTGATACTCATGGAATCTGTATCACAAAAGAAAAAGTGTTTTCATGCCATCTTTAGTGAAAACCAGTGTTATGGGTTCAATAGTCAGAACTGTGGATTGAGAGCACCATGTCAAGCATTAAATTTACACTAATTCCACAAACTATAAGATAACGTTTTGCCCTCTACACTGTAAGTTAGCAGCAAGTAAAATGGTAGTTTTCACCCCAGAATAAAAACCTCTCATTATGTGTGTATTGTCACCCTGTCATACGTGTCCCAAATGCCCTGAAGAAGTCTGTAACTCCTGCAAATGAGGCTACTTTAATTTTGGTGTTAGCTTAATTGCTACCTAGTTGCAATTTGTGCTTTTTTTTAACAGTCTAATTCTATGGTACAGTCTTTGGCGAATCAAATATATGTGGCCTTTCTGTAACCTTTGCAGTCTTGTTTGGGGCAACTGCTAAATCTACCCCCATGGAGATACTTTTTGTTTGGAGACTTGTCCTCTGTGAGACATTCCTGGCACAGTACTGAGGTAGATGCGTCTAGGCTTCCAGGCTTTTTTTTCTTGATGTGTGTATTTAGGGATCTGCACAGCCTGTGTGAAGAGAGAGGCATGGAGCCAGGGAAGAGAAAAGCTGCTGTTTACTGTACACTCATTGTTCTTCCTCACTGGAAGGATCCTCAGAGTCTTGGCTTCAGATCTGGCCCCCTTGTTCACTTTTTTTCTCTGGAACTAGATCCTGGGGGGGCTGGAGGTCATATCAGGCCAGAAACTAGGTGTAAATTTAGACATTGGATCTGGGGCTTAGTTATGACCAGGAAGTCCTGGAATCATCTGTTTTAGCGGGGGAAGAGGCTGTAAAGGAAATTCGTGTCTCCAAGCAACTTGAAAAGGATTCTTTGAGCCATGGTGCTCTGAAAAAAGGAAATAACATACTTTGAACTAACACCAGAGGTGCTGTAAGACCTTGTCTTATAGCCAGTCTATTACAATTTTCCCCTGAAATCAAAATTGGTGTTCAGAGCTTTTTGTACCTTTCCTTTATATCAGGAAAAAAGTGCAAAAGAACAGTTTGGAGATATTCTCAGTTTAAATTTTTAATGTGTCACTTCCAGGAAAACGATCAGACGTTTTTGATGATCAGAATATATATATATATTCTAGACTGATATATATATATATATATATATATATATATATATATATATGTGTGTGTGTGTGTGTGTGTGTGTGTGTGTGTGTGTGTGTTTCCCACCCCCAGAGGGGGTTCTTGCTCTAGAGTAATAGCTTGTTAGCAGTATACATGGTTTGTGGGTGCACTTTTTGGCTGTGCGTCTTCCCTCTCTTCCCTCACGCTATTCCCTTTTCTTACCATCCCTTTATTGAGAAAACAATGGTAGGAGTTTATTCATGTGGAAGAGGGTGGAATTTGTATGAGACATTTGGAATTCACATGTCATGGTTATGTGACAGGCAGCGCTCAGAGGGTTGCTTTACTAATTTAGGGTTCTTCAGTGTTGGAATATGTCACTTCCTCAAAGTAAATGAGAACATGATTCCATCTTTATACACCATAGAGATGTCTCCATCAGTAAAAAGCTCTTGTTAATCTCTATGCTGTTCTCCGTATATAGCTAGCTCGCTAAGCTACTTTCAGGTTAGTTTAGTTGTGACAGGGGTGTTTGCGTATCTTGACCCCTATTGGCAGTAAGTCAGTCAAGCACTTCAGCATACCGTTACTCAACATGCTGACTTCGGTTTCAACATGGAATCAAATCAGAAGCCATTTTATGAGTCATAAAACTTTCTTTATCCCTTTATCCCTGAGAATTTATGTAAATGAGTGCTGTTCAGATTGAATGGAAATGAGGCACACCATGTGGTATACACATGTAAAACTGTGTAAGAAACTCCGGAGATAAATGTTTAAAAAATAAGTAATAAAGTGAATGGGCAGGGCTAATCTGCTATAAAGTGAATGGGCGGGGTTAACCTTCTGTAAAGTGAATAGGTGGGGCTAACCTTCTGTAAAGTGAATGGGCGGGGCTAACCTTCTGTAAAGTGAATAGGTGGGGCTAACCTTCTGTAAAGTGAATAGGTGGGGCTAACCTTCTGTAAAGTGAATGGGTGAGTATTGTTAAATGTGTTAATCTCTGTGATGTCGAAGAAACAAGAAATCCAAAACAGTAAAAAAGCAAGACAAAACATGCTTTATCTGCAGCTTAGTATTAACTACAGTATATTAAGCTGTTTTAGGCAAACTCGGGTTTCCATGACCCTTTAATGAGTATAGGGTTTAATATGACCTGTTAAGGCAACATTTTGTAGCAGTTATTTAAGTGATTGCATGCCTTTCAAAAACATAGATATCTGGAACTAATAATCTGTGGAATTTTCAAGATAACATAATTGATTTGCAGTTGAATTTATATCCTAGTTTATGTGCATACTATAAGTGTGCAGGTCTGCTTCATGATTCTGTGCTTCTGAAATTCTGTCACTGCCTGGTACCAGCTCTCAGGCATGATTTAGGTGTGCACCCTTTCAGCAAGAGTTCAATAAGAAACATCTTTGCATACAGATTTAGAGGATTAGCTGTATCAGACCGAGAATTCCCATAAATGTCCTGCCAGTGCCTTTCCTGCCAATGCCTTTCGTGCCTGCATACCGTATTCTTTTGATTTCTTTCACATTTCTTTCATATTTTGGCATTTCTTCCACCAACTGATTTGTCCTATTTTTAAGTAGTTATTATTTACTCAGAGGTCACTAAATATTGACCACATGATGACTGTGAAGTATTTTGTTTTGTACACCATGAAGCAGCTGTGGTTGAGTCGAATGCAGCTGCTCTCTTTATAATAGAATCTGATTTCCATTTATAGTCTCGCGGCTCAATTTACATACATTACCTGCTAAAAAAAAGTTGGGGTTGTGGATCAGTTGCTGCTCAGTGAGGTGCAGCTGATTATAGCATGCAGGAGGAAGTGTTAATGTCAGGTGGCAGAGAAAAGTGCTTATGTTCACTCAGCCCGAAAAAAGAACAGGAAAGGAAAAAGGCTGTAAGATAATAAAATTTTCCATTTTCCAACTGTATGTGGTCTGGGAATTACTCGTCCGTAAACAAGGCTTCATACAGTGCAATTCAACGTGTGTGTTTAGATGAGGATTTGTAAATCCTGCTTCTTTAACTTTGGGAACATTTCATTCTCATTACTCACAACTCACACCACAGCCAAACTCCAAGTATTTCAGTACTCTGAGATTAATGAGAATTGTAGCACTTCTTTCACTGAGAGCTGAGGAGCGTATTTATAGAATTTAAATTAATTTCCTGCTATTAAACAAGTTGACACGGGCGAAAAGGAAAGACGCCCCAAATATTTGTGCAGAGGTCTCGCTCTGATTTCCTAGATTGAAAACAAGTGCGAGAAAACAATCAGCCTATGTTCTGAATAAGGTGGAGGCTCTATGGATCCCAGATGCAAGGGAAGCTCCCATTTCCTTTAGCCACATATTTGGTGACATTTTTAATAGCTTGAATACCAAGGCAAAGAATATTGACAGCATATGTTCTTTTATCTGTTCTAATACCAGCAGTTTTATCAATTTCCTTTTTGTTCTTGCTTCCTTTTTATTTATACATATTTATACAAATACAGTTATGTAAATGTTTTTATTTTCTTCAAGCTGTGTTAGAGATTATAGGAAGAAACTCCAACTGGTACGTTACAATTTCCAGTAAGAAAGAAAACAACAGTACTACAGTTAGTCGAGTTCAGAGGATTTATAACCACTGCAGTGCTCGCTTGTTAAACAATGGCTTTGTTAGGACTGAGGAAACACGAAAAAGTGTTTTGAGAGATAAGCTAACTGAATGTTAGGTGCGGTGTAATAAACAATGAAAAGTATATTCTTATAGCACAGCAGCACAGCCATTTTAGGATGCACCAAAATTCAGGATCTTTGTTCAGCTTCTGTTTTACTGCAGGGCAACTTTCATTTCTGCTGTTGCTTATAAGCTCATAGACACTATGCTGAGGCAGTGGGAAACTCTGCCACTTATTTATACTTTGTGACCAGTATAATCTATCTATCTGTCTATCTATCTATCTATCTATCTATCTACTCAAAGTCTTAAATGCCTGTTATAGTCTTTTATATGAATATGAGAGAACAATTATAAGCAACCCTACAGTAAGAGTAAGTAACTTGATTTCTCACAGCACTGAATGAGCAAACTGATCAAAAACACCTTGCAGATGAAATGAAGAAAAACACAAAATTATACAACAGTTGATTACTTGCATTTGTCTGGTTTAAATATTTATTGCAGTCTCTAAGCTCATGAGTAGTTCATGAACACTAATAAAACTTGCATGGGCTGCTGTTTGCCAGTGGTAAAGTATTAAAGCAACTAATAATACTATAATTTCATCCTTGCTTTACACTCCGAGCATCTTGGCTAACAACCACACAGAATTAATAAAGAAGTTTGTGTCAGACGTGTTGAAAATTTGTTGTACTGAATGTTGTATTTGGTCCATGAGTGGGAAAGAATGGATGTACTGAATGTTCTGCAGAAACAGTGTTAGGAGTTTTACTGGTAGGTAAAGGAGACATCTTTGCAACTTTGTAGTGAAAGCTAGCAATGCTTAGTATAAGCAGCAAGATTCCTCATTTTTGCAACACCAAATAACTTCCAGGTTTTGCACTCATAACTGATTACTGTGTGAAATGGTAAGATAACTGCAATGTTAGCATTTCTAATGACAAGTGTCTTGACCGTGGGCATAATTTTGTTTTAAAAAGTGTCATTACAGTGACAGCTACAGCCGGTATACAGCCTTATTTTATATTTGTATATGCCACAGTATCATTATTTTTTTCAGAAATAAATTAATAATGTGGCACATATATCATGGTTTAAGTAATATTTTTAGAAAGTACTTTTAATCATTTCCTGTCAGGAGCTTTTATGTAAAAGATTTTAAATGGATATACATTTTCAAAAATTGTTGGAGACAAAGCAAGTTACACCTGTATCTTCATGTCCTGAGCAACAAGAGAGCAAGTTATTAGCATTAAACTAGCAGTTTACAGAATGCTTTTGAGTGTTTGATCAGTTCATTAGCTTCATTTTCATCACCTTTACCCATGGAACCTCAATTTTACTGGTCTGTGACACAGCAGTGAAGCCCTAATTCCAGTTTTCCCAAACTTTTAACTTCTCAACCATTTTTAGTTTTTTTTTTTTTTACTTGAATTCTTTCACTTAACCTTTTCCCCTCTCATGTCTCCCCAGCTCATGCTTTGCTGAACATGACCTACTGCTGAGTCAGACTGTAGCGAGCACACTACACAGTGGAGAGAAGGACAGAGAGCTGCTTTCGATCACCCCGTCACGTGAGGCTGGCCCCAAAAAATGTCTGCAGAGGTGGAGTCCGGCATGCCTCCAGCCGAGCAGGCACCCGTGAAGACACCGTCCAAGAAAGAGAAGAAGAAGGGTATGTGAATGTGCTCGGTGCTGAGAGGTTACAACAGGTTACATGGTTACGGCATTTGCGAGCAGTTTGATTTTCCAACTGTGTCTTCAGAGGTCATGATTTGAAGCCTGGAGTTCATGTGCAGAGATCAGTTTTATTGAAGGTTTTCTAGTTTGATGTATGGAGCGTCTCACTAGGATTGTGGTTTAGTGTTGCGTTATGCATCCTCTTTCTTCTGTAATCTCTTTCCCTTTTCAGAAGTGCCAGCTAGAATTTCTTTGTTATGATGTCCGCTCTTGTTTTCCTATAATTCAAGAAACTTCAAGGATGATAAAATTCTTTATTAGTTAGCAAGTATTGCACAATTTTTTAACTATATGTTGATGTTGACTTTCCTTACATAAAGGAACACATGAATGGACAGAGTTGTAATGTTTAACAGAAACCCCATTCAGCTTGACGAATACAGGACTTCTCTTTTTCTTGTTCTTTTTTCCTATACATGGAAAAAACAGAAGGTCATCAGTTTGACTGGGTGTATGTCCAAATAAACCACAGACGTAGAATAATGCTCCAAGTATTCACGGTATTTTGAGGCAAGTGTGTTCATTACGGATCATTACGTACTTATACGCAGAACATCCTAATCCTAAAATAGCTGTCTGACATGCTTTTAGCTATGACACATTTTATACACAACTCCTTAAACTCCCAAGACCTGTTTACGGGTCCAGATTTACATTCCTGACCCTAGTTACTGCGTACCTTTCTGATTAGTTTAACTGTATTTACTAGATATTTTGAAGTAGTCACTGAATAATATACTTCATACTGCTGAATATAGTACACTGCTGAATGGTTGATTTTGATTGGTCAGAGGTTTATATCATAAGTTTATATTAATACGTATGTTCTAATACATTATTGTTTCTGTACTCAGGGTCTTATATCATGGATGCTTCACATAAACAGATTAAAAATGTGTGTAATCATTGATATGGTCGAGTTTTCTGTGAGGAGATGTTTATTTAGCATTTTTGGAAGGAGTCTCCAGTGTCAGCACTTTGTAACACTAAGAGATAACACTGTAACTTTAAGTTTAATGCCACGAAAAAAATCTGGAGGACAGAGAGCTCAGCGGTTTCTCATGAACATGACAAGCTGTTCTTTTTCGTCTTATTAACTTCAAGAGAGAAAAAGGAGAGCCTGGTGAGGGAACAGCTGCTATAATGTAAGTGATTACAGGAATTAACTTGTTTCACCAGCGTTCCACAACATTAAATACAACTACAAATTAATGAAAAGTGTGACGTGACATTGTTATTTAATAAAAATTGTAAAAGGAATAAAACACTATGGGACATTACACTTCACCTCAGCCTGCATTATACCCCCCCATAGTTGATTATTTTCCTATAACGGTATACCGCAGTGTTTGATTATTTACTTAAGATAAATAACTGAATAATAAATTAAGAGTTTAAGGGGTTAAATAAGAATAATTATAGATAAAGCTGCTAATAAAGTAAATCTAATAAATGAAGTAGGTGGCTCCCTTACATATTTGCTGACCAAATACACTACCATGTAATACCATGTTCCAAAGCAGGCCACAGCAGTGTACAGAACATTAAATGCAGGATTCTTCTATGCAGGATTCTGTGGGCCTCATTGACCCAATAGTTCTCCGGATTTATTTTTGTTAAGCTGGACCCTGTGCACAGTGATATTGTTTGTCTTTGCCTGGCTTGCTCATTGCGGAAAAGAGTGCACCGGTGATGGATTCCATTAGGGCTGTCTCCACAATATCTTCCAGCTGCAAGTGCAAATCCCTCCCCACCCTGTCTGTTTATGATCCCTTTTCACAGGCATGAAAACAAGTGAAGTGTTTCTCACAGTTTCATGCTGAGGATCTTACAGTGACTAGGGTTACAAAGTGCATCTGGACAGTTCACGCCATAATGCGTTTCCTATTCAAAAACAAGTGTAGCTAAATCATGTCAGCTGATGAGGTGTCATTTTGTTTTTCTAGCTCACTCTAGTTTTCAGAAGACCAGACCACAAATATGATGGAGAACAAATGTGGTGTGACTGTTCTAGTTTTGACTTTTGCTAAAAAAACAAAAAAACAAAAAAAAACTACTTGCTTTTCATTTGCTTGTATCAGTAGGCTAATTTGTAAATGGCTGGGTTTCTAAGTAGTTGTCACTTGCTAACGTCAAAGCACCTCATATCAGGACCACAGTGAGAAATGTTTAGTCTGAAAATAATGCTGTCTTGCACACAAGGAGCTTAACAGGTCAGAGGTTATGTCGTAAACAACATGTTCAATGAGATTGTGTTTGCAGACAAGAAGCAGTAATGTTTCACCATTTAAAAGCCCCACAGCATTTGCTAAGAGACAGCAGTTCAGTTTTTCTTTTATATCAGTGCCTCTGGTTCATTCATTCATTCGTTCATTCATTCATTCGTCTTTAGTAAGTGCTTTGTATTGGTCAGGGTTGCGATGGATTTGGACCACGGAGCGAGAGGTGAGAATACACCTTGGATGGGACACCAGTTCATTCACACACTATTAGACAATTTTACACAATTAACGTGGCCAGGTCACCTACCGGCGGTATGTTTCTGGGAGGTGGGAAGAAACTGGAGTACCCAGAGGAAACCCATGCAGACATGAGGAGAACACGTGAAACTCCAGGAACCCTGGACCTGTGAGGCAGCAACAAGTGACCAGCGACCATTATAATAAACAAACAAATAAACAATCACAATCACAGCTCATTCTAAAAACTAATAAGAATTCTTTTGAATACATGGGAGTGAGTGAAGAGAGTTATTTTGAGTCTTACAGATTTTAGCCAAATTGTCTAAGTTTAATTATTATAGTCAAGTCTTGAAGCCTTCCATCTCATTTCACTGGCCAAAGTCATCAAAGGCAGTTGTGTCTGATCTATTTAAAGGGGAGGAAATGGCTGAAAGAGGCCTGCACATTCAATGGTGTGGGGGTTGTCCTGTGTCCCGGTGATAATAAGGGGGGAACCTCCAGCCTGTTGAGTCCCTCCATGTTTTGAAAGTCAATAGCATCCCTTAGTTTGTTCACAAACTGTCTGGCTATACCCATTCTTTCACTCCCTCTCTCCGCCCCTGCCATCTAAACAGGGCCGACAGTCGAGTGGAGAACCCCAACACAATTAGCTGAGCTCCAAAGAAAGAGAGGGTGCAGAGGGGTAGGAAAAAGAGCCAATAGACCTGGATCAAAACAAGTCAAATAAGTCAAGTCAAATAAGATGAAAGAGAAAGATGGCAGAAAAGCAATGCCAGATAGCGAGAGAGAAAATAACAGATCAAACGCTATCCAGTTCTATGAAAGAGGACAAACAGAGGCCAGTAATAGACTTGAAGTAGATAAATCAGCTCAGATTCTGCGATATAAGACCAAAGTTTATGTCAATAATTAGATGGGGAAAGTTATGCATATTCAGAGACTGGTTATGTACCTACTCAAGTTGATTTTTATTAGGTGTGCCATTCCGATTATGTAAGTCACACGCATCTATTCATGCCTTCATGGTTTTTCGGTAGTGTCATTACCTCTGACTTTAAACACACACACTTGCCTTTAAGAATTAAATTTAAAAAAGGGGGATAGAAAATGCAGACTGAAGAAGGAAATAATGTTTGGTTTCTTTGCTGTTAAATATAAATGTAAATGATGTAACATAAAAGCAATATGTTATGAACATACTAATCATACTGAACATCCTTCATCCTTTTTACACACTCATTACCTGTTGTCTTCCTCTTCTGCAGCTGTATACTATAATGATTCATCGTCTGGGAGTCACCCAGAAGTATTCCTCAAAGTTTCTGCCTTATGTCTCATATCTTATGTCTCAGATAGTTTTTCTTTGCTACTGTTGCCTCTGGATTGCTCATTAGGGATCTAGATTTGAATTTCTGTAAAGCGGTTTTATTGAATTGAATTGAATTTAATTTAATTGAATTGAAGGATTTACGCGAATGACAGTAGATCTCTAAACGCCGCCATGCACTGCCAATCATCATAAAAGAGTTATGGATTAAGGTGTTTTTGTGACTCCTTTTTTGTGACACTTGATTAATGTTGACCACATGAAGCAGTTAAATCAAAGTCACTGACATGAGAAGACCTTTAAGTGAACTACAAAGGCTGCCTAATAAGCACCTAACATAATGATGGGTTGTGGGAATTGCAGACGACCCGTTCTCCCCTTTTGAGCTATCAAACAGACAGACTCAGCCAAGAAACACTCAGCATTTTGTTTCAGTATAAACACGCTACTCTGATCAGTTTGTACTTTCTGCTGTTATTCCCTTTGGTCAAGATACATAACTCTATGAATTAAAATACTGTTTAGTTACAAGTTACAGCACAATACCTTACAAATCCACTCATTCTTTTTGATTTGGAGCCATAAATTCATGCTTTATGTGGTTCCAGGTGTCATGCCTAATAACAGTTAATCTCCAGGTGTAACAAAAAAAGAATCTTTAGATAAATATTGGCTCTTCATTTGAGTGGGATACATTCAAGAGATACATCTCTTCATCCTTTAATGAGGCTTTTATTGCATATGAGTCCAAGTATTGGAAAAAAGCACAGGAAAATTATACTGAAGTGAAAATATGCATATTGTTTCAAAATCTCAATTAAAAGTAGAAGTAGCTAGTCAAAATTCTACTTGAGAGAAAGTTAGAAAGTCTCCGCACTAAATTGTGAGTATTTAATATAAAATAGCCAGGACATTTCTCTCACTTGGAGATTCATTGCTTTTTTTATGACTCTATTTGTATGAAAAGTTATAAAGGATAAGGTTAAGGTTCGAGTGCCAACTTTTCGATGTGGCATTCTGACTTTAGTGTACTTTAGGATTCATCCTTGCATGTTGGAATTCATATAGTTCTAGGGAGAGCAAGTGAGACTAAAAGGCATGACAGGTTGTTGTAGCCATGCTATTCTTGTTAAATATTGTGTTAAATATAGTTACTAAATATTATTCATATTCACAGAATCATGATGGAATTGGTATATGGGCACAAAAATTAGTCATGCTTAGTTTAGTACTAGTAAATTTGTATTGGTCAGGGTTGTAAACTTGTAAATTTGGTTAGATTTAGGTAAAGTACAAATGCCCTAAAATTATATTTAAGGATATTAATGAAGTACATACGAATGCTCAAGTAATGTTCATCTCTGCTGCAGTTTAAATGCTTATGTCACAGTTAAGATGACCACATCCTACTCAGAACAAGCATTTGTGTGACATGTTTGACTTCATGTCTATTCTAGGTTTAACCATCAAAATTCATTCAAGACTTTAGTTTTTGCTTTATTTAATAGTACTTGCGCATATCTCTATCTCAGCTTTAGCTACTCCGGAGAAAACAGACGAGTTCCTGCTGGCCAGGTTCAAAGGTGATGGTGTTCGGTACAAGGCTAAGCTAATTGGAGTGGACGATGTGCCTGAGGCCAGAGGAGACAAAATGAGTCAAGACTCCATGATGAAACTGAAGGTAGCTGAAACAGTATAGTAAAGATGAAAGAAATAGTAAAGATTTTTGCTTTTAACAAAATCTGAAAAGTACTGATGAAATATTCTAATTGTGTAATTTTTATAATTATAAAAATAAATTGTTTATTTAAATGTTACATATTTTCTAATGCTCAAGAAACTACAGAAATGATCTGAAAACATCACTATTACTCTCAAATAGCTAGCATTTGTGCAGCACTGCAAAAATATCTTAGCAAGTGAAGATATCTTGAATAAAGGAAAATCTATGTGGAATTTGTCATTAGACATTATAATATAACAAATATAAGACCATTAAGCCTAGACATATGTACTTCTTTTATAGACATATTTACAAGCTTAAAAAGGTCTTGTTCTATTGGCAGATAATTTTTTTTTTTCTAGAAATAAATGCTTGAAATAAGCAACATTATCTGCCAATAGAATAAGTCCATTTCAAGCATGAAATGACTAAAAAAATTTAGAAAGAAAAATACTAGTTAGATTTGCCTATATTAAAGAAATTTTTATTTGCTATCTTTTTTTTTTGTGCAGTGAGGTAGATGAGTGGGATTTCAGTTTCTCGATTTGCACTGTCATATTCTCAGCAGTTTACTTGACAGTAGCTAGACTACCAAAATAGTTTTTTTTTTTTTTGCTAAATAACTTAGCTAATGTATGAAGTTCTGTGGCAGTTTTTTTTGCCCATAATAATTTGCATTTTGGGTAAGGATAGGTTCAAGCCATTGAATCAGTTTTTTACTGAGGTAATGAAGAAATATTAATTTAATGCTATGTACATTTTGGTGCATTTTTGAGCTCAGTGATATGAAAATGTATTTGCACTTTTTAAGCTTGTGGCTTTTCTCAGGGCAAGGCGGCAGCTGCTCGCTCTCAGGGCAAACACAAGCAGAGAGTTTGGGTAAACATCTCTCTCTCAGGAATCACTATTACAGAAGAGAAGACAGGGGTGAGTCTTCTTTGCCATTCGCCGCCATGTCTGTTTGCTTTCTCACTTTAAAAAGAAGTGTCTATTGCTTTTCTGCACCATTTATATTTGACGTTATCTCTGCAGGCGATACTGATGGAACATGCAGTGAACAAGATCTCTTTCATAGCTCGCGATGTCACAGACAATCGAGCGTTCGGCTATGTGTGTGGTGCAGAGGGCCAGCACCAGTTCTTCGCCATTAAAACTGCTCAGCAGGTCTGATGGAGTTCCTTATGGGCTCGTTTTCTTAGTCTTTTTTTTAACAAATAAACTGAATTTTCTTTGAATACCTCTTAAATGTGGAAGCAGACGAAGTGTCGTGTTTCCTTTCAGGCGGAGCCTCTTGTTATTGACCTGAAGGATCTCTTTCAGCTCATCTTTAATATGAGGAAAAAAGAAGCAGAAGGTTCAAAGAAGGTACAGGATGTATTTATATTGGATTACTGCATTGTCATCTCCAGAAAATTGCAGTTATGACATGCTAATTACAACTTTCACCTCAGGAAGTAGCTATTATTACAGTATCGTAATAGCTATAATAAGAATTGTGTATATAGTAACAAAAGTTGTCAAGCCAGACATCCAGGAGTTAGCATCTCAAAAGCGTAGTGTTGGTGTTTCTCAACACATAATTCTAATGATAAAAGCTTGATTTGCACCAGATATTAGTGTAACATAGTTGACCATGTTTGGAATAAGCATGACTTGATCCACATTTCATTCATGTTTTATAAGTTTTCTTTAAAGTTTGGTTCTATTTTTTATTATAGCATCCACCCAAAATTTAGTCCAGCCTGGGTGTGTTTACTCTTCTAGAGTCTACAGACATTTTATTTGATTTCTATGTATTTGACTAAGGAAATATCAGCTTTCAAGTTGTATCAGCTCTAATTAACCTCTAATCACAGTTAGGCATGCCATTTGCCATGTTTATTGTGGCTCTTATGTTGTGTTATCGTTGGTATATTACTAATCTGATTTTATCTCCTCTCCAGGAAGAAACAAACAAAGTGGTAGAGGTAAGTATGGACCATTACAGAGACTGAAAATGAGGAATGAAGAGTATTACTTATAAGAACATTCAGTATATAAAAATTATTGAAATAAATGTTCTATTTCACCCCAGAATGGAAGTGACGCCTCACTCGGCAATAGAAAAGTAAGTATTCGTTATGTTGTGTTTTTGTGTTTTAGGGTTAGAACCCATTATGATGCATTATTCAATATTACAACAGCAGATTACAGTCTGATGATCATGAACATGATGAACCTCAATGCTACCATGATTGCTATCTCAAACAAAAACTACTATAAACTCAGGCCTAAAGCACTAATGGTGGCCCTGTGCCTATGGGTACAAACTAATTAAAACAGAAAACAGGAAGTCAGTGACACAAACCAACAATATCCATTCAGACTCCTGTCTTTTCCTTTGAACTGTATGAAAAATAAAAGATCTCATTGACGTCTCTTGAATGACTGACAGTTTAAGCCCATTCCAACTTTTCTTAGTTTTGTGGCTATATGAACTTTGTATGACTTGCAGTCATTGGCCCCCATTTAATCACTTGAGCATAAAATCTCCTGTTTTCTGCTGTTTTTTCCCTTGTCCCATTCCCTCTAGGGTGTGGAGCAGCTGGACCTGTTTGGAGACATGTCAACCCCGCCAGACATGAACTCTCCTTCGGTAAGACAGAGTCAAAACAGCATAATCCAGTAAAACACTCTAGTTAGAGTTAACAATAATTGCAACACGAGTAAATAATCCAGTCATGTCTAAGTTAGAAATCTGAGTTATGTGAAATGTATTGAGATTAAAATCAAATATTGAACAGGATCCTTGTTTCTTCATTATATATCAACTTGCTCTTTAGCAGAACCGTGGTATGTCAAATGAATTAGACATGTCTGGTTCCAGCTTACTTCTCCAGCTGTGTTTTTGGACCTTGTTGTTGAGGCTCTGGTCTGCTCACAAAGTGTCAGATTGGCTTCAGCTTTAAGGAAATGAGGTTTTTGGGAGTAGTGGAGTTTGACTGAAGCCAAGAATAATAACTGACGTTGTAACTTATACAAAGCTCAGTTGTTGGAGGTTCTAGCACATGAAACAGATTTTTATTTCTCTTTGACTATAAGAACAATAAGCAAAAGTGTTGATTAGTCAGAACCTGGGATATTCACAGGGTTTATTGAAAGAGCTTATGACTGTAGTTGTAGAAATGAATGAGTCCATTGATCTGGAAAGCAGTAAGGTGGAAAAAGTGTAGTAAAATAATAACCACCAATGACATGGTATTTGCATGTTTTTTATGCTTAGTCCTAATGAAATGTCTGTTTTTTCTATTAAATTGCAATAACCGTGAGAGTTAAAGTTCAGGTAATTATCTAATAAAATAGATGTCTGTGAAGTCAGTTCAACCATTACAGTGTTTTAGCAAAGTTCCGTTCCAGTCATGATTGTGCATGAGAATTATAGAGGTAATGTAATTGGTCAATCATCATAGCATGACAGTGTCAGTGGTTTCATATCATGAAGTGAACACATTTTTCATTTTCATACCTGGTTGCATGTTTTGTTTTGGGTTTTATTTTTGCATTCCCTTGCTTAGTAGGGTTCTATTCCTTACTGATGCGACTTGTCAATGTATTATCTTCTCTCAGGAATCTGAGGACATCCTCTTGCTGGATCTGTCCACTGAGATAGACAGCAACCAGAACTGTGTGAAAGGCAACCCATTTATCAACTCATCCTCTACCCGCAGAGCCCAGTCCAGCCTCTCGCCTGAGAACCCCTTCTCCTCTCAGCTCAACTTCTTCCCCACCCCTAGCCACGATCCCTTCCGGGATGACCCCTTCTCCAAAAGCAACAACCAAACAGCCAATCACAACTCCAACTCCCACCAGTTTTTCAATGGCGACCCCAGGAACGGTGACTCGGACTATTTAGGTCAGCAGTTTGACCAGCTCTCCAACAGGACAATGGTCCAGACACTCAGTAATGGCCAGTGGCCACTAGATGGCAGGCCAGCAGAGACAACTGTCTGGACTCAAAATAACATACCAGAGAGGGAACAGAATGGCCATAGCGGAAAGGTGACACCAGATCCATTTCTGGAAACTGTTCCGAATGGAGTGAAGCATGAGAACGGAAGCAAGCCTGAAGCTGCTGTCAACCATGCCAAGGATTCTATTATCATAAGCCCTCCACCTCTTAACACAAAAGCTGGCCGAGGAAGGAGGGGTGTGAAGGTGAGGACGGAAACATGTTCATCCTGACAATTCATCTTGACAGACACATTACAGTAATGTAATATTGGTTAAAATGAATTTTTTCCTGTGCATTTACACAGGGGTATGGCTAGGGGGCGGAAGCACGCAGGTTGTCAGTCCTATCCCAAACAAAAAAAGGATCAGAAAAGCAAACCAGTTTAACTGAGACCACACTGCCACCTTAAGCATATAATAAGCTCATAGTTACTATCATACAATTTTGCAGCTGAAAGTAATTTAAACTTTTTTTTTTTTATAATAAGTAAAAGCCTATTCAGGGTAATGGCAGACTTGCTTAAGTCCTGTGCTTGTAATGAATGGTTACACTTTTTATTAGAGCCCAGTAAGGAGGCTTTATAAGGCCCAGTAAGGAGGCTACACACCTGGTAACACATCGACACCTAGGAATTATATTGTTCTGTTTTTTTTCCCTTCAGTAAAGTTACTTAATTAAATTAGTTACTTACATGCTGATGTATGTGAGAAGTGAGAAGTTTTATACAAAAATACTGATTTTTTATAAAAAATAATAATAATAATAATGTTGAGTGTCAGAATTATCAGATAGAGCATTATAGTTCCAAGGTCTCAACATGGTTCTTGTACATGGTGTTCTAATGATTTCATCTGATCTTTTAATGCTTCAGTGAATGAAAGAATATTAGGTAAGAATTGACCAAATGCTGCACTTAAATTCTTTTATCTGCCTTTGTGATATTAATGACTGTCAGCATTTCAGGGTTTGATATACTGTACCACATTTCATAAACAAGATTTTTAATGGTTTTCTATCTACTCCTCAGTCCCCAACAAATGAAAACGTTGCTGCAGATCCGTTCACTTCACCCACCCAGTCAGAATCTCCATCACCTCCTCACCCGGACTGCACCCCAGGGAGCTCTGTTGATTTTTTCAGCAAGAGCACCACCAGCACCTCAGACACCCTCACAGGCCTTGGTAAAATCCTTAAAACTTTACAGTTTGACCTTTATAAGACGCGTTTGACCTTTCTAATGGTTTCTTAGAAATGTCATTAAAATGTCACAGTCTGATATTTCAGATGCAATGGAGAATTTATATGTAGCATCATCTTCTGTTTAAATGGAATGTGGCATGTCTGCTTAATAATGCTGTGTGTCTTTTTAAGGAGGGCTGTCTCTTGGACACTCATCTTCCTCCTCTAATCCTGGTACAGCCACATGGAATGAGTCCCTCTCTTCCGTGTTCCCCAGAACTACCAGTGTGGCCAATGCTTTCACACAGCCTTCAGCCTATTCCACAACTCCAGTACAAAACTGGGGAGGCAGCCATGGAGTTTTTGGGACCACGTCCACCCAACAGCTTCCTTCCTGGGGAGAGAATAACACTCCTGCCTCTAATGGATACTGGACTCAGCATTCAACTTTGGGAAACCCCTTTCAGTCCAGCATCTTTCCTCCAACTTCAAGCCTAATGTCAGGGGGACAGCAGAGCCCCAGCCCCCCTCCACTGATCCCACCACGGGCAGGACCCGTTAAAGAACCCCCTAAGGTGGACACTGATGCCTTTGTGGACCTGGATCCTTTGGGGGAAAAAGAGAAGAGGGACATCAAGGAAATGTTTAAGGATTTCCAAATGGCTAAGCCGCCTAATGCCCTGACTAAGAATGGTGAGAAGGCAGATTGTTTTTCTGTCTTCAGTTTGCCTTGAATTGCAGTGTGAATAGACTTCACTGTGTGCAAGTTGTTTTAATAGAGGTCTTCTTTTTACAGAACCATTAAAAGTTGGTGGCCAGAACCTGTTTGATAGTCCTCTTGGAACAAGTGTTTTTGGAGCACCAGCAACTACTCCGGTAAGAATTTTTTTTCCTCCTGTAGAGTCATACAATATTGTTTAATTATTATAGAACAATTCTTGCCAGGTTTTGAATTTTTTATGCTGCATACACACTGAAGCTAGACTCAAGACCTGATTCACTTTTAGCCTTACCAGAATTTTGTGGTTTCTTGTTAGGCTCATATAATACTTATTATCAAGTGTATGCAATGTAATACATTCACTCACTAGATTTACACTGTTCAATTCCCCCATTTCTGTTTGAATGAGCTGCTGCATTTTAGAGACAAATTAGTAGTGGATTTTTCATAATTGAGTGCTTTTGTTAACATTTTTGCTGTTTTTAAGGCCAGTAAAGAATTACAGTAGAATGCAGTACTTGTTCTACATGTCAAGCTGCTATAGTACAAGTGTTAACAGGAATTATTTATTTTCATGGATGTTCCACAACACTAAATGGTACTTTAAATGGATTAAAGTATGACATGTCCTTCATTAATGAACAAAAATTGTAATCATAATATGAATAAAACACATATCACACCACCTTGTTGCTGATTATTTTCCTATAAAGGTATGCCCCTTCATGTTTTATTACTTATGTAAGTGGAAGTCAGTTAAAACAAATACATGTTTAAATGTTTATAGAGTGCTCCTGCTATCAAGGTTGTGGGATCAGATCCCTTCAGAGCCCCATTTGGAAACCCCTTCGCATGATGACCCTTCGTGTTCATGGATCCACAAAGTAAGTCAAGCAGAGTTTAACCTTAAATGTATACTTTACCAAAGTATGCAGCTAGTTGCATTGATTTCATTTGCATAATGTTGTCTGTTCCTTACTTGCTTTATCACTGAACATGGCTTGTACAGTTCTACTCTACCCATGCTATTAGTTTCATTGCTAATCGTATGGTCGTGTTTTTCACAGCAGCTCCTATTGAGGCACAAGGTTTTCCTGTGAAGTGCTACCTTTTCCAATGTATACGGCCAAACCAAGATGCCACCCAAAAGCTCCATGAAGTCCTCCTACTTAAGAAACACAATATGAGATGAGCTTTCATGCAGTACCTGAGGCCAAGACGGCATAGTGCAAATGTACACTGATGTTGCTTCATATTATATGGCACTATACTAGTGGTTAATGCAGCCACTGGCAAGAAAGCACAAACTGAACCAGAGGAGAATGCTGAGTGTTCATTGCGCAGGTAAAAGTAACGGAAGAAGAACAGTAACATGGAGTAGGTCAGTTTTGTGTTCTTCATTGCAGTATTATTGCTTGTGTCTTTATTTCATTTACTTGGCAGATGCTTGTTAATTTGCAGATGATTTATCAGACAATAGCTTTTTATGCCATAATATTTAGTGATATAGGAGTGCTATTTTCTTAAACTTTTTTTCTTTTCATTAATCCACACTGAAGTCAAGGTCAAATGGATATCATATATTTCTATATACCAGCTGGATTAAAGTATGTCATTTATTACTTTTAATGATGGACAGAGTACAGTCACTCCTATGGAGATGTTAGAAAAATTGGCAGGCTACAGCTGGCAATCTGCGTCATATTGCTCTTTTACTGATCCAATAATGTCTTGGGCTGAGTATTTTATTCCACTCTGTATTGTGCTATTGAAATATTATCAGGCTTAAAGTTCAGTTTTTAATAATGTGTTCAATTGTCATATATGGATACTGATCATCCCAAATTGTTCATGTACTTGACAGAAGAACGTCTATGACTTATATGTATGTACTCTAAAGATGATGGTCAGACACTCACTTTTCTTGCCGTGTTACACTGAGTGACATATCAAAGAAAACAAGTAAGCAAGGAGTGTGCTGTGCACTGTGAGATGTAAGGACTGAGACTTTGATTATCAGCGTGCCTTCACCTCAGTGACTCTAACGTTCGGAAGGAAGACTGAAAGATGATCTGCCTGTACTGTACTGGAAGTCTTGTCATAATGACCTATGAGTTATGTGTGTTTGGAACTGTGTGTATTGTGTGTGTGTGTGTATGTGTATAAATATATATATATATATATATATATACTCTATTGTGCACTATGGCATTTATCTTGTAACTGTAGTTGTTGCAATAAACTGGAATTTAATATTCAGTAAAATAATAAAAAAAAATTCAATTAAAAGAATGGGATCAAAAAAGTGTCCTATTTATCTATAACAGTTTGTATTTCATCTTTTATTGGGGTATGTGTTAAAATAAAGCAGTTTTTGGCTCTTTAATAATGTTCCGAGTGTCAGTTGTGTATACATATATATTTATATGTATATATATATATATGTATATATAGATACTGTATATACAGATAGATAGATAGATAGATAGAGATACACACAGCAAGTGAACAGTCAGCCCTCGTGGTTATGTTGAAATCAGGAAAAATGGGCAAGCATAAGGATATGAGCGACTTTGACAAGGGCCAAATTGTGTGTATGCAGTGGTTAGTACCTACCAAAAGTGGTTCAAGCAAGCACAGCCAGAGACAGGGTCATGGGCACCCAAGGCTCATAGATGTCTATGGGGAGCTAAGGTTAGCCCGTCTGGTCTGAGCCCACAGAAGAGCTACTGTAGCACAAACTGCTGAAAAAGTTAAAGCTGGTTATGATAGAAAGGTGTCAGAACACACGGAGCATCGCAGCTTGCTGGGTATGGGGCTGTGTAGCTGCAGATTGTTCAGAGTGCCCATGCTGACCCCTGTAAACTGCCAAAAGTGCCTACAATGGGCATGTGAACATGAGAACTGGACCATGGAGTAATGGAAGAAGGTGGCCTGGTCTGAAACACGTTTTCTTTTACATCATGTGGACAGCTGGGTGCGTGTAGGTTGCTTACCTGAGGGAAGAGATGGCACCAGGATGCACTATGGGAAGAAGGCAAGCTGGCGGAGGCAGTGTGATGCTCTGGGCAATGTTCTGCTGGGAAACCTTGGGTCCTGGCATTCATGTGGATGTTACTTTGACACATACCACCTACCTAAACATTGTTGCAGACCAAGTACACCCCTTCATGTCAACAGTATTTCCTAATAGCAGTGGCCCTTTTTCAGCAGGATAATGCACCCTGCCACACTGCAAAAATTGTTCAGGAATGGTTTGAGGAACATGACAAAGTGTTCATGGAGCTGACCTGGCCTCCAAATTCCCCAGCTCTCAATTCAATCGAGCAACTGTCACAGTACTGAGAAATTATAAGTGCTGATCAGTATATAATCAAAAGAACAGTGGTAAAAAGTGCACAACCTTTTTTTAAAGCAAGCTATTTAGAAGGCTTTTTAATATATATATATATATATATATATATATATATATATATATATATATATACATATAAATTCAAAAGCTTAAGATCTGTTTAATTGAAAATGGGGCAAAGTAAGCCATATTTAAAAAAAAATTTTTTTGAAGAAAATGTATTTTGAAGTTAAGTTACTAAGGAAATTTGTTAGATAAATGTGAGAAATAAAAAAAAGACAAATATGAGGTTATTATAGTGTTGCTTCTATAATAAATAATTTACAGTATTTGGAACTAAAGGCATGTGTAACTGATAAGATTGAAAAGATGAGAGATTTGTTAATTGGCAAAAAAAAAAAAAAGCACATAATGTCTAATAAAATATATCCTAAGTTACTGAAACAAAGTTTGGTTACAATAATTATAATAAATAAATATATTATTTATTTATTATAAATAAATAAATAAATAAATAAACAAACTTTGTAGAAATGAATGAATTTCAGCACATCTTGTCTGATAAAATATCTAACGATCTAAGTTATCTAAATGTCTATATGTTAACAATGAAATAAACAATAATTTATTTTCATTTAGAAAAAAAGTTGACTCTATATGAGGCACATCCTATATAATTCTATATAATGCTGAACAAATTCAATATAATATCGATTAATTCTCGTCACTGCTCATGAACGCCTCATGTTCAACACGAGCATGAAGGAAGAGTTACGTTTGTAACACGTGCGCCCAATCAATCACCACTGACTGGTGAACTCGTCGCGAGGACTTATGGGAAATGAAGTCTTTTAACAGCCCACAGAACGCAAAATGGACAGACGTGAAACTACAATTCCCACAATCCCCTGAAACAGCGTTCCTCAGCTGAGTGCAGCAGCGTGAGTAGCCTGAAGCGGCCGGTGTGGTGCTGAGTGAGTGAGTGAGAGACAGAGACATAGAGAGAGAGAGAGAGAGAGAGAGAGAGAGAGCTACCCGGCTAAAATTGTGCTGTTTTTACCACTTCAGCGTTTGGTTTAATACTTCAACGTTTCAAAAGCGGTTTGGTGATAAAGTGAGTCATAATGTCGTCTGGTTGTCAGTCATTTTAAACATTCTGGGTGTCTGTGGTAAGGTTTGGAGGTTGGGAAGCGTGTGTGTGTGTGTCAGTGTGTCAGTGTGCTGTCTCAGCACAGGCGAGCCAGTTTACCACAGCCCGGATAAATTAGTGTTAAAACTAGCAAATAACAAATACTGTTCACTTTAAGGGGTGTCTTAAACATTTTTTCCTTTAGCACTTCTTTATTAATTCTACTTTACATTAGGTTTTTTTTTTTTTTTTTTTTTTTTTTTTTTTTTTTTTTTTTTTTTTTTAACACCTCAGTTCAGAGGTCACTGGGATTAGTCACGTGTGGGGTGTTTGCTGGAATAATACTTGTGAGGTTTTTTTTTTGTTTTTTGTTTTGTTTTTTTTAAGAGAGAGAGAAATCCCATCTCAAATCTTCTTCCTCTCTCTTCAGGCTGCTCGAATAACTAAATGAACATTTTTTTAGTAAATGAAATTTGTTCTGTTTCTTCAGGATGATGCGAAGATCAAGAATCAGCGTTAAACCTAACTTCAGGCCTGGAAGTCGGACTGGTACAGAGAGTGAACAGGTCTCTCAGGGGGTGAGTGAAGCAGGTGACACCTTGCCAGCAGTTGAAGTAGAAGTGCCGAGACCAGCACCATCTCACCAGCAAAATGTAGCACTTATAGAGCCTTCTGAGGATGTGGCTATTAAAAACGCTCCTGAAATGCCTTCAAAGATGACCCAGTAAGTATTTCCTGCCTGGTCATGACTGTTTAATGTATACTTTTTTTTTTTTTTTTTTTGAAGTAATAATGGAATACTTGAATATGGCTTTAAATTAAGTTCATGATATATATGAGAATGCATGCTGACTCACTGATTACATATGGAGATTTTTCTTTGCTCATTCTTTAATGTAGAAATGATGGAGCACCCTCTAGTGGAGCTACCTCTTCATCTGCAGCTCCACATAGAAGAATGAGGATCTCAGCTACTCCAAAACTTCTCGGGCCCAAACCTACTTCCACGCCTCGAGCTCAACCGTCTGCCAGGATGCCTAGCTCAGCCCCATCACCTCTTTCCAATGAGGAACATGTCCAGATCCATGATTCAGCTTCTGAAGCTCCGGCTCCTGTCTCAATAATGTCTAATGATCCGTCTAAATCAGGAGCACCTAGAAAGTCCACATCTCCTACAAACCTGCCTACACAATCTTCCACAACGACTCAATCATCATCTCCATGTGTTCCTTCCACTTCTGGTCTTCGAAAGTCTCCAGTCCGTGAGAAAAAGTCAGTGGAGGATTCTCCACCATCTCCACAGCCCGGTCAAGTTCCTCAGCAACCACCGCAAGAACCGGAACCCCCTGAATCTCCATCTTCATCTGATCTGTCTTCAGTTTGCTTCAAACCTTCCCAATTTGATAAGGCAGGTTCTTTGGAGATGGTTGAAAAATCCTCAGACAAAGACAGAATATTAAGGGCTCTTAAACTGAAGGAACTGATGAAGATTGAACGGAGAAAAGATATTCAGGTAAATTGAATCTAAGAGACCTTTTTTAACTGTTTATGTACTATTCTCTACTGAATATAAATTTCTTGCAAATGCAGTTAGTATCAGTGAGTAACATTTATCAAGTTATTTTTCCTTTTTTATCCATTAGATGGGGAAGAGAAGAGTTGGTCATAAAGAGTACACAGCCTTGGACCGCAGTAAGATGACCATGAGGGACCTTATCTATTACTTACCCAATACCAGCCCTATGAGGTAGGCACCTTTTTTTTTTTTTTTTTTTTTTTTTTTTTTAAATTTACACATAGCAAAATCTATGTGTGCCCGATGTGGTTTTTTTTTAGAGAATCACCTCATGACTTTTAATTTTTACCCAAAACAGCGCTTTTAATTATTTAAATCCATCGCACTAACAGGTCTTCCATAGCACACGAGGAGAACCAAGAAGAGACCATTATTCCACCTTCGCCCAAGTAAGTTACATCACAATATTGCACATAGCAAATCTTCATCATGTCAGATTACTTTTTTATAGTTACTCAGACCTGAGCAGCTCTTGTACGGTATTTTTTTAAGTTGGTAAAGGATGGGATCAATATGAAAAATATCAATGGATAACAGGATCCTTTTATTTATATATTAGAGGCACTAGAACAGGCACTTTCCGATCCCTGATTAAATAATAATAGAATTAATACAACCTCAAACCACCCTCAGTGTGCAAACTATTTCAGCAGATATAAGGTACATACTGAAGAGTGGATAGATTTGCTAAGACAAGTGGCGCAGGATCCTAATTTAACCAGATTCCAGCACAGCAGCTTAAATCATAACTAGGACTTTGATAAAGTGAAATTAAAATATAAATGTATTTTATACTCATGCAGTTTAGATGTGTAAAAAAGGTGTGTAAATCTTGATAACTCTATCTCTGCTCATTTCCTTCTTAGCATAACATTATTTATTATTTAGCTATTTAAGTTAAGTCCTCATTACAGTCTAGTGAAATACTGATATTCCATCACACCTCACTCAAATTATTGGAGTATAAACCTCAAGTAATTTGAAGTGTTATTAATAGTGGATAAAGGCTAGTAGCAGACTAAAAGCTATTGCGTGTAATGTAACATATTTTATGTGGTAACCAAACAGAAAATGGATTATCCCCAAGTGAAGTGATAAATTTCAACTATCTTGAAACTGCACTTCAGTTACAGAAATTACATTACTAAACTAGTACATTGATAAAACTATTCAGGCAACAAATAAAAACCGCAGAGGGGGACGAAGAAGAAGAACAAGAGGAGTCTGAAAATGAAGAAATGCTGGTGCCGAAGGTCAGAGTGGCGGAGGACGGCTCAATCATTCTGGATGAAGAAAGGTATTGTTACTTCAGCTACAACCACAGCCCCATTCATTGTTCATTTTTTAATAAACATACTATTCTTAAAATCATATCAACCGATTTTGTATTTCAGTTTGACAGTGCGAGTACAAAGGACCTCGAACACCAAAGCGTTGGAGGACTCGACCGCCCTGTTTGAACGCGGCTCTACTACAACTTACTCCAGCTTCAGAACACTAAACTATGTGAAGAGCTGGTCAGTCAGAGGTAGCACAGCCAAAATACCTTTCACCCTTTCATGGTTGAGTACTTGATTTTTTTTTTTTTTTTTTAGTCTAGTAGAAGCTTTCCCAATTCCAGTTTCTTTTCTTGCTGAAGCTTGAGTGTGTGTGTGTGTATGTGTGTTTCAGAGACCGACTTGTTCTTCTTGGCCATTAGCATGGTGGGGACGGATTTCTCTTTGATCGGCCAGCTATTAACCCACCGTAGCCGTGCAGCAATTAAGGTATTTCCTCTTTTTTTTTTTTTGCTGGTTTCTTCCAATTTCTATTTTTCATGATGTAGTTGGTAGTAATATAGGGCTTAATTAATTTTATGTGGCTGTTTGTATATGATTAATGTATTTAATTATGTTGTTTATAGAGCAAATTTAAGAAGGAGGAGAGACTCAACCCATGGAGAGTAGACAAAGCTTTGAGTGAGTGCTTTTTTTTTCAACATCACAAGTATAACACATGATTAATACAGTTTTTGAACCTAATGCAATATAGAAAGATTAAAAACCAAATAATACAGTTTTATAAATGTCATCTAATAAAGCTATGTTCTTTCATGATGAGAGGCAGTGGTATTTCTTAATTAATATACAATATGTTGACTGCGTATGCTGTATTTTTCCCTCAAGGAAACAAGCGACCCTATGACAAGGAGTTCTTTAGCTATTTGCTGGAGAAGATTTTGGCAAAAGATAAAGACAAAAGAAAATCTGTTAAACTGATACTGCCAAAAACCAAGAAACCAAGGAAATCCAAAGGTACCACTTTATATAATAAATAACAGAACAGAATAATAAGAGCCTTGTCAAAGTCTATTGAGCAGCAAGGCCAAATAGCTTCTTACTACAGTTATGTTTTTTCAAGCTATTAAAGTAAGTCAAGATTTTTGTCTATTCATTTCTTAGGAAAAACATCAAATAAATTGTGTGTTAGTGATGATGAGGGTGATGATGACATCTTCCACATGGATGATCATGAAGACTTGGAGGATGATGAGGATGTCAGTGTAGAAAAAGAAAATGAAGATGTGTCTAACGTAAAAGAAGCAGATACCTCCGTCCCTGCAAAAAAGAGGCGCAAACGCACAAGAGATGTCAGCAAGGATAAAGACAAAGACAACTCCACTGAGGAACCAGTCAAAAGAAAAAGGCAAAGAAAATGTAGCAAGAAAACAACAAAAGGTATGCATATAAAAAGCAAGAATGTCAAGTAAAAATGCATGTTGACTCTAATTATTGGCACCCTTCATTAAAATGGAAATTGTGTAATTAATGGTATTTGGGGCAGTTCAGTTAATTTTGTTTGTCATTTTAGAGGTACACTCCAAGGATGATACTGAAGGTGAACATGACATCAATGTTGAAGGTGACACTATAAATGTAAATAAGGAGGATGAACTCGAAAGAAGTACTTCAGCTTCGAAAAGAAGGCGCAAACGCTCAAAGAACGATGAAGAGAAACAAAATGGAAAGCCAGTTAAAGGAACAAAGGGCAAGCAACTCAAGAAATCACGCAAAGGTTAATGTTACAATCAGCTTTTCATTAACTTAATTGTCTTGCACGTTTGGTTTGATGAGTACTCAACATTTCAGTTTTGAAGAGGATGATTTTATGACTTTATGACTATTCATCATGAAATTGACAGTTGTCTGTGACCATGAAGAGTCTGTTAGTGAACATGAAGAAAGCAGCATTAGGGATGAGGATGGCTCTGCTACTAAAAAGAAAAGAAAACGAGCCAAGAACAGTGATTTGGATGTAGATGAACCAGCCAAAGGGAAAAAGAACACAAAGAGAAAAAAGGCACTGAAAAGTAAGCCATTTCCACTTTACTCAGAGACTTCTTAATCCTCTGCCCATGGCTTTGTAAGATTTTCAGCTTACTGTGTTTTCTTTAGGTACAGTAGAAGAGGAAGGAACTGCAGAAGAAGGAGAAGCTTCAGCAGCTTTACAGGAGGCTGAACAGTAACAAATATTTCTGTCCTGAATGATCTAATCCATATATGTGGATGTTTCACTTTATAAATTTCCTGTTTTATTTTTATTTTCCAATTTGGCTAGGTTAAATGCTCCAGTCACAGCTGAAGTAGCAGATAATGTTCCACCAAAAGCTACCAGGCGAAATAAGAAGCCTTTGCCTAACCTGGCTACAACACGAAGCAAGAAAAGCAATGAACCAGAAGCTTCTGCTGAAGTTGAAAGGGAGAGTCAAGATGAGAATATCCATGAATCCATTCTGACGGTAAGTACTGACTGGTGATTAATGTCCTGTACACCAAGTTTGGGTGGTCTAATGAAGGGAATATTTTTCCTTTCTACATTTTTCATTATTTTCAGCAATAAATCACTGCCACTTCTGGCTTTTGATTTCTTTTTTTATTGTTGTAGGCAGCAGACAGTCCTTCGGAGGATGAGAAGCTCCAGATGCAAGCAGTGGTTGTGCTGGAAAAGACCCCCCCAAGGCACATCACTCCACATCATTTCAGATACTGTGTACACCCAGGTATTAAGTCATTTTTTCCAACATTTTTATTGATTTGACTGTCCCTTTCCTGTGTGTGTATATTACAGGCAGCAAAATGTGCTCAGCCCTTCAAAAGTCCAGTGCAAAAATAATGAATTGGAGCCCTCAATGAGCTCTCCTGCTTCTCCATCTAGCAGTGAGAGTTCTTCTACTCAGCAGACAAGAATGCAAAGAGCGGGAAGAGCAAAGCGCGATCTGTCCACTAGTGGGAAGACAGGAAGAAAAACAGGAATGATGGATCAGGATCAGGCTGATCCCGAGAGCCCAATGGTTCTGTTAGAGCAGAATCAGGAACCTGAAGGTGAAGAGGGTGACAACTCCTTGAATGAGGTGAAGCAGATCACCCTGGGCTTTACATTCCTAATGAACCTTTTAGAATTTTGGCACAAGCACCATAAACTGTCTCAGTGAAAATGACTGACATCTGACACTTTTTTTCCAGAACCTGATTAACTTGTCATGCCTACGTGATTTAGATAGTAAGTCTACCACAATAATAACATGCATATCTTTTTCTGGCTATTCGTGTCCTATTCCTAAAAAAAAATCCTCTCTCACAAAAAAGGTCAGATGTTTCAAAGAAGGCCAATGATGGTGTTATCTCGTGAAGAGGTGGATATGATCCTCGATGCTTCAGACCAAAGTGCTGATGAGGATCCGTCTGTGAGTCCTCTGGATTTATCATTGAACACAGAGCTCTCTTTTCCACTTCAATGCAGCAAGCTCTTGGAGGATAATGATGAAGAAGGTGAGGTTGATTGTGTGTTTGAGGAACATGAGGAAAGAACAAATGAGAGAGCTTCTTGTGAGGAAAGGAACTGTGAAGAACTGGAGCTAACAGAGTCTGCATTGGTGAGCAGAGAAACCTAAATGTTAGCAGTAATGACATAAAGGGATAATAAAGATAACCTTTGCCCATTATCCATCATACATTGTTTATGTTTTTGTTAAAGGCACAACCTGATATCCCAAACCTCAGGGATAGTTCTACCTCCTTAACACCAGAGGGTAAGATATTTAAGCTGTGTGATTTGCTTCTACATGTTGATTACCCATATCTTGAAGTGTATTTATGTTTAAAATTTTCTTTTTAGTGTGCAGTCAACCAGAAGTAGGCCTAAGCAAGGTAACAACCCCAACAGAGGAGGCTGAACCTCAGGTCCACCCAATGGCTTGCAAAGGTAAGACTATTTGTATGATTTAGACTTCTTCAGAATTTGGGTTCTAGACCTGTGATAAAAGAATGAACAATGTTCACAGATGTGACAACAGTAGCAACAGTGCTTGAAGGTTCTCCACCTCTGGTTGTTCTGGATAATGTAGAGCCTATCTGCATGAAACCAGATGCACCCATGACCCAAGAAACAATCACCACTGAAACTACTGCACTTGGCACCTCATTGGTAGTCTCAGATATCATGGATGAATCTGAGAAAGCTATGCTGCCAACTTTACTCAAAGAGTCTGCACTAGCTTCCTCTGAAATCACAGCGCAGTCAAAGCTGACCCCAGCAGGAAGCGGGTTGGGATCACATAGGTCTCTGCAGGCAGCTCCAGAAGTGAAAGGGGAATTGCAAAAGTCTCTGTCAGGACCTTCTCAAACTTTGGAGACATTGCAGGACTCATCAGAAATTGAAGAGGGTACACAGGAATCTGCCTTGGCAAGTTCAGAAATAAAAGCGAGAACGCAAGGTTGTGCGGTTGCACCAGAGGTCAAGGAAGACTCCCAGGAAGAGGTGTCTGTTCAATCCAGGTTTGTAATCACACTAAAATGTTGTAAAGGAAAATATAGGAAAATTTTCAAAGTTGTCTTGTCATGATGCTCTATCCTTTGCTTAATTTGTAATGCCTCTGTTTCTTCTGAACATGGCATCAGACCAACAAGGAGGAGCAGATTTCAGAAGCCTAAACCTAACCTGAGTCAGAAATCAAGAGTTCTCCAAAACCAAGGACAAGACCTCAAAACACCCAGTACTCTAAAACCCAAGAGCAGCGAGCCTAGTAAGATCTGTGTAAAGAACCATGCACACTGACTTATAAATTGCATTGGAATTAACCGTCTATGATTGTCTTTCCTTCATATTTTAGCAGTCTCCACTGAGAAGCTACTTTATAGTCCTGCTACTGACCAGCATGGTGCATTAGAAGACTTCAGTAAGCAGAACCTCACCAAAGAAGAGGAGACATCTCAGTCAAATACAGTGGATCAAATGGAATCTGAATCAACAAAAGGTTCCTTCAGATTAGTTTTTTTGCCCATCCTGCATCCTGTTCTATCAGCTGAGTGCTGTTTTTGCCCTGTGTTTAACAAATACAAACTGATATAGCAGATCATGATCAGGTTAATTTGTTTTTTTGACCACATGAACAAACTTCATTAAAGTAACCAGTTCCTTGTCTGAGGTAACTGCACTCTTGTGTTTTTTGGAAAAAGGAGATATATTGAGAAATTAAAGAACCAGTTTTTGGCTAGTGAGAATGGCACAGAGCCCTGGAGACAGATTCTCCCTTTTTGTTTGCAAAGTGGCAATGAAATACCAAACTTCACAAAATCTCAATGTGTGGTGTCAATTTGCCCTTCCAAGTTTTTGAAATAATACAATTGTACCCACATTTTGGTTTATTTGAAAGCATGTGAACATGGTCTACATGAAATTACGAGAAAAAAAAAACAACAACTCTGATTAAAAATCTCAGGCTAATGTCAAATTAACAGCAAGCCAATCCAGATAATTCAAGAATCTACTTACAGAAATGAAGACAGTTGCTCTGTAATATGCTAGAAACCAAACAATTGATGGCAAGTGAAAAGGAATGTTTTGACTGAAGTATGTTAAATTTGTTAAATGTGTACCCTTCTTCTCATATTGCCAGATCTCAGTGATGCATCTACAGCAGTACCAGATCAGGAGAACATCACTACAGTAACTCTGAGTCCAGCCAGTGCTGATGAACCTCAGGTGGCTTCAGAATGTAGTAGCTGCAGATGTGATGTTGACATGTATGTACCCAAACCACAGTACAACCAATCTGTGACAAATGTTTTTATGTTTCTGTTAAAGGCACAGCCTGGTACCTCAAACCTCAGGGACATTTCTACCTCCTTAACACCAGAGGGTAAGATATTTAAGCTGTGTGATTTGCTTCTACATGTTGATTACCCATATCTTGAAGTGTATTTATGTTTAAAATTTTCTTTTTAGTGTGCAGTCAACCAGAAGTAGGCCTAAGCAAGGTAACAACCCCAACAGAGGAGGCTGAACCTCAGGTCCACCCAATGGCTTGCAAAGGTAAGACTATTTGTATGATTTAGACTTCTTCAGAATTTGGGTTCTAGACCTGTGATAAAAGAATGAACAATGTTCACAGATGTGACAACAGTAGCAACAGTGCTTGAAGGTTCTCCACCTCTGGTTGTTCTGGATAATGTAGAGCCTATCTGCATGAAACCAGATGCACCCATGACCCAAGAAACAATCACCACTGAAACTACTACACTTGGCACCTCATTGGTAGTCTCAGATATCATGGAGGAATCTGAGAAAGCTATGCTGCCAACCTTACTCAAAGAGTCTGCACTAGCTTCCTCTGAAATCACAGCGCAGTCAAAGCTGACCCCAGCAGGAAGCGGGTTGGGATCACATAGGTCTCTGCAGGCAGCTCCAGAAGTGAAAGGGGAATTCCAAAAGTCTCTGTCAGGACCTTCTCAAACTTTGGAGACATTGCAGGACTCATCAGAAATTGAAGAGGGTACACAGGAATCTGCCTTGGCAAGTTCAGAAATAAAAGTGAGAACGCAAGGTTGTGCGGTTGCACCAGAGGTCAAGGAAGACTCCCAGGAAGAGGTGTCTGTTCAATCCAGGTTTGTAATCACACTAAAATGTTGTAAAGGAAAATATAGGAAAATTTTCAAAGTTGTCTTGTCATGATGCTCTATCCTTTGTTTAATTTGTAATGCCTCTGTTTCTTCTGAACATGGCATCAGACCAACAAGGAGGAGCAGATTTCAGAAGCCTAAACCTAACCTGAGTCAGAAATCAAGAGTTCTCCAAAACCAAGGACAAGACCTCAAAACACCCAGTACTCTAAAACCCAAGAGCAGTGAGCCTAGTAAGATCTGTGTAAAGAACCATGCACACTGACTTATAAATTGCATTGGGCTTAACTGTCTATGATTGTCTTTTCTTTATATTTTAGCAGTCTCCACTGAGAAGCTACTTTATAGTCCTGCTACTGACCAGCATGGTGCATTAGAAGACTTCAGTAAGCAGAACCTCACCAAAGAAGAGGAGACATCTCAGTCAAATACAGTGGATCGAATGGAAGCTGAATCAACAAAAGGTTCTTTCAGATTCGTTTTTTTGCCCATCCTGCATCCTGTTCTATCAGCTGAGTGCTGTTTTTGCCCTGTGTTTAACAAATACAAACAGATATGGCAGATCATGATCAGGTTAATTTGTTTTTTTGACCACATGAACAAACTTCCTTAAAGTAACCAGTTCCTTGTCTGAGGTAACTGCACTCTTGTGTTTTTTTGGAAAAAGCAGATATATTGAGAAATTAAAGAACCAGTTTTTGGCCAGTGAGAATGGCACAGAGCCCTGGAGATAGATTCTCCCTTTTTGTTTGCAAAGTGGCAATGAAATACCAAACTTCACAAAATCTGTGTGAAGTCAAATTGCCCTTCCAAGTTCTAGAAATAGTAAAATTGTGCTCGCATTTTGGTTTATTTGAAAACATGTCCACATGAAATTACGAAAAAAACAAAAAACTCTGACTAAAAATCTCAGGAGAATGTAAAATTAACAACAAGCCGATGCAGCTAATTCACCTACAAAAAATGAAAAAAAGACAGTTGCCCTGTAATATGCTAGAAACCAAACAATTCGTGGGATGTGAAAAGGAATGTTTTGACTGAAGTATGTTAAATTTGTTAAATGTGTACCCTTCTTCTCATATTGCCAGATCTCAGTGATGCATCTACAGCAGTACCAGATCAGGAGAACATCACTGCAGTAACTCTGAGTCCAGCCAGTGCTGATGAACCTCAGGTGGCTTCAGAATGTAGTAGCAGCAGATGTGATGTTGACATGTATGTACCCAAACCACAGTACAGCCAATCTGTAACAAATAAAACATTGAATTTAAGCCTTTAAAACCAAGAGATTTTCCACAAGCACTTTCTCTGCCTCTACAGGGTACCACCTTGTACTTCACTGACTTCACAGACTGGAGAAGATACAGGCACGGGGCAGATGATAGTTCCTTCTGAGGTAAGTAAGTCCCTGTTGCATCAAGTATAGATCAAGTGCATTTCTTCAGTCAACACCATGAGAACTGATTCCCAGTTATATATTGACAGGATGTCTGTGCCCCTGCAGAAATTGTCCACTTAACCGAAGGTGAGCTTGTTTACGAAACGTAACTTGATTTCAGTAAAATTAGGGACCTTTTCTTCTCCTCTTCAACTGTCACTGTGTTGATGCAGGTGGTGACAAGGAACCCACCTTTATCTTGACCCTGTATGAGATTCCTGTCACTCAGACCTACCTGCCTTCATCCAGTAATGACTCTGTGATGACCTCTGACCTTCCCACATTTGAAACCCAGGCTTCTCTGGGGTTTTCAGACCAGGCACATACTTTACCATCTACATCAGAGTCATCCAGGTTAGTCTCATCAGGTTTGTTTTATTAAATTATGTTTCCAACAGTAAATTGTGAATACAGTAATTATTATGTATGTATACACATTTTTATTTCTTAACCTTACAGAATAGATGCTCTGCTCATGGAAAGTGATTTAGGCGTTGTCACTAAGGATTTGGCAGAGAATGTCATGGAGCAAATTTCAGCGCATGAAATTTCAGCGCATGAAACATCTCATGAAATCACTTCACCACACACAAAGGATGAAGACAGTGATGCTTCTGCAAATCTGGAAATAGATATTCCACCACGTGACCCACATTCAGAGTGCAAAAAGAGTTCCGAATTTGCCCCACTTGATGATTTGGCACCCAGGACTTCTGGGTATGGTATCTCAAAATGGTAAGAGGCCAGAAAACTTGAATGACAGTATGAGTTTTTAGACCTGAGATTATAATTATTAACCTTTTTATTTTTTTAGCATTACAGCATTACCTCAAGACTCAGAGGACACTGCGCAGTGTGAGAGGGTTTCTCGTATGGTGCTGGCTGATGTCTTTGTCCCTGTCTCAGAGGACACGGGAGATGATTCAAGCAAGGACAGGACAATGGCTGTAGAAACCAAGGAAGCCTCTTCAGTTAGTGTCACTGAGGATTTGGCAGAAAATGTCAAGGAACAAACATCATCTCATGAGCACATATTACTAGACACAAAGGATGAGGAGAGTGATGCTTCTGCAAATCTGGAAAAAGGTGTTCCACATATGGACCACGATACAGAGTGTAAAAAGGGTTCAGAATTTGCTCCACTTCAAGATTTGGCATCCGGGACTCAAAGCACACCTTCCGGATTTAACATCTCAAAATGGTAAGAGGCCAGAAAACTTCAATCTTGTCACAGTGTATGAGTTTGAGATTATCATTAAAATTATCATTAACTTTCCTCTTATCCCTTAGCATTGAAACATTACCTCAAGACTCAGAAGGCACTGAGCAGTGTGAGAGTGTTTCTCATATGGTGCTGGGTGATATCTTTGTCCCTGTCTCAGAGAACATGGGAGATGATTCAGGCGAAGACAGAACAATGGCTGTAGAAAGCAAGCTTCAAAGCAAGGAAGCCTCTGCAGTTAGTGTCACTGAGGATTTGGCAGAAAATGTCAAGGAGCAAATCTCTGAGCACATGACATCTCATGAACCCATATTACTGGACACAAAAGATGAGGAGAGTGATGCTTGTGTAAATCTGGAAACTGGTATTCCATATTTGGACCCTGATTCAGAGTGCAAAAAAGGTTCAGAAATTTCCCCAGTTGAAGATTTGGCGTCCAGGAATCAGAGCACACCTTCCGGATTTAACATCTCAAAATGGTAGGAGGCCAGAAAACTTCAGTCTTTTCACAATGACAGTATGAGTTTGAGATTATCATTACAATGATCACTAACTTTCCTTTTATCCCTTAGCATTGAAACATTACCTCAAGACTCAGAGGACACTGAGCAGTGTGAGAGTGTTTCGCATATGGTGCTGGGTGATATCTTTGTCCCTGTCTCAGAGGAGACAGGAGACAACTCAAGCAAGGACACAGCAATGGCTGTAGAATGCAAGCTTCAAAGCAAGGAAGCCTCTTCAGTTGGTCTTCCAGAGAGACAAGACACTCCTTATGAAGAGCTAACAAAGGTACATTTTGTTATCTGAAAATGAGATGTTTGTTTTGTCTGATTTTGAAGTAATTTAGGATTGTGTCTATTTGCATTAGCTCAAGCTTTGCTTTTCAGGACTTAAACGAATGTTTTCCTACAGGTAGAAAATTCGCCAGCAGTATCCAACCCACTGTTATGTTTTGACTCCACAGAGGAGTCAAAAGACACACCACCTTTGTCAGAAGAGAAAAAAGCACCTGCTAGAAGGAGAGAGAGACAAAGTAAATGCATATGCATTTCATATTTGTGTTGTCACTGCTAATGTTTAAGTGGCATATTTTTTTGATTGTCCTTGTCTTACTGGTACTTAGCGTGTACAGCATAATTGTCTCTGATTTCTGATTCAAAAGTCAAGACACAACCTAAACTGGTAAAAAGGGCACGTGCTAAAGATGTCTCCTCAAAACCCGATCAGCTTGTAAAGGACCCGAGTCAGCCAACCTCTTCACATGTCGTCTTGCCAGCCTCTCATGTAAAGGAAGTTTATATACTGGATTTTTTGTGGAATTTAATTCTTTAGATTAGATTTTTTTTACCCTGGTTATCCATTTTATTGCAAATTACAGCCAAAATTGTATTACAGGAGGAAAACCTGGCAGGTATGTCAAATACTACTGATGAGAAGTCATTAGACAGAATGTCATCAAGAGGAAACCAAACCTCTGTTAGTAGAGGTAGGGAAATACTACTTGTCATTGATTTGTACTAAATCTTACTGGATCATTGATGATGTCTTTTCTTATTATTATTTTATTACTCTCTCCTAACAGGTAAGGAAGTAAAGCCCAAATCTATTGCAGAGGAATCTCCAAAAATGTCTCAAAGTGACTCGGAGCCCACGGAGTCAAAACCTGTCTCCGCTGCTCTTCACCTGTCCAAAGAACCTAAGCTTGAAGAGGAAAACAGTGAAAATGTAACAGGAGATGCTACAATTAAAGATGATATGGAGTCATCTGCAGAGGACAAAGAATTGTCAATATTGACATCCAATGAAGGAGAAAATGTGCGGCCAAGCTGTGAGGACATGAATTTTAGTCTGATGAAGACTTCAGGGTAAGAAAACAACAAAAATCAAGTTTTATCAATCTGGAAGCTTTATTTGGTTAAAAGATCAAAACCTAGGCAATGACTAATATATCCTTAACTATTTTTCTTCCTTAGTTCTGGCTCGTCGAATGTGGGCTCTGAGGAAACTGAGGCAGAACCTCAAGGTGTTTCTCACATGGTGTTGCCTGATGTCTTTGTTCTTGTCTCAGATGAGATAGAAGATGCCTTATGCAATGACTTCACAGTATCTATAGAAAGCAGTCCACAAAGTCTCAGTCTTCCAAAGAAGTCTGGCACTCACATTCAAAAGGTTGGGGTTTTTTAGTTGTTGTTTAATGTTTCTCAACCAAAAGTCCTTGTATCTGATTTCAATATATTAAAGAAATGCAATGAGAGTTATAGAGATTCAAATATCTTGAGCAGGAATTAAAAACTGAAGCTGTGTCCCAAACATTGAGTGAAGAGTCGACACAGAATCAGTCACCATTAGTGGACATTAAAACACCTGTCAGAAAGAGAGGTATGAAAGTATATTGTTTGGAATATTTCTTTTCTGAAATATTCAGTGTCTCAATCATTATTTTAATTCATGTCAGTTCTCTCTGATCTCTATCACCAGGCAAGCAGGAGGTGAAGAGAACATGTACTAAAAATGACGTGACAGGAACAAGGCTGAGTCAGCCAACATCTCCACAAGCCACAACACCGTCATCACAGCTCACTACCCTACCTCGGAATGAGAACATGGTGCTACTTGAAGAAAAGTTACAGAGAAGGCATCACATCATGCCATGCACTGTTAGACTCTCGAGGTCAAAAAATTAATCTTTAAAAATCCAACCAGTTCATTTATTGTTTACTGCAACTTACTGACTTTTGCTCTGTCATTAATTTATGTTGCAGTCTTGACACTGTAGCCCAGAGTCTCAGGATTCCTCAGCTTGGAAATAGGAAGGGTAACGATGTGATGAGCTCACCAACATGCCATGCAAGTGTAACGAATGTATCAGAGGAGTCAAGCACACCATCACTATTTGAGGGGATGAAATTGGAAGACCCAGAATTAGAAAAGAAATCCCCTACAAGAAGGAAAGGTAGAGAAATATATTTTCACTGATTGCTTTGTTGTTTTGATGTTACTTCATGATGGGTGTTATGATCTTTGTTTTTTTCTGGAAAGGCAAACTAATGATCAAACCCTCGTTTACAAAACAGGCAAGAAAAATGAGTCCTCACCAGATACAAAACGTGGTCATTTAAAACCAGTTCAAACCATTTCACAAACTCGACAGCTAACCATAACAGATTGGGCAAAGAAAAAGTCGCATCAGACTGCAACAAACCAGGAAGAAGAAGAACCTGAGAAGTCTTCCCAAATGCAGTCAAGCTTAAAAGCCAAAGAAATGCACCTCATGGTTGAGAAGACATGGTAAGAGAATTTTAGTCTTACTCATTTTTATTACCTTTTTTGTGAAGGTGAGATGAAGCATTCACTGTTAATCTGGCTTTCTTGTATTTAAGTTCAAAATCGCAACATACAGATTCAGAGGAACCTGAGGGTTCTCACTTAGTGCCTGCCTTGGAGGAGACTGAAGACGTGAGCAGCGTCTCTAAAGAGGTACAGGATGTTACAGCATATTGATTTTTAATCAAATACAAAAGAGACATTCCCAACATTTACATAAATTATCGATTGTACCAATTTTGCTGTAGGTGAACAGATCATCAGAAGTAGCCAAGGAATCAAATGAAGACCCATCTGTATCACAGGTGAAGAAATCACCTGCTAGACGGAGAGGTAAGGCAATCTAGCACCATCTTGATTAGAGCTATGTGCTCATGGTTTAGTGTATTAATTAACAGAATTGTGCTTAAATTCCTATCAGTCTGACTCTAGTGATTCATCTGATCTCTAAAAAGCCAAACTACAGGTGAAACCTATACTGTCAAAAAAGGCATGTACCAAAAGTGAAGGTAATACTTCAACAACCGATCAGCCACAGCCAACAGGGTTCACCTCACCAACACGGCAGCATGCCCAAGCAGCCAGAGAGAAGAAAGAGTCCGACAACATAACTAAGCTACCCATAAAAGAGGTTACCAGTACATCCAGCATGGAAGCAAACTCAAAGAGCACAGAAAGCTCTTCGATATCAAGTGGTCCCCAGTCTCCCATATCCCAAGACACTTGGCCGAGGGTTGTTCTGCCACGTGTAAAGTTATGGACTACTGAAGCAGGTGTATGCTCAGCCTCATCCACGCCTACATCCTCTCCAGCCAGGGTTTCAGAAAGTGTATCTCCACCAGTGACTCCTCCACAGGTAAAGATAAGGGTTCCAGTAGGCCACAGGTTTCCATCCCTGGTTGTGCACATTTTAGTGTTTTCTAATAAGATCAGGAGTTACTCCAGGACCAGGTTTAGAAACCTGTTCTGTAGCTGCAAACCACACAGACTTCGATATTATATACATTTTCACAGCTTATATTAGCATGAGGTCAGACTGATTCCTTTGTATTGTAAACAGCTTTCACGTGCTATTCACATCCATATTATATTGTCACTCATTTCTTTCGTTTGTTCAAATCTAGCTGAAGAATTCCCCTACACAAAGCAGCTCTCCCACAGCCAGTGAGAATCCTGATGACGACCCATCCAGAGTATCCCAGTTCTTCCTCTGTGATATCTTCACTGAAGTAGAGGAGGCAGAATGAGTGATTTACTTAACCAAAGATTCTTCGTGATCTTGCCCTTGCTGCTATATAATTTGTTCCCCTTCAAGGAGAGTAAACAAAGCAAGCTTTTAAGTCAGGCTCATTTATCTTAATACTCATGTGTTATGTTCCCATTTAGCTCTAAAAGTGCTGCAACACACTATTTTGAGACATTCTACTTACTGTAGATTTCATTCTGTTATGTTCAAGCAGATGTAGCTGATTTTCAGGGCAATTTGCTAAATAGTAAAAAAAAAAAAAATACTACTTAAGTTTTATTCCGAATTACTTGAATTTTGTTTCCTTCACGTTGCAAGTGCTTACCTCAGTAGCAAATTATAGCTTACTGACTTGGCCCAATGCACGAGGCAATATGACTTATGATGATGACATAAATACATATCATGTATCTTCTGGAAGTGGATTATTTACTGCCTTATTTATTATTTAAAATTAAACATGTGAATGTCTGTGTATATGATTCTTGACTCTTGACGATTCTTGACGTGAATGAGTAAGTTTTTTTTTTTTGTTTTTTTTTTTTGTTTTTTTTTTTTAACAACACATGAATTAAAAAACCTTATTAACATGCTTGCTTATTATATTTTACGTAGAATGCCTGTTTATTATGTAAGGCATTAAACATGACAGGCGTGCTGTTATCAATGACTGAGTGGTTTGATGCGTGTAGTGAAGTGGAGGGCTGTTATCAGCCTGTGTGTGCACATAATTTAAGACATTCATATTCAATTGCAAAATATATATTTACAACTGAATTTACACATCAGACTTAAATAATATTTAAATACCACATTTAAAAGTGGCCCAAAAAGTAATCAATAATGTCGTTTTTGCTGTTCAAACTGTCATGGAAAAGAGTGAAAATATCAGATTTGATTCACTTTTGCCTACAGGCTGAACATAGCCTAACATCCAACTTTAATCAGGAAATAATAATTTGTAACACCACAGTTCATTTTGAGTAAATTTGCATAAATCAGCTACCACTGAGCTCTGCCATAACTAATAATACTGTATGTCAGATATCATCAGTAAAGCTGACACAGTAATGGTTTACAGCATATCTAGGTAACAAAAACATTAACACTTGAATGGCTGACTATTCAGATCTGTAATATGAGAGATCAAATTCAACAGCATTTAAACCAGTGTGTCAAATATTTTTTGTGGAGCAACTGCACTGTAATGATGTTCATAAAATGTTCAACTCATCATTACAATTCTTCCATATTTAACCGGTCAAGGGTCCTGGGTTCAATCCTGAGCTTGGGTTACTGTCTGTATTGAGTTTCTGTGCTTGCTTTCCCTGTGTCCGCTTGGGTTTCCTCTGGGTTCTCTGGTTTCCTCCCGCCTCCCACAAAGATGGCAGTGGATGGGTTGGCTTAGATAAATTACTCCTAGGTGTAAATGAGACTGTGAATGTGTGTTCATGGCACCCTTGGGTCCCATCCAGGGTGTATTCCTGCCTTACGCTCAGTGTTCCTGGGATAGGCTCTGTATCCAGGGTGAAACAGTTACTGAAAGTGAGTGTGTGAAATTGGTTGACAGTAGACCATGCCACTAATAATTAAATAACAAATCCGCTGCACTACTGCTTCTACTACTGTCTGGCATCCACCTAACGTGCATGACCGCCTTGCACTTATCAATAGACAAATAGAGAATATTTATTTATTTATTTATTTATTTATTTATTTATTAAATCCACCCCTGAAATTAATTTCTGGCTACACCACTGGTTTTATTGCTGCTGTTACAGAAAGTTAAGCAACACCTTCTGACCAATCAGAGTCAAGAATTCAACAGTGACGTGATATAAATCTTGATATACCTAATATACCTAAATGCACAGTTTTAAAAACACTAATGCTAAGTGCATATGAAAACATTTTGGGGAAAAAAAAATCTCTCAAGTATTTCCAACCTGCGGCTTCCCAGCGTACTGTCAATCAAAGGCATCATGGCGTAGGCAGTTCCTCTTATAACAGTTTTCATTGGCTGGAGTGTGGATGGGCGGGGCTTCAGCTCAGTCACTGTACTGAATAGCTAGAATGCTGTGACACTAATGTACTGTAGCGGTACTTTTTATATTCTACGTTCATGCTGAAAATATGATACTACAGACTTTCAGACCGGCAGTGGCCTTTCTTCGTAGCAGGAGCGCCATATCGAGACTTTACCATGCAGAGAAAGTCGCGACACTGGGCTCCCAGCCAGACGTACAGTCTCCCGTGTATCAGGTAGGCCAAGCGAGAAGCCTCGGACTGGAGTTACAGTGTGTGTCCGAGAGCAGTGAGCCTTAGTGGGTGACAGCAACGTCCTTGGCCATTAGCTCTGATTGTGGCTCGATGTCAAATGGCTCTGTGTTGAACCTTTAGTGCACTAGCTAGGGCGGAAAAAACACTACTTCATGCCCTGTATAGTTTACGTATAAAGGGAGTGGGAAGTAATTTGGGATGTAAGCAGTTTTCTTTATATATTCTTCATGCTAACGTGATTTAATAGCAAAACCAAACATTATGGTGCCTTTACAAACAAGGTATAATATAATACAATAAAGTAAACAACATAGCATAGCAAAATAAATAAATAAAAAAACAAACTGCATACACTGTATTAGCTAGCTATAAGTTGTAAATAGTTTTTAAATATCAAAATATGAAAACATGCTGTTAAATATTTAATCATCATCTTTCACCACAGGAAAACTATGAACGTATGCAAGTACTGGTCAAGGAGCTGAAAGACAGAGCAGAAAAGATAAAGCTTGGTAAGCAGGTGTCCCATTCTTAGAATGAATATATTTATATTTATATGAATGAACTTTTGACTGGGTGACCTTAGGAGACCCTGAACAGTGTGTTTACACAGTATTTCATTTCTACAGGAGGAGGAGAGAGAGCTAGGAACCTGCACACATCCAGAGGAAAGCTTTTGCCTCGGGAGCGCATTGACAGGCTGCTGGACCCGGGGTACAACAACAACAAGAGCTGCACAATATATCCAAATTACCCAAATTATCCAAATATCCAGCAGTTTTGCACTCAGGTCTCCGTAAGTCGACAGTGGATAGGTTCAACAAGACAGACTTCATGTGAAAAATGTAATCAGTTTCCTGGTTACACAATTGCACTCTTTGTCCATGTAGTACACAGTCATACAAGGGAATTATTTATAATCGCACTATCCGGTGTCACCCAGATGAGGATTTGAGTCTGGTTCCACTCAAGGTTTCTTCCTCATATCATCTCAGGGAGTTTTTCCTAGCCACCGTTGTCTCTGGCTTGCTCATTAGGCATAAATTCATACATTTACAATTTATAATCTGAATGTATGTATTTCTGTAAAGCTGCTTTGTGACAATGTCCACTGTTAAAAGTGCTATATGAATAAAATTGAATTGAATCAAATATCACCATATGCATATCGCAGGGGCTTGCGACAACTGAATGATTTTAATATTTCAAAAAGTTACAAAAAGTCTTAAGTTTCAGGGTGAGGCAGGTAGCAGCGAATGTTTTCTTTTCCTCAACATGAAACATGTATGTTGGTCATGTCATTTTCTGTTTAAATATATAAATACATATAAATATAATTTTAAATTGATTTTACACACTTATAGCATTATAATATTGCGTATCACATTATTTAACAAGTTATTGTATATCGCATTGTTCTTCAGTATTGTGCAGCCCTAACAAAAACCATGTCTAAACATATTAATGTATCAGTATTTTATTTCACTTTTTTGTTCTGACACTTTTTTGTTTTGGGTGTGCAGTTCTCCATTTCTGGAGTTTTCCCAGTTTGCTGCTTATGAATTGTACGGTAATGAGGAGGTGCCTGCTGGAGGAATCATCACTGGCATTGGCAGGGTGTCCGGGTGAGAATTCATAACCCATGTTGTACTTTTCCCTTCCTTACTCTTCTACGAATATATCATGCTGTAGTGAATAGGAATAAACAAATTCACATGGCTATTTTGAATTTGGTTTGTTTTTTTGCAGGCTGGAGTGTATCATAGTTGCAAACGATGCCACTGTCAAAGGAGGCACCTATTATCCAGTTACTGTGAAGAAGCACCTTCGTGCTCAGGAGATTGCACAGCAGAACCACTTGCCATGTATATACCTGGGTGAGTTGGAAATTCATTCATTCAGTCATATTCAGCCACGTCTTTATCCAAGTCAGGATCTGCCGCCTATTCTGGGAACACTGGGTGCTTTTCAGACTGAAATAAATGGCAGCTTTTGTCTTAAGAGATTGTACTTGGATGCGAAGAAAGCAAATTTGAACCAGTATGTTTAGTGGTTGGTTAAAATAACATCACATACAAAAACAAGGTTTTACTATACAATATTTTTACAAAGACATTATTGGTGGTTTTTGGGCCTGACATTTCAATATTGATAAGCCCATAGAGTCTTTAAAATTAGTCAATATATCAATTGGAACATACAGAGCACTCAGTTTTCCGCTCTCAGTATGCTTTGGTTGTGTTGTGGAAGTTTAGAAACTCTAATAATCTCTTTTATCTCTAGTGGACTCTGGAGGGGCCAACTTACCCCGCCAGGCTGATGTGTTTCCTGATAGAGATCACTTTGGACGCATCTTTTACAACCAGGCACGCTTGTCCTCAGAGGGCATTGCACAGGTAAGGATCTGATGGAACTGCTGAACTGGCATGTTTTGTATTGCACCATCATTTTTGATTTTTTTTTGTCATGATTTTTTTAGTAATAGTGAGTTAAGAGGGCTGGATTGATTATAATCTTTTAGCTTGAACACTTGCACAAAAAGAACCATAGGGACTCTTTATGCATATGTGTGGCAGCCTGGGAAAACCATTTACCAGGTGAAATTTTCTGCTGCATTAAGTTCTGAAAAGTACAGGTTTCACTGAACTGTAATGTGTTTCTGTTTTGCATGTATCTCAACCAGAAGTAAAACATTTTAAAGCCTGGGTACCCCCAAAAGTGAAAAGGGAGAAAATTTCATTTAATGACTCATTAAAAAATACAACATTACTACTACATTTTAAAGAAATATTACTTTACACTGGGAAATGAGTTATCACTTTGATGAGTGCCAGGATCCATATCACTCTGTGTCTCTACATCTGAGATAAGTCACTCAGAATTCAGCTGCAGCTACATCTGACGGGTTTTCCTAGACCGCTACATACATACACATATATATATATATATATATATATATATATATATATATGCTTGCATTGTAATAATCACGATGCAGAATAGTATCTGGTAGATTGTGCTTGCATTGTAATAATCACGATGCAGAATAGTATCTGGTAGATAGTACTATCTTCATGCTTCTGTTGCAGATTGCTGTAGTGATGGGCTCGTGTACAGCAGGGGGCGCCTATGTCCCCTCCATGGCAGATGAAAGTATCATTGTGCGCAAACAAGGGACCATTTTTCTTGGGGGACCTCCACTGGTATGTTCAATTTTTTAATATTATGTACACTATATGGCCAAAAGTTTGTGGACACCTGACCATCACACACACACTTTGCAGATTTAGTCCCTCCTTTGTGGTAATAATAGGTTCCACTCTTCTGGGAATGCTTAACACTAGATTTTGGAGCATGACTGTGGGGATTTGTGCTAATATAGCCACCTCACAGTATTAGTGAGGTTGAGCACTGATGTTGGGTGAGGAGGCCTGGGGCACAGTCGGCATTCCAGTTCATCTCAAAGGTGTTCAGTGGGGTTGAGATCAGAGCCTTTGTTCTTCCATTCCAGCCTTGGCAAACCATATCTTCATGGAGCTCGCTTTGTGCACAGGGGCATTGTCATGCTGAAACATGTTTGGGCCTCTTAGTTCCAGTGAAGGGAAATCTTAATACTACAGCATACAAAGACATTCTATACAACTGTGTGCTTCCAACTTTGTGGCAAAAGTTTGGGGAAGACCCAACTTGTGGGTGTGATGGTCAGGTGTCCACATACTTTTGGCCATATAGTGTAGTTTGGCCTGTCTCTTGTGTTGGTTTCATTAAATACATATGGTTGTAGAGTTAGATAAACCTGTGTGTGTGTGTGTGTGTGTTGTAGGTAAAAGCTGCTACAGGTGAGGAAGTCTCTGCTGAAGACCTTGGAGGTGCTGACCTTCACTGCAGGTTGACTTCATTTTTGATGCCATACTATTTAAGTAATGAAAATATAGTGTGTGTTTATTTTCCTCCTGTATTTGTTTATTATTTAAAGTAAATTTCTGTAATTAATTCTCTGTCCCCCCCCCTCCTTTTTTTCTTCAGAAAATCTGGTGTAACTGATCACTACGCCTTAGATGATGATCATGCTCTTCACCTAGCACGGAAAGCAGTGCGCAACCTGAACTACCAGAAGAAACTGGATGTAAGTGTGCTACCAGAGTTCATATCTTGCTGTTTTTTTTTTTTGTATGGAAATGTATTTGTTGAACCCAGTCACCGGTTACATCTTTATTCTATGCTTTCAGGTTACTGTGGAACCTCCTGAGGCTCCGTTGTTCCCCGCTGATGAGCTTTATGGAATTGTGGGAGAAAACTTGAAACGAAACTTTGACATCAAAGAGGTTCCTTTCGTTTTCAGTCTTTTTAAGCACAATACAATCTGGATATGTTTCATGCAGGGAGGTACTGTAATTGAAGTAATTACCAGTGAGAGTCATGAATTCACTACAAATCTGCAAAAGCTGTAGTTTTTCAAAATTGAAATTTTAAAATACTAGACAACCTTGATCATGATGATCATGGTGCTGTTTTGTCCAACTCATCTACCCAGCTAAATTAATTTAGGTCAAAGGGGACATCAGTTAAATTCCCTTCACGGTAGCTGTAGCAAATCAGTGATTTCTGTCCTTTTTTTTGACAACTGTAGACTACAGTATCTAACAGACCACATTAATCTCCCACACACAGTGTCTGTGAGTCAGTCTGTAACTGATAAGAGCCATCACGTAACACCAGAATCAGATGCACGCCCTCTTCTTGGGTGATTTCCGGGTTGATTTCGTCCAGGGTTGATTTCCACACTGTTTTTCCACCTTTTTTCTTGTTGAAAAGTCTCAGATGTAAAAGGTGTTTACATCTGTGTTCATTTGTGTTCATTATCCTGTACAAAGCAGCCAACATTACGTTACAGAATTACAAAACGTTCTGTAGTAAAAAACAGTTCGGCTTTAACGGGACTGCTTGTCTGTTTTTATTGTTCATTACATTTGAGAAAAGGATCAGTTAGTTAATTATGTTAATGCAGAAGTATGACAGCCATATTTCATTACAGGTGATTGCCCGTGTAGTTGATGGCAGTAAATTTGATGAATTCAAGGCTTTCTATGGAGACACACTGGTAACAGGTACATATGATCTTACGTGTCTTAAGGTCTGTTATGAATGAAGCATTACATTCCAGCACTTTAGAAATATCACGTTGGATTTCATACTCATTCATGGTGCTGTTGTTTGTATCTAGGCTTCGCACGGATATTCGGTTATCCAGTCGGGATCATTGGCAATAATGGAGTGCTGTTCTCCGAATCAGCAAAGAAAGTGAGTTGCTCATTCCTCTATTTGTAAATAACACTTCAGGTGCATGAAGAGTGATCTATGAATCTGCACCTGCTGGCATTGCTTGTCACTCTTATTTAAAATTGTAAAATTGTATAACATTTTCCTGTATTAAAACAGGAAATAATTTGAATGAGCAGACTGGTGAAAGTGTGAAACATCACTGAAATGTGTCTCATTCTCTCTTCTTATATAGAACATTTCATCAGAAAGTCTGAGTAAATACTAAACACAGTACATAATGGGCAATTGTTACTGTCATAAAATATAAGAGCCTTTTAGCTTCCAATATGTATATACAGGCCAAGCAACACTGGTTTATCAGGAGAAGGGGTTGCTTTATTTTATCTTTTGTTATTTATATTCATAGAATCTGGATTTCTTGTAAATCTGTCATAAGCAATTTATTATGCAGGATAAAACAGTTCTGTTTCCTTCATAAAATATTGTAGATGACATCAGGATCTGTAGAGTTAGATGCTGTAGAATATTTTGTGTATGCATTTGTTTCACTGAATTTATGAATGTGTACAGTTATATAGCATTTTGTTTTACAGGGAACTCATTTTATTGAGCTGTGCTGTCAGAGGAACATTCCCCTGATCTTCCTTCAGAACATCACAGGCAAGTCTGAACTACAGAAGGCAGAGCTACACTTTCTAGTCATGCATCTTTTCTATAACATTTTTAATCAGTAATTATATATGCACCTTTTTAGCTTTGTTCTACCACTGACTGTGTACACACTAATGTAAAGCTCATCCATGTATTTTATCTGTTGCAGGATTTATGGTTGGAAGAGAGTACGAGGCAGGTGGCATTGCTAAGGACGGTGCTAAGATGGTGACAGCTGTGGCCTGTGCTAATGTGCCCAAGATCACTGTAATCATCGGAGGATCCTATGGGGCTGGAAACTACGGCATGTGTGGAAGAGCATACAGGTGCTTCATTCGACTTACTCATTTAATAAGTGATATTAGGACTAAAGAATTAGAATCACCATTAGAAAAGGAATTTGTCTTGGTGTACTGGTGCTTAGTAATAACAGTAAAATACAAGAAATGAAAATAATATTAATATTAATAAGGTATAAAGCCTCGTTCGCATGAGCATTCTGACATCAGTGGCATCGTTTTTATTGATGAAAGACTTGTATGCTGGACGTACTTTAGATATAAATGTAACTGTATGTATTATAAAATCTAGCTATAACAAAATGTATAATCTATAATAATATATGGTGACATTTTCTGTGAAGAGACAATTATTTAACATTTGGAAGGAGTCTCCAGTGTGCTTTGTAACAGTCAAAGGTAAAACTGTAACTTTAAGTTTTCTGACAAGGGAAAGTCTTCACCAAAGAGGACTTTGCATTTTGTCAGTTAAAAAAAAAAACATCTTATCTTGCTTATTATAAAGAGAAGAGAGAGCCTAGTGAGAGAAATGCTAATTATAGATACCTAAATGTAAATGATGAGTCTCAGTGGTAGTGTTACTGGTAAAAATATACTGGTAAGAATAAATGAATAAAAAAGTATGTCATTCTATAAAATAATGAACTGTTGGTAAACTATAATGGTATAAGAAGACATCTTTCATTCCTTGCTTATTTTAACCGTCTTCTGTAGTCCCCGATTCCTGTACATGTGGCCAAACTCGCGCATCTCAGTGATGGGAGGAGAGCAAGCAGCAAATGTGCTGGCCACCATTACTAAAGATCAGAAAGCCAGGGAAGGCAAAGAGGTAAGGATCAGCATTCTGTGGTTTTGGCATGGAGTTCTGTAGAGTTTAAAGTTCATATTTGGCTCCTGTCCCTCTAGCTGACAGCAGAACAGGAGGCTGCTTTGAAGGAGCCTATTATCAGACGATTTGAGGAAGAGGGAAGTCCATATTACTCCAGTGCCAGGTAACCCATCACATACCGGACAAACATGTTCATGGTGCAGGTGAAATTCCACCGGTTTGTCAGTTAATGATGTCACAAAGTTTGGCCCTAATCTTTCAAATAACTATAACTATTTATAACCATAATAATAATAATAATAATAATAATAATAATAATAATAATAATAATAATATCCTGTCACTATACACTCATCTACTCAGTACAGATCATGTCCAGTGATTGGATACATTTTTATATAGTAATGCCCCTTCACTTCTTAATGTTAATCTTGCATTATATCATGTTGTAAGATGTGAAATGTTTCTAATCCGGTGTTCCTCATTTCCTGCCGTCAGACTATGGGATGATGGAATCATCGACCCTGCTGACACGCGCCTCGTCCTGGGACTCAGTCTGAGCGCCGCTCTCAACGCCCCCACACAGAAGACTCGCTTCGGCGTCTTCAGGATGTGAAGCGACAGTCTCACTCCTCCATTTCTTGGGTTCTTTGGCGATTCTGAAGAGAGAACTCTGTTCCTGTTCGTCACTGTTACTGTTTTGTCTTTTTTTATCTGTTTGACATGAGCAGTAAAATGGTTGATACTATCAGTTGAGTTTTCTCTCTTTTATTTCTTTAGTATGGTATAATTATAATGTATAATTATATAATAATATAATTATAAAATAATTATTTAAATTGTATAATAATAAGCTAATTATAATAAAGTATGGCATTATTGAGCTGCTTTTTAATGCCACGTGTCATTAAAACTATGTTTTTTTGAGTACATTAATCCTAGTGTAGGACTAATATTCAGAGTCTGCTTACTGAATTATATAGTGAGGAGTCTGCAAAAAATGTTGGGATTAGCATACCTATGAGTGAGTCTTAACAATCATAGATTATTTGACTTGTTTATGACAGTTTGATTTAGTACAAAATACAGTGAGTTTTAGCAATGATTACTGTACATGATATAAAATATAATAAGGCTACTTCACAAGTCCTGGTGACTCATTAAAGTTATTCTTATGCCTGTATCCCCACTTTGTGCACTGAGACAAAATGATCATATCCAGAGATGATGAGAAACCGCAGTTGTGTCGCATTTGAGCCGTCGAGCTGCAGAAAACACATTCATAGAATACATGGGTGATATAATACAGTTCCTCTTCAGTAGGCAGAACAGCAATGGAAAGAAATTAAACTCACTGATATTTCATTTGTTTGTAGACTTCCATCTGTTTGTTCAAACTCTAAAAGAGAAAGTTCATGTGAGTCAGTATTTCATTAAAAATACTTTAAAGTGATCAAATTTACTGGACCTCATACAACTGTACGTGTTTTAGGTTTTTTTTTTGTTTTGTTTTTTTTGACACAGTCTGATGTCTGATGAGTATTTTTGTGTCTGTACTGTTCAGATGCCTCACTGGTCAGGTTTCTCTTGTAAAACCTCATTGTATAAAATAATAAAATAAAGGTTAAAATAAAAACCACAAAGGTTAAAATGTTTACACCACACACTGCATACACAAAAAGGCCACCAGCACTGTGGATGACCTCATACACCCCTCACACAATCTCTTCACCCTCCTGCTGTCTGGCAGAACGTACCGAAGCGTTCGGGCCCTCACGGCCAGACTGTGTAACAGTTTCTGCCCCCAAACCATCAGACTCCTCAACACTCAGAGACTGGACTGACAACACACACACACACACACACACTCATACTCAACTGAACACCATCCCAATCCCTTTGCAATTTTTGCACATTTCTGTATTGACTACCTGCATTGTTGCAGCCACTGTATTTATAGATAAAAAAATATTGTATATAGTTTCTTGTCATTACTATACTCTCTACCTGGCTGCTACTCCAGTAACTGCTATGTCCATATATGGTAAAAGCTTATCTACCGAATACTATATCATAGTGTGTTACGTTTACATTCACACCATGCACTACTGTTATATTTGACACTTTCACACTGTGTTGCGGTCGGCACTGCACTGTCCGTGCCTATTGTCCTGTTTTAGTTATTGTCCTGTTTTAGTAGTTATTGTCCTGTTTTAGCTATTGTACAGTTTTAGTAGTTATTGTCCTGTTTTAGTTATTGTACAGTTTTAGTAGTTATTGTCCTGTTTTAGTTATTGTCCTGTTTTAGTAGTTATTGTCCTGTTTTAGTTATTGTACAGTTTTAGTAGTTATTGTCCTGTTTGTTATTGTACAGTTTTAGTAGTTATTATACAGTTTTAGTAGTTATTGTCCTGTTTTAGCTATTGTACAGTTTTAGTAGTTATTGTCCTGTTTTAGTTATTGTACAGTTTTAGTAGTTATTATACAGTTTTAGTAGTTATTGTCCTGTTTTAGTTATTGTCCTGTTTTAGTAGTTATTATACAGTTTTAGTTATTGTACAGTTTTAGTAGTTATTATACAGTTTTAGTAGTTATTGTCCTGTTTGTTATTGTACAGTTTTAGTAGTTATTGTCCTGTTTGTTATTGTACAGTTTTAGTAGTTATTGTACAGTTTTAGTAGTTATTGTACAGTTTTAGTTATTGTACAGTTTTAATAGTTATTATACAGTTTTAGTAGTTATTGTCCTGTTTTAGTTATTGTACAGTTTTAGTAGTTATTGTCCTGTTTTAGTTATTGTACAGTTTTAGTAGTTATTGTCCTGTTTGTTATTGTACAGTTTTAGTAGTTATTGTACAGTTTTAGTAGTTATTGTCCTGTTTTAGTTATTGTACAGTTTTAGTAGTTATTGTCCTGTTTGTTATTGTACAGTTTTAGTAGTTATTGTACAGTTTTAGTAGTTATTGTCCTGTTTGTTATTGTACAGTTTTAGTAGTTATTATACAGTTTTAGTAGTTATTGTCCTGTTTGTTATTGTACAGTTTTAGTAGTTATTGTACAGTTTTAGTAGTTATTGTACAGTTTTAGTAGTTATTGTCCTGTTTTAGTTATTATACAGTTTTAGTAGTTATTGTCCTGTTTGTTATTGTACAGTTTTAGTAGTTATTGTACAGTTTTAGTAGTTATTGTCCTGTTTGTTATTGTACAGTTTTAGTAGTTATTATACAGTTTTAGTAGTTATTGTCCTGTTTGTTATTGTACAGTTTTAGTAGTTATTGTACAGTTTTAGTAGTTATTGTACAGTTTTAGTAGTTATTGTCCTGTTTTAGTTATTATACAGTTTTAGTAGTTATTGTCCTGTTTGTTATTGTACAGTTTTAGTAGTTATTGTACAGTTTTAGTTATTGTACAGTTTTAATAGTTATTATACAGTTTTAGTAGTTATTGTCCTGTTTTAGTTATTGTACAGTTTTAGTAGTTATTGTCCTGTTTTAGTTATTGTACAGTTTTAATAGTTATTATACAGTTTTAGTAGTTATTGTCCTGTTTTAGTTATTGTACAGTTTTAGTAGTTATTATACAGTTTTAGTAGTTATTGTCCTGTTTTAGTTATTGTACAGTTTTAGTAGTTATTATACAGTTTTAGTAGTTATTGTCCTGTTTTAGTAGTTATTATACAGTTTTAGTAGTTATTGTACAGTTTTAGTTATTGTACAGTTTTAGTAGTTATTATACAGTTTTAGTAGTTATTGTACAGTTTTAGTAGTTATTGTCCTGTTTTAGTTATTGTACAGTTTTAATAGTTATTATACAGTTTTAGTAGTTATTGTCCTGTTTTAGTTATTGTACAGTTTTAATAGTTATTATACAGTTTTAGTAGTTATTGTCCTGTTTTAGTTATTGTACAGTTTTAGTAGTTATTATACAGTTTTAGTAGTTATTATACAGTTTTAGTAGTTATTGTCCTGTTTTAGTAGTTATTATACAGTTTTAGTAGTTATTGTCCTGTTTTAGTAGTTATTATACAGTTTTAGTAGTTATTGTACAGTTTTAGTTATTGTACAGTTTTAGTAGTTATTATACAGTTTTAGTAGTTATTGTACAGTTTTAGTAGTTATTGTCCTGTTTTAGTTATTGTACAGTTTTAATAGTTATTATACAGTTTTAGTAGTTATTGTCCTGTTTTAGTTATTGTACAGTTTTAATAGTTATTATACAGTTTTAGTAGTTATTGTCCTGTTTTAGTTATTGTACAGTTTTAGTAGTTATTATACAGTTTTAGTAGTTATTGTCCTGTTTTAGTTATTGTACAGTTTTAGTAGTTATTATACAGTTTTAGTAGTTATTGTCCTGTTTTAGTTATTGTACAGTTTTAGTAGTTATTATACAGTTTTAGTAGTTATTGTCCTGTTTTAGTAGTTATTATACAGTTTTAGTAGTTATTGTACAGTTTTAGTTATTGTACAGTTTTAGTAGTTATTGTACAGTTTTAGTTATTGTACAGTTTTAGTAGTTAGTGTACAGTTTTAGTAGTTAGTGTACAGTTTTAGTTATTATACAGTTATAGTAGTTATTGTACAGTTTTAGTTATTGTACAGTTTTAGTAGTTATTGTACAGTTTTAGTAGTTAGTGTACAGTTATAGTAGTTATTGTACAGTTTTAGTAGTTATTGTACAGTTTTAGTATTTATTGTACTGTCTTGTGCTGTTTGCACATGTTTGCACGTGCACTTTGTGTAGTAATGTGTAGTCTCCTGTAGTTTTGTGTGGTTTTATGGAGCACTGTGGTCCTGGAGGAGTGTTGTTTCAGTTCACTGTGTACTGTACTAGCTGTAAACGGGTAAAATAACAATAAAGCCACTTGAAGAAAACGTGTTCATACCTTTCTCTGCCATGAGTTCAAATTTCTCAGCCTCCTCTTGTGTGCTTTTCTCTATTCTTAAACGTCTCACTGTAAAGAAAAGTTAAGCCTTGTGTAGTGTTCAGTAAACTCATCTAGCTTAAGATGCCAATGTGCACTGCAATGTACATTTAAACTTTAATCTGTATCTACCATTAACACTGTGGATGGATAGCAGGGATATCTTCATGTTATCTGGGAATCGGATGATGAACTCTTGAGGAAACATTCCCGTCGACATCCAGAACGTCTCCATGTTTCTGCAATAAAAGCAGACATCTTCACAACATAATTTTTAAATGTCTCTGTTTGGTAAAACACAAATAATTAGCTTTAACCTCAAGCATTAACTCACTCATAATAACTCACCCATCAATCATGCTTTCCGGTGGATGATTCTCATCGCTGGACGTCGCCAGCACAACCTGAGCACCAAACGAGCTTAAAGCCGTGTTTAACATTATTAATCTGTGATCATCGCCTGATAAACACACACAAGCGCGCGTTGCCAAGCAGCAAGTCAACCTGAGATCGTCGCATGTCATTGACGTCATTACCATCCGGCACGTCAGGGCGCACGCTGCTGCTTTTGGGAAATATTTTGCAGTGTCTTTAGCTTGGTGTTGGGTTCATATGCACTGTTTTCATGGCAAATGGAACAGGTGATGTTGTGTTCTGTCGCGGAACTGGTCAGGTAAGAGGTCATTCAGTGTATTTACAACAGTTTATTGAAGTTAGTGGAGTGGGCACATTAGGCTTGGTGGCTAGTTTTGCTAACAGTTAGCTAAGTGACATGGTTTTAGCATTTTTCTTTTTGCTGAAAACAGCCGAGTGAACTACTACAGTTGATACAGTTCTAAAAGAGAGAGAGAGAGAGAGAGAGAAAGAAAATGCATTTTATATCTGTATGTTTATATGTCTTATTTTTACTGCCAAAAGTAAGTAAATAAGTAGTGAGCTGCTGTTAGAAGAGTGTGTAGTTACAGACTGTAATTCTTGTCTTTTCTGCACAGAGTGACGACTCGGACATTTGGGACGACACAGCCTTGATTAAAGCTTATGATAAAGCCGTGGCTTCATTTAAAGTAATCACACAGTGGACATTTTAACAGCACTTCACAGACACACGCTGAGTAAACTTCACCTGAGAACTTCTAAAGTGCCTCTTGTTTTCTTTCCTCCTACAGAATGCTCTGAAAGGAGAAGACGCCATGGCTCCACATCCAAAAGAGAAACCTGGCAATAAACGGAAAAACACCAAAAAGAGCAAAAGCAGAAAGAAATGTAACACTGCTCCTGATGGAGAGGTAAATCACATAGCCCAGACAAGCTTCCTGTTTATCTTCAATATCTGAGTTTTGTAAAAATGACAAAGTATGATACACATTTCAGCCTTACTATAGGGGAAAACGTGAGCATTAGAGGAAAAAAAAATCACCTTTTTTTTTTCTTAGGTTCTTAATGTCAACTTGAATTTCTAAAGAAATTGTGTAATTTAACCACACACAATATGTTTTACCCAGCCAGCAAGACATGTTGCACAAAAGGGATTAAGATATATATATATATATATATATATATATATATATATATATACATACACACACACACACACAGAGTGTCTCAAAAGTCTCCATACATTTTAGCAAAATGTAACTTTATTTACAAACCATCTTTTACATGATTGCTATTTCTTTGTAAACACACCGCGGCATCTCTCCCACTCATGATGTACTCGTGTTAACGCATATAGTGTTATGCGTTTCTTTCTACTTTTGCATGTCCATTGCAACCTTGCAACAGCTTCCCGATCCAGCCATGAGAATGATTTCAATACGTTCTTCTTATGTCAAAGGCATATATATATATATATATATATATATATATATATATATATATATATATATATATATATATATATATATATATATGAGTTGTATAGGATATGTTTGTATACTGTAGCATTACAATTTACCTATTAACATCTCTTTTATAGCTTTGTCCAGTAGTTAAAAAGTTTAAATTAGCACCCAATTACTTTGTCTACAAGCTCCCTGAAAGGTCACATGGCAGGATTTCCACATTCTCATAAATACTAAACCTGCACATGTAATGAGATGTGGAATTGATCGAGTGCAGTTTAAAACTATAAGGAGTATTGTAATTGTCTTTTACAGTGGAAAGTCGGGGATGCCTGTTATGCGTATTGGTCTGAAGATGGAAAATTGTACGCTGCTACCATTTCCTCAGTCGACCATGCGAAAGGCACCTGTGTCGTATATTACAACGACTACGGGAATGAGGAGGAGCAGAATCTGAGCGACCTTCTCACAGACGCTGCAGAGTTGGATGGGGAATCACAAAAGATGGCTGAGGTATGTGACCGGTTTATTACATTTCTTATGCACAATGATTAAGCGTACAAGGGTGTACGTTCTAATGCTGACTAAATTGCAGGGGAAAGAGGTGGAGTCTTCTACAGAGGAGAGTGATAGGTCTTCTACTCCACATCAGTCTAATCAACAGAAACACAAAGCTAAAGGCAAAGCTCCAGTGGTGCCTCCTATGTGGGGTCCTGGATTTCCTCCTGTTCCTCCTCCTGGCTCTCACTTAAGAATGGTGAGTAAATGAATAAGAAGTATGTTCTATGTGTACTTCAGCAGTGAAACTTTTTGGTCTTTGGGATTATTTGGGATTATGAATTCATATGTGTAGGAATGCAGTAAGTGCTAGCACCCACGAATGGTTCAAACACTGATTACATTGAGTGATGGATATAACAGTAACTAACACAGACTATGTTTAAAACCATACCATGTTCTCTCCAGTCTGACAGCAGAAGAGGAGGAGGCTCTGGACCTACTTTCCCTGGTTGGTCCCCAATGATCCCTCCAGGTCCACCGGTGAGACACAGTTCCCTAGGGATCGGTCAGAATGATCGACTAATAAATTAATTGCCTAAAACCTAACTAGTGATTACTGAGGTCCACTAGTAGGTTTTGTTTCACAAACCCACCACATACTCTAGGCCTACATCTGTCAATTTTGATGACTTTTGCCATAAACCCTTCCCATCAGATTGCAATCTTTAAGAAAAGGAAGGCTGTGGTTAGAAATGTATATTAAGTTATGAGATGTTCTGTGAGCAAAAGATTGTTGGCCGAGTAAAAAAGACTGAGCTATTTCATTAAGAGGAAGAATTTAAGAAGAACCCAATACACATTTTGCATCATGAATTTTAAAGCAGCTGCCATCAAAGCCTTGCCTGTAGGGCTTCATGTGCTATGAATTATTCATTCATCTTTCCTCTTCAGTAACCACTTTATCCTGGTCAGAGTCACTGTGTGCTGTGAGCTGTGTTCCAGTTATTGTGTCAAATTCATTACATTCTCACTTTGTTTTTATACTGATGGCAGTTCAAGGTTACAACTGGACTTATTCACAGAGCAGATAACTATGTTAGTTATTAAAAGGGCTGAGTGCTGCATCCATGCATCCAGTGTCAGGTAGACGTGGCCCTAAACCAGACGAAATATACAGGGGTATACAGAAAACCGATTAGTCGACTAGTCTTTTGCACATTTCTGATATTCACTGTTTGGATCCATTGACCAATCGGGCATGTCAAAACTACAAATATACAAAAGCCTAATAGTACAGTATTAATCAGGTTAAGAATGTAACTAATAAAACTCCTCACCTCTGGCTCAGATGATCCCACCACCACCACCGATTAGCCCTGACATGTTGGAGGATGATGAGGCTTTAGGCAGCATGCTGATTTCGTGGTACATGAGTGGCTACCACACAGGATACTACCTAGTAAGTAATCAGTACATTCACTACATTCATTGCCTTGAGCTAAATCATGCAAATTCAGTCAGAATTTCAGTTTCTCATTTGTTTTCTAATTGCATGGTGTCTTACAGGGCTTAAAACAAGGTCGTAAAGATGCCGCCGCAAAGAAGTCCCACCACAAATGAAGCAATTTGTAGTTAATTATGGTAAATCATTCATTTATTTTTCTTCTACTTTACATTAAGATTTTATAGATAAATGGTTGTAAATATGTGCATGTGAACGTGCAGTGTACTGTTTTTGTGAAAATGTGTGTATATGAAAATATACTTCCTTTCCATGGTGGATAATAAAACCCTGAAAGGAAAGTCAGTTTGATAGATTGCTCCCTGATTTACATTTGTTTCCTGCTTTTTGTATTGTGATTTCATCAGTTCCATAATTATTGGCACCCTTACCAACAGTGTCCGTAAATGAATAACAGCCACTAAGTGATATTTTGAGCTTAAAAATACTTTTAAGCTCAAAACTTACTTTTAAACTTTCCAAACCCGAGTTGTCATAAGCAGTGCAATTTAAAAGTCATCAGCACCTCTTATAATTAATATATGGAGTTGTCTTCCATGGAGAGAATAACCACACTGAGCCGCTAACGTCTAACGATTTCTCCATGAAGCTCCTTCCTTCTAAAGTGTGCTCATACGAACTGTCTTCTTCACTTCAAATCAGAGCTGCACATTCGTTTGTTAATCGTTTATGCAGTGTTGGCTTTCACAACACTCATAGCTATGATTATGCAAATCGGACAAATCAAACTCAAGTAGTTTCTCCAATTGATTGAGTGGAACATTGGTTTCCTTGTTTGCGTAGTTATTTTATACAGTCCTGATTGCCCATTCTCTTGAAGGGTGCCAATAATTCTGGAATTGGCTGTATTTAATTTATTATGCATTACCTAGATCTTCTTTCTCTACCACAGGTTAAAACTGACTTCAGACTCTGATGATGTTGCTGAAGTTCTACAATAGAGTTCATGTTCCAAGTCATGTTTTGTATTCTTTGTACATAAATGAATTAAATGTTATATGTCCTTTTTTTCAATCTCGTGTCTAAGCCTGATCTTTAATTATGACCGTTTGTGATTCGAAGTTGAAATGGTTTAAATTCTCAGGAAGAATGAATGAATAAATAAGAAGATATTTGCTGTTCTTGGCAGAACACTGTATGATAGTCAGATTTTGTGTGTGACTTTGTGACATGTGACTTCATATCTTTGTTTTGTTCTGATGTCTTGCACTGTTGGCAATATGACAGCACTCTTCTTTAGGATGGCTGTGATAACTCACAATCTAAACCACCCTTTTAAAAAGATACGTGAGTAGATGTCAGCATAAACCTGCTTTCTCATGGTATCACACGGTCTTATAAACAACTATCCATTTCAAATGTAACAAGTGTAGTGCAAACATTGGTAGATTGCATTAACGGGCAAAGGATAGAAAACAAGAAGGACATACTGTAACTGAGCTGAAATAACCAAGGGACAGAAAAACAGGGGCCTCTAGTGGCCTCTTTTATACTCTACTAACCTCTTAACTGCCTCTCTAAATAAACCTTTTAAAAATTATTTTAAAATGGCATTAGAGTGTGTAATGAAAATGCTTTTAAAAGGTTACCAATTTTGAAAATGAAATGTTTATGTGAGATGCTAATGTGTGATCAGTGAAGATTCAGTATATGAATGATTTCATTAAATGTAATATATTCTTTTATATATGAGTGAAAATGTAACACCAAAAGTAAAACGAAAAGTATAAGCCTGGCTGATACACTCGAATAGGCAACAAGCCACATTCTGACTGTAATGTAGAGTCTGTCAGTGAATCTGTCAGACTAAGGACAAGGTACTTAAATGTAGTAGGTCTATTTTAAGGATTTAATGCGAGTTAAACTGCTTTCACTATTATGTAAATAACAATATGTCATGGTGATGCTGTTTCATTCATAGTTTGAACACTAATCCATTTAAATGAAGAAATTCTTTTTACAGCAGGTACTGTTAAAACACTACCACACACTGGGTTGATGGACAACCGGGTCTAAGAAAAGAGGCGTTCCAGTTTTGGGGCCAACTCAATGATAGGGTTGAAGCTTGAGGTCTCTGGCCTCCTCCATAATCCCTGCTGCTTTCACTTCTGACGAATGGTTCTTAACCTTGATCATAATAGACCTGTACAAGCTGTAAATAGCTACTCAGGCCAAGAAACACTTTGACTTAAGGAACAGAAAGCAGTTGTATGGATGTTACAGTAATGAAGGGTCCCCCACCTCCTCTTATAAGCATATAGATATAATCAGATAATAGCCCAATAACAGTAAGGTTATGCATTTCACTGAGGTTAGGGTTGAAAAAGGTTTTGAGGTTTTCACTGAGGTTTGAGGAAAGGTTATTTGTTTCAGGGGCACTGATATGAATGATTAGGTGCAGGGGTTTTTGAACACCCTAACCCTCATATTCAATTCGCTGTTAGCAGTGGATGTACTATTCACAGGTAATATTGACTTTGGGCAGCTGATACAAAATATATACAGGATATATTTGAAATTAAACACAAACCCACTTCTCATGGCTGGTGATGCTCCTACTTGCAGGAGTGTAATCAGATAGGACTGAAAATATGACATATAGGCAATGTAACAGAGTGAATAGACTGATTAGTTTTATTTATGCCATAGGACCTGTGAAATATAAACATGAATGGTGGTACACATGCACCAGAAGTAAATTTGTCCTTTTTCATGTTCAATAGAGAAAATAGCCAGCTACATGAAGTAGAGAGATCACTGATCTGATACCCAGCATTGCTATTGGGCCAATATACCTGAAAAAAAATGGTGAATTGGATGAAGAATGAATTTGACCCAATCCTGTAACATGAAAAGAATGGAATTGGGTCTGGAAAAGTTCAAAAAAAAAAAAAAAAAACTGTAAATGTTTACATATGAAGGGACTTTGTTAGGATTGATTTTTTATTATATTTTTACTTTATACTTCATTATATTTGTAAGCAGTGTAAGTGATTTTAATGTGGAAACTGTGGTTGTGTTTTAGCTGTGTATTTTTTCCCGTATTTTCTTAAGTGCTTCAAGTTAAAAAAAAAAATTAAACTTAAAGCAGGTTTTAAAAGAAAAAAAAAAATCAGCTGGGGAGCATGGTGGCTTAGTGTTTTGCACATGTGCCTCACACCTCTGGGGTTGGGGGACGAATCCCACCTCTGCCCTGTGTGTGTGTGGAGTTTGCATGTTCTCTGCGTGCTTCAGGGGTTTCCTCTGTGTACTCCGGTTTCCTCCTCCAGTCCAAAGACGTGTTGTAGGCTGACAGGCATTTCCACATCGCCTGTAGTGTGTGATTGTGCCCTGTGATGGGTTGCTGCCCCGTCCACAGTGTCACCTGGGATCGGCTCTAGGCTCCACATGACCCTGTAGGATAAGTGGAACAGAAAATGGATGGAAATGTCAGATGGGTCTTGGTATCAGCTGATACTTTAAGGTATCAATATTGGAAAAGAAAAAGTGGTATCATGCCATGTCTAACTATAAGTAAAAAAATAACAAAAGGTTATTTTTATCCCAACAAAACACAGAGTTAATGTCACTGCAGGGTTGAGAATAATCCAACAACCAAAAATATTAAACCAGTAGTGATCAGGATATGACACTGACACTAGAAGGCCTAGAGTATGATTAACACAAACTGTACAGAAAAAAAGAAAGAAAAAGATGAGCTGTAGAGTCTGACTGTACACCTACAAAGTGGACCAGCAAAGTAGGTGTGCCAAAGTGGAGCCACACACCAGTCAAGCTGCGTTATAATAGGTGTCCACCAGGGGTCGCGCTTCAATAACCGCTAAATGTAGGGCGCATGTAGGGCGCAGACTGCGGCTCGTGTCTGAGCTCACTTCACTGAAGTAGGGATTCTCTTCTCGTCTCATCCCACCGCGCGCGCGCCTGAGACCAAGCGCTATTCTCTCACCGGCGCTTTGAGATTCACTGTTTGGAAAGAGAGAGTACTTCCGTCCGTACTTCCAACTGCTACTTTTCTTCTGAAATTCAGTGGCAAACAAAACGCTGTATTCACAAGAGACGCTGTGGAAGGTTTTTGTTTTTTTAAACCTTCACAATGTTTTGCCGAAACCAGTCCTCCAGAGCCACCGTCGCCCGCGGCTCGGCTCTGGAGATGGAGCTGCGCAGAGGGAAGTTCAGGCAGAGTGTTTTCATGGACACACCACAGGTAGGCTTCCTCACACCCTCTTCCTCACACCCTCTGCTGATAGGTTCCCTCACTTCTAATCCTCAGCTAACACATCTATCACTGTCATGCGACACTTATTCAGTTATATCACGGAAAAAACGTTACACTTCTTATTTATTACTGTATTATTCTGACTATGTTGTTTAGTTTAGTACAGTAGTAGGCTGTGTGCTCTGTGCTCTGTTTACAACTGCACAACATTAGCATAGTCTTCCATACTAGCTCAGTAGAAAAGTGGTTGGTTATTTTGTTACACTTTATATATTATATTATATTATATTATATTATATTATATTATATTAGAGCTAAATTGTAAAGGATAATTAAACAGCCCAAATTAACTTTGGAAAACTGAATCCTGTTGCTTTGGTTACAGGGGAAGCGCATACTAGCGTACTAAATAGTATAAACGCAAGTATGTATTAACAGTGACGCGAAGCCTTATGGCCTACTATCTAGTACGCTAGTATGCGAAGTATGAAGACTGACTGGTTTGACATGGCCTACTATCTAGTACGCTAGTATGCGAAGTATGAAGACTAACCGTTTTGGCATGGCCTACTATCTAGTACGCTAGTATGCGAAGTATGAAGACTAACTGTTTTGGCATGGCCTACTATCTAGTACGCTAGTATGTGAAGTATGAGTCAAGTGTTATAAGTTTCCCATACCATAACATGCCATTTAAACAAACTTTTAATGCATGCAGTATATTTTCTTGTATATAATTTATAATTTGAGATGCTGGTTTTATTTGTTATATCAGGATATAACTACACTTGAAAGCAAACCTTGTGTAACCTCTAATTATTTTTAACCAGCCGGCTTTAGGGAAAGATGGAAAGTTTCTTGGACAATAGTAGGTTTCTCTTTCCAGCATGTTGTGGTGTGGGTTTCAGACTAGTTTAGCATAATATTGTGGCTATCATATTATTGTGCAGCAGGTTTTACGTCTAACTACGACAAATCTGCAGTAAATCCTCTTCCACTGTCATAAATAATAGTTTTGAGGTTTATTTTGCAGATTAAAGGCCGTGGAGCGATCAGTCCTGCTCAGATTGTAAAAATCTGATAGGTTTAGTTGTTATCTCACAGCTGTGACATTGAACCCGAGTGCCCATTTACAGTCTCGCCTCTCTTTCAAGTTCTCATTCAATATTCATGTGTGTTCATTCACACCATTTACCTTGCTAACAATATCCCACTGTTATCCAGTAGAGATTATACCCTATCGGCATTTCAAGATAACTTTTTTGACGTCATGATATATTTCCATACCCTTTGGATATCTCAGATGGGATAAAGCTCGCTGGACCTTTCAAAAGGATCTTTTTACCATGTGTTAGCAAAGCAGAGCTCTGACTCCATACACTGGCTGACCTAATTGAACTTTTACAATGCCTGGGTTTGTGTACCAGGCTCAGATTGCCATGAGAAAGCTAGGTAAGAGCTGAGTGAAAAAGTCTTGCAGCCTGGAAGAAGATAATGGAACTGCTGGCTAATCATCAATGATCTTGTCTTGGTGAAAGTGTCTGTCGACTTCCTGCAAGCTTTAAATGTTCATGAAGCGTATAGAATGGTCTTGAACAACTGTAATGGCTTCTGGTTAAATCCTTACTCATGCTGATTAATAACAAACACACCTGCATACATAGACATGAAGACAAGTACAACAGAGTTCAAATAAAGAAGTAACAAAGGTGTAAAAGTCACTTGATGACTGCAGACCTGGCGAAAATGTCCCTAGTCTGCTGATTTATAAGTATTTTTAAAAAATCAGTATGTATCTTTCAGCATGATATCTAGTGTTAGTATTAGTTGTAATGTCAGCACACCAGTGTTCCTATACCTGAGAGAGAGAGGAGACGTGATTAAGCAGCTGCTCACAAGTTTTGAAATTGAAGTTACACTACACATATTCATCAGTCTACCTGCATGTCCAAAAAATAATGATTTAAAATGGTTGAGTCTGCACAGTGCAAAATTACACACCACATTCAAAATCTCAAGTGAAGTCTTACCAAGTCTTACCTTAACTTACAGTTCAACTGATGTAGAATATTTCACCATTGTGTTAGGACCAAAAAGTAGACAAAATCAGTATTTGTTTAAAGAAGATGTTTTAAAGAAGTATTCTTTTATCATTTCTAACTACCTGGATGATTGGACACTTTTCATAGATGGACTGTGTTTTTCCCTCATGACTGATTAACTTTAGTCCTGAGACTATGTGTAAGACGCCGTTTGCCACTGAGTATGATTCAGTAGTAGTTGCAGCCTCAGATGCTCCACACACGGGATATAGAGTGTTGGACGTTGCAGTCTGATTGGCTCCACACATTTGGGAGCAAGGGTCTTGTTTTCGATTCTGTGTGTATGCACTTTGTGCTCCAGTTTCCAACATCACAACGGGGCGAAAAAGATTCACAGAATCTAATCTTTAAAATGTTTTAAAGGGTTCTGTTTGAAGCAGTTAGTGGTGAGTAAACAAAATAATCTTGCTCGTTTGCTAATGGGCTGCACGAAAAGGTTTGTGTTTGGTCTGCCATGTCAGTCACATTGCCTCTTCCTATCAACTTAGATGGTTCTGGGCCACATTTATTGATGAAATGGACTGTAGTTAGAGGTCTGGCTTGCAACTCATTTGACAAGTGACTTTATCATGAAATAAAACTGATAAATAAATAAAACAGCCAATTAACTAATACCTGTATCACCAGATGATTACATATATGTATTGCCAGTAAAGTTTATATCTATATGTTTTGTTTTAAAGATGAACGGTAATATTTTTCTTTTCTTTTTTTCTTTAAAAGCTATTGCTTGCCTTTATATTCCCAATCGCAGCCTATGTGAAGTCATTTGCTTATGTTTTGCTTTTCAGAAAAGCTCTTCATGTACAACACATGCCAGAATTTTCCCTCTAATAACTTTTGCCTTGTCATACTATAGTGCTGCAGGAATGTTTTCCAAAACATTGTAACTGTTCACTTTTACTCGCTCATGTTTGTCTTAGCCAAAGATTTTAGTCATTTCAGATATGTTGCTTTTGGACTTGTTAATTTATATGTATCTTTTCCTAAAGATTTAAATGTAATGCTATCTTATTTATACCACAGCGATACACAGGTATCTGATACGATGTTGTTTCTATAGTAACAACTTACACAGAGACTTGTATGACGGACGCGCCACATAAACGGAGTGTGTAATTGTTGATATTTCTGTGAGAAGACTTATATTTAGCTATTTTATTTTTGGAAGGAGTCTCCAGTGTCAGCCCTTTGTAACAGTCAGAACTTTGTAACTTTGTTTTCCGACATGGGGAAGATTAAGGATAGAGGTCTTCGTGTTTTCTGGTTTCTTGGAAACAAGCTGCATTTTTTTTTTTTGTTTGTTTTATTACCTTAAAGAGACAGGCTGGCAAGGGAAAGTCTATTTATAGCTGTTATAAAGTAAGTGATAACAGGAGCTAGCTTGTTTCGTGGATGTTCTGCAACATGAAATGTAACCGTAAATGTTGGGAAACTGCTGCGGTATATGAGGAATAAAAGGCTTCAGGACATGCTGATATTGGAAAGTAGTCATCTTTCATCTTATCATTGATGATTTTCATATAAAAGCACACCCCTGTTATGTTTTATTCCTTACTTACTTGCTTCAGAGTTATTCTCATATCCATGTGCATTTTCAGGTTCCTCTGTCAAACTGTATTAATAGCTTACTTGCCATCCGCTCTCTGCAGGTGTCTGTCAAATCAGCATGCTGAATTCTTTCCCATTTTCCCGTGTGTGTGTGTGTGTGTGTGTGTGTGTGTGTGTGTGTGTGTGTGTGTGTGTGTGGGTGTGTTTCTGTGTTTCAACTGTGTTTCAACTTTGTGTCAAGATTATCTTAACATTATGCATATTCTGTTGGCCTACTTGATAATAAAATGCTAATCCTGAAATCCTTCAGGTTGAACATGTTCATAACGCTGTGTTGTGATAGCGAGATAGTAAGAAAGGACATACCAAGTTAAGCTATTTTTATTTTGTAAATGTTAGGGGGTTTATTTTCGCTTGAGTAAGCGGTCCACCAAACTATGCTGGCTGCCTGCTAAAGGACTTTTCTGGATCCGTCTGAAGGAAGTGGTTGGACATGACGGAGGCTACCGAGCACCAGACACACCCATCTGGCCACACACTCCCACACCTCCTGCTCCTTTTTCTACAATCCACCCAATATGGACACATACTGTACATAGATATAAAGTGAGCATTGTGTGTCTGATCAGTCGAGTATTACAGTATTGATGACTGCCAGTAAATTGTCCTTTGAAACATTATACTCTGGAAGACACACACACACACACACACACACACACACATACACATACAAATTTCCCTGGAAGCCGTTATGGAAGTCTGTGAATTTGTATTGTTTGCAAGTGCACACACAGTCACTACGGACTGTTTACTGGGGCGTTCTCTCCATTGATGGGTTCTGCAGTGAATTTCTTTTAAGCACTTTCCCACATTTCCTTCAGCTTCTTCCTGGATATTTTGTGTTGGTCCACTGCGAAGGCGTGTGTCTTCTGTGGTTTTCACGTCAGGATTAAGCCATATGGAAATGTTTAACAAGGGATATAAAATCGCTCAAGTTTTCGTAAGCAGCTATTTTCATGCATACTGCCTTAATGACTTCCATGAACCGAGTGCTAATCCTCAACAGTGCATTGTCTCAAATATTATCACTTCACTTCGCATTTTCTCAAATGACAACAACTGCCATTTCCACTCTTTCTGAAATGACACCAACTGCCCATATCCACAGGGAAGTTGCAGGTAACATGAGCCCTGAATGAGCTTTTTGATGGTGAAGAATGCAAAAATGTCCATTTTGGCCTCTCAGAACAACCTTGAGGAGCTGCACAACAATGAGGAATCACTCAACACCAGGGCCTAAACAGGAGAGCATGTTTTATGATTGGAGTGCATACTTTGGGATTTCAACAGAAGGAACCACAAGTCCCTGGCAGAATGTCCCTGCATGTGAAAACCACACTGGAGGCTAATCGTCTACCCGCTGAGGCCACAGGAGCCCTGCTCTTTTTAGAGCTGTCTTTAGTATGCAGGGGATTGCTCTGCCGTGGAGCAGCTGGTTAGCAAAGAGGTGTATTGGGTTTTGTTTGCAGAGCGAGAAAGGGTGTTAACATGTCAGCAAAAGCTAAGGGTCCAAGACAAATCTTGGAAAGCTAATAATAAGAACAGCATCCTGCAATTGTATAGCGAACATAAATGCTCCGTTAAAGAATGAAGAAGGAATTTCTACACCACGGTTAGTCCGGCCACAGGCGTGAGGTCCGAATGATGTTGATCAGATAAAATATTTTTGTCAGAAAAACCTTTCAGCTTTGAGAAGTGCATACCAAATAAAATTCTACCCATTTTCCAGTAGAGGTTCCTGTATGCTTTATTAAATGTACATTTTTCATAGTTTTACCAGTTGATTGGATCAGTATAGCCCATCACATAGCTGATTCATTTTTTTTACCTATATATTTTACTTCTGTATAGTAAGATAATGATAGCCACCTACAGCAAGTCTTGAAGGCAACCGTTTTGGTTATTGGATAAAAAAATTGCTTGGTGTGGTGCAAAAAAAGCCATTAGACAACAGAAAAAGGCACAGAATCTACACTTTAACCCTCATTTGGAACGCTGGATTGCATATGAGGTATGCACTGGAACGAAAAAGTTGCACAAGTGACTGGGACAGAAAAAAGGCCACGTTCATTGACATGGTGCTGCGTAACATGTTTACAGTATTCAATCATTCATACTGGTTAGCGTCACTGTGGCTTAAAATGACTAATTTGTTTATATTTTGGGAAACAGAACCAAGTGCATCCATTAGAATATAATGCAAGCAGGTACAAACAAAAATAAAGTATTGGTCAGAATTTCATCAGGAGAGGGTGTGAGATTTAAAAAACAGCCCTGTATTGGAGGCTATAGGCTGTAAGAATTTATGACTCAATAACACTTGCCTATTTTATGTTTGAGGGTGATCTGAGATTTTCAGCAAAGAATGCACAAAAACTAACACATTGCCAATTTTTACATACAAAACACATTTTATAAAGTTTAACTAGCTTGACAAGTTTTTTTTAAAACTCAGACTGTTCTACTGGATGATAAAGGATTGTGTGTTCTGTTACATGTACATGTCGCAGCACTGGAAATGAATCCAGTGTTAGTTAGCCATTCATGATGACGGCACAAATGCTATTTGGCTTGACCTTGCGTTTCCCTAGAACACAAGGACAGCAGGACGTGAAGCATGATCTTATCTTATCTGAACAGTGCACAGATGTTATGTTGGATACTGCCTGGTGGAGCTGAGGTTCTTGAGATTTTACTGTGACAGCCTGGTGATGTTTTTCATGGGAAAGTCATCAGAGAAGCTAGTCTCAAGTGTTTTCATGCCAAAGCCCAAAAGTAAACTGCCAGCTTGAGTGGGTATTTTTTTTAGGAGAGGAAGCACATTCTTCTGTTAAAATGACTGGATTGATTTATGGGTAGGTTCCTTCAGTCACAAATAGACAGCACAAATACAGGGGATGGTCTACTAAATCTGAGCAGATGCCACAACTTCCCACTTCCCCTTTTCTGTAACAAACACGACACGTTATCATACCTGCGAACATTGTTCAAAGTGTCACATCAAACTAATGCAAATGTGGTGACTAGCTCAGCTCTGCAGCTCCTAATGTGTTATAATGCAACCCTTAAAACACACATACTCAAAAATGTAAGGCTCAGTACACTACCCTGGTTTCAAAAAACGTGCTGAGTAACATCATATTCGCTCCATGCTTAAAGGCATGGCTTCATCTACTAGATTCAGTGACATTCTTAAATTCTTAATCTTACTCTTATGAAAAGGCTTTAAGTTCGTATTATGAGGAACATAACAATTTGGACACAGAGGATGTAAACATCCTCTTTTTAAAAGATAGGAAAAACATCTGGTCTTTTTCCAGTGGTCAGCTGTCCAGTTTTGTTGAGCCTGTGCTCACTGTAGCCTCAGATTCCTGTTCTGGGCCGACAGTGGAAGTAGAACCCAACATGGTCTTTTGCTGTTGTAGCTCATCTGCCTAACATTGTGCATTCTGTGATGCTTTTCTGCTCACAACGGTTGTAAAGAGTAGTCATTTGAGTTACCGTAACCTTATTGTCAGCTGGGCATTCTCCTCTGGCCGTTCTTCTCTGACTCTCTCATCGCCAAGGCATGAGATCACGTTTTCCCCAGTCTGATGTTTGATGTGACCATTAACTAAAGCTCTTGACTTGTATCTGCATGATGTTATGCATTGTGCTGCTGCCACATGATTGGCTGATTGGATAATTGCATGAATAAGCAGATGTACAGGTGTTCCTATTTATCCCATTTAGTAAATTATACATTAGAAATATAGTGATAAAGTTGACAAACACTGGAGTATTGCTTTAAGTGAATACCTTCACCATAACTCATGGTACAAGCTACTAAGCTCCAGTGAACAGGGTTGTGTGCTTTATCCCACTGCTCCTTCATCATTAGTCATGTTAATCTTTGTGGGTAAAGTGTTATTTAAGAGATTCTGGAAACAGCCATTGCTTGCATGCCATTGCCTGAAGCAGGAAGTGATTCATGTGCTATGTGTTCCTTCCATAAAGGGACATGCTTAATCTTGTGTCCCGATCTAACGTAAGTGCTTTTATGGTCTACTACACAATGCTGGACTTGCTGTTGGTTTGTTGCTGTTGTGGGTCCAGGCTGTTTAGTGAAGTGATATTGATTGGACTTGCTTTAAGAGAGCACAATAGTTTGGACTTAGAAGATGTTAAAAGAAAAATCAGCAGGTAGAACGAGGAAATTGGACTCACTGGTTTAGATATGGAAACTGATATAGATAACCAGTTAAACATTCTACAAGTGATGGTTATATGATGTCCCTGGAAAAACCTCCCTTTTGTTCTCATTTAACACAATCCACACATTCTCTTCAGTTGCTATCGCTCTCCAGGGTGTCATTCAACCAGACTTACTTTCTGACAAAAGCATGCTGTTGTTAACACACTAACGTAGTCATCTTTGACAGAGGGATTGTCCACCGCTGCCATGCACTGATACTCTGCATCATTGCTGGACTATGTCCAAACCGTTACATGTCTTGGCTTCATGATGGCGGAGTCACTATTCAAAAACATCAATGTTTCCAATTGTTAATGTCCATAAACTATTAAAACATCTCCTAAATCAGCTGTATAACCTGTCTAAAACCTATGTGTGACCTTTGGCCTTTGCTATTTCTTAAGCAATATCTTACATTGACTTTGAATGCTAAAAATGGCAATGACTCAAATCCTCATGTGTCAGATGTTTATGTATGTTCCGAAGAAACCGTATTTGTATCTTTCCTAGTGAGAAAATGCAATGCTACTTTTATGGCTGTTTGTTTTTTGGCCAGCCTGGTTACTCAGCCTCGTGCAGCTTGCTGAATTTGACTTGGATCAATATTTGGTTGACCCTGAATAATGAGAAATTGGGAGCTACTATTTATTCTGTGCTGCTGACTCCAGGTTTGTCAGTAGAGTCTAAGCCACAGGGGGTAGATTTGTGTCACAGTCTGAAGAATGTCTGCTATTTGTTGACTTGATCTGCTAATGTTTATTGTCTTCACCCCCTACAGTCGTCTGTTATAATCACTGATTAAACGGAATGCCTAATTAGTCACAAACACTTCGTGTGTGTCTGGAAAGATTCATCTAACTTAAAGTACCCCTGAACATAAAATGATGCAAGAGAATATGATGCAAGTCATGTCTCTGATACTGAACTCTGACAAAGGCAAGCTAGTTTAATAGCCATTACCTAGCTGGGTATCTGACTTAATTAATGTTAGTGATGAAAAATATACAAAAATCCCTCTTCTGTCTATGTGTGACAGATGTAAGTTGTTTTTTTCTCAGTTAGATGGCTATCTACAAAATGAAAAGAAAAAAAACAGCATGAAGTGTCTTAGTAAGGGGTTGGGCCACCGCAAGCCAGCTTCAGTATGCAATGGCATAGATTGTAATGACATCAGAAGTTTCTGGAAGTGTACTGGATGGATGAACACCATTCTTCTAAAAGATATCTCCTCAATACCTAGTATTTTGATGATGGTGATGGAGAGCACTGTTCATCTGTAATTTTCCATAGGTGTTCCATTAGGCTGAGACCTGGTGAAGGCCATATTATATTATTTACATCATTTTGAGCCTCATCAGGTGGAAGAACTTTGTATTCATTTTCAGTGACTCTTCTCTCTAAGAAAACGAGTGGATCCACCAGCAAAATGTCTCTACAGCATAAGAGAGCTTCTTTGTTTTTCCTTTCATTTGTTGCTTATCTGTATTTAGTGTGGCAGGAGGACTTCCAGAAGTTATATTCATGCATGTTAGAGCTGTTGAGAGATACTTCTAGGCTGTAAGAGACAGTTTAGCATTCTATATAGATTATTATTTCTAGACAAACCACTGGAATGTGAGTTCAGACCTCAGCCTTACCAGAGATTTGATGTTGGGTTCCTTGAGCAAGAAATGTATTCACTTATCTCAGCTTAGAGTCAGTCCTACACAATACCTCTTTCTCTTGACCCTGTTACTTTTACTATTGATTGGCTTTACATGTTGGGTAATGAGTTAATACTAGAAATCTGACACGTTCTTACTTGTTTGGTATTCTGCTTAAGAGTCTGTTATTAAAAAAAAAAAAAAAAAAGAACACATACCTTGATATCTAATCCATTTTTAAATGAAGACTCATCACTGACATCATTAATAGTCTTGACCTGTGTCTTGGAAAATCTTAATAAGTAAACAATATTATTATTCACTATTTATTTGATCAAATATAGAACCTACTGACAGATGGACAGGACTTTAACAGAAAGGTCTGTGTGTTTTTAGAGCAGCTTGAATTGAATGGGCTCCTTGATCTTTCTTAGAGCAGCGTATAGCCTCTGGGCTTTGAGCCAGCGTCATTACATCACCTTGCACAATCTCTCTCTCTCTCTCTCTCTCTCTCTCTCTCTTTCTCTCTCTTTCCTACAAAGAGTTTGTTCATTAGTTCTCATCTTTATTTCCTAGACAATTCCCTGATGTAGTCCATTCAGTTGAGGATTACTGTAATACCTTTCCTCCTCAGTGAACCTCTATAGTAAAGGTTTTCAAAATGGTGTTTGTGAAGCATTATATTTTATAATACTGTATTCATTATTGAGTGCTTGAGGGCTTATTATCCCATTTGACTGGTCACTTGAATTGAATGGGTTTAATCCTAGCCTAATCCTAATAACTCAAATACAAATAAGCTTATAAATATTGTCAGTGTGTTCTGTTAGTGGAAGGATCTGGACTAAAAAAAACACTATGGCACCAATACAAATATTCTTGTATACATATTTGAATAGTAAATATGTACAAATATTTATAGTAGGATTATGTTAATGAATCTGTGCTCAAGGGGTTTGTGGAGTTTATTTGGCTGCAAAAAGTTTGTGAACAGGTTTCGATGATGTTAAAGGAAGAATTTGTCCAAAAATAAAAATGACACAATATCAAACATTAGCTAACTGACTGCATTTGAGGTAAATTATTCCTGGCCAAACATATGATGGTGTCAGAGTGAGGCAGTAATGACTGTTCTGACCTGACTCATGGATTCCTCACATGTGTCTGGTCTGGTGATTTTTATCCAACTGTACTGTTGCACCTGGCCTCCTCCGGGTCACGCTGAAAGTGCTCTAATTTCATTGGATCGGAAAAACAGTGATGTCATACTCCGCTGCCGCTTGCCTAATGTAGACAGGTGTTGACTTTGTGAAATCACAGTCCGTTCCTGTCTGTGCATGAATGCCTTTATGAAAGAGGGTCAAAGACCTTATTAATGATTCATTCTGTTGAGACTCTAGCTGTATACATTGCCCTTGTGTTACACTTGTCATAGTGTTTAGAGCCCTCTTGTACTCAAATGATGCATTTTATCACACTGTATATCATTCTGTGGATGGTAATTAACCTTACTAATATTTTAAAATAATTCTAATGGCGAACAAACACAAATGTTTGAATAATACTATGATGTTATCTGTTTTCTTTCTGTTTAGTTAGAAATTAGTTCTACTCCTATCACAATGGATTTGTCTCTTCTTCATAAAGCAGTGAATAGTGTATACAGTTGTCTACCACATCACTGTTGAATTCTCGATTCTGATTGGCCAGAGCGTGTTGATTAATTTTCTCAAACAGAAGCTCTAACAGAAGTTCCAACTGTAATACAAATCCAATTTTATAATATTACACTCGTTCTAATAAGTTATCGTTATTCACATGAATTTGTATGGTGGTCTCTCCACATAATCTAAAACTAATAATAAACAAAAAAGATGTTATTTAACAAGTTGTTAAGAATCGTTAAATAAATACCACGCATCACCATATTAACATTTAACATTTATAGAAGGACTCTCCAGTGTCAGCACTGTGTACTAGTCAGAGATAAAGCTGTTCCTTTAAATGTTCCACCACAGGAAAGTCTAAAGACAGGACTTTGTGTTTAATTGGTTTCTCAGTAACTCGAGCAGCTGTGATTTTTTTTTTTGTTATTATTATTAACTTTAAGAGAGAGAAATAAGGAGATGGCTTACAGGAGCTATAAACAGTCAGACTCTGACCAGTCTCTCTTTATTTCTAAGTGATAACAGCAACTAACTTGTTTTGCAGATGTTCTACAATAATAAATATAACTATAAAATGGTTAAAATAGTTCTGGCTATTGTTAATAAATTTAAAAAATGTCAGAAAATTGGTGTTGTATAATTCAGGAAAAAAATCACTTTAGGATGAGATGATTAATTTCAAGGGTGGTATCACATTACATGATTTAATTTCCTATAACTTGCCTGGTCATGTTTAATTCCTTATGTATTACTAGCAGCCTTTCAATTCTTTTATTTATGAGTAGCTGACACTTGAGTGTTTCTTTGCATGCTTGTTGTGTGTGTTGCGTTCTTCCAGCTGTTTTATACCCCTATACAGGAAAGGAAACATGACTAAAGCAGAGCCATTAAAACACTGGCACCCAGTGATTTACTTCACTCTTAATGTGGTTAGTAGTGGATTTGATTTTTGTGTGTATGCAAGAAAGGGCATCTTATTCTATTCAAAGGGAACACAGACCGGATTAAAATGTCCACATGGGGGAGATATTGCACAGTCTAATGGTGTGATCTGTAAATAATCATCTCATCAAGAATTGGGCTTCTCAAAGTTGCAAAGATATAAATGGTTTTGTAGAATTTATTACTGATTCCAAGTGGGAGTGCTTCCAGTGTTATCTTGAGAGTAAAAAAACTGAAGTCCAGTTCTCATACAAATCAAATCACTGGGTGAACTGTGTGTCTGTCTCTGTCTGAGAGTAAGCCTTTATTTTTAGTGTCAGTGTTTCGAGAAACGTGAAACATGCTTTTTCTAAAACAATATGACGTCATGATAGTGTTAGTTCAGGACATTTAGCAAACATTGAAAAGCGAGTCCTTACATTAACTTTGAGTATCTGTGAGTGTGTGTGTGAGTACACACACACACACACACACACACACACACACACACACACACAGTACTTCCAAAGCATTTAAAACACTCTGACATGTATTTGACATGTACCCAAATACATAGATATAGACCATGGACATTTATGCACACACTTATATATATATATATATATATATATATATATATATATATATATATATATATATATATATATATGTATATATATATATATATATGTATATGTATATATATATATATGTATATATATATATATATATATATATATATGTAAGAGTGTACTATTATTTATATATGTATGTGTGTATATATATACATAAAGAGTGTGTGCATAAATGTCCATGGTCTATATCTATGTATTTGGGTACATGTCAAATACATGTCAGAGTGTTTTAAATGCTTTGGAAGTACTGTATCCTGGCAAGCTGCTTTGAACCTTAACTTGAGAAAAGGCCGTTGAAGACTCAGACTCAGCGTCAGGGGCCAGATCACATGGCCTGCAGCTGACTGCGAGTTGGAGAGTCTCCAAAGGAATCAGGAGAGCAAGAGAAGCTCACAAGAAGGAGTGTGAAAGTGGTTGTGTGGAGCAGGTTAGCCAAGATGCTATTGTGAGCCAAGTGGGGAGGTCTGTGAGCTTAAAAATTGAGCAAATAATGCCTCTTATAAAGTTCTTTATGAACCAGACTGGATTAGCATCAATGTCATGCGGATATCGTGTTGCACAAATTGGGTTTAATGGAAAGGTACAGTTCTCTTTCATATGCTTGTGTAACCCTCAGTGTTGGTGGAGCAAGACATCTGCTGACTGTATATCATCCTGCACTCTCTACATCTCTCATCAGTGATGAATTTTGAGTCATCAGTGGCTGAATTTCAACACTGTTTTGATCCTTGTGCCTGCAGGACTAAACATTGACGTCATAAGATGAAACAGGTGTCTCCGGTGCTCAGATGATACGCCCAAACACCCCCCCCCCCCCCCCCCCCCCCCCCCCCCCACCGCTCTCTCTCTAGTCATGTCTCTGTTCTTTTGAAGTGTGTATGTTGTATGTATCTATCCAGGCATTTTTCTATCTTGTGGCTGGGACTTCGTTTACAGATGGCGGACTGTAGCAGCAGAGGACCTTTGTAGTGGTTAGGGGCCTTGCTTGAGGCCACAGCCCATCTGTTTGCTCCACAGATGTGTACTAAATGAGCAGCAGTCCCTGAGCACTGAACACAACATGGTTAATGGCTTTGTGAGGACCCAATTTTATAGTTTACTCTTTAAATTACCCTCCATTTTCAGTGATTTACTGGACTTAGAAATTTGGCACTTATAAATGAAATACTGTGTTTTTTCTATTTGTTTGTGGTCAAGTACTTTCTTTAAATAGTACCAGAGTTCTTACCCCACCCTCAAAATTCCTTTATCATGCCACCTAAGCAGCTTTGACTTTTATCAGCCTCCCAAACTTTTCCCTCCCTGCTGATTAGTGAAAGGAAATGTCCCCCCTATATATGGTACCCTACATCCGCTCAGAAACAATGGCCTGCCAAGCACTGTTAATGGTCCCTAAAGCAGCTCCTAAGAGACCGTCAAGTTCTTTAGATGACCCCTGACTCTGACCTAAACGCACTGCTATCCTGTTATGCAACATGACTAGCATGGTGGAAAATGAATGGATTAGTTTTTTGGTAGTGGAAATGAGCTTAGAACTTGGCAGTCAGCCAAACGCTCTGATTCACAACAAGGATATTCTTCACGTGTGCGTCATGTTTGGTAACTTCCAGGACACTACGATACTGGCAGCTGGACAAGACAACACGGCGACTCTAAGCAGCTCATTTGTCCCGATGGATGCAGACTAAGCTACGGAAAGCCGCATCGCGATGGGAGGCCCGCTCACATACCCTTCAATTTGGATAATAGCTGTTTTGCATTGCATTCACAAGGGTTATTTCAGAGACTGTGTTGTGTTTAAGGCAGGCTAAATTTGTATTCAGGCCTGATGGTATGTCATACTGACATGTTAAATTGCATTGTCATATATACTACAAAAGCTGGTCAAAATTATTTAGCTAAATGGATAATAGAGATGATCAGTGCATTTTTCACAGCCCCATCAGATTTTACTTTCTTGCATAATAGTATCAGCCCTTTTTGGACCCAGCTCTCTGTTTTGAATGGAATCATTTCTGTTGTGCATTGCAATGCCTCTGGTCCTGTAACATTATAACCTCTGTGCATGTCTTTACAGAGCAGGAATGCTGAACATAATTCACTGTCCCAGGTGGTTGATCGAGTTTCACTGATGAACACAGCAGTCGAGACCCTGTGTCTGCTTTTACAAATACAGAATACCACTCTCCTGGGGTCCTTCTTTGCTGGCCTATTTTTCTTTCCATCTCCCAAAGCATCCTAGAGAATAATAAATCTCCCACTGGGGGTCCCAGCGTGGTGTATTGCATAAGGCAGTTAAAAATCTGGCGTGGGGAGAACACTGGGCTGGAGTTTCTTAGTTTCAACACTGAACCGATCATGTAAGAAGCTTTTTTTATATGTTGGAAACAAACAGAAATTTTTATCATAAATGGCGAAAAACTGAATGTGTAAGCACACAGTTTGTCCCAAACATCTGTTAGAATAATAACTCCCGCCCATCATTTTGAGCTGTCAAGAGGAAGAATGAAATTTGTAGCTGATGATTTGTAGATTTGTTTATATCCTCAACTTTTCTGGCCCATTCTGATACTCAAGAACCAATGGTTAATTCATGCTTTTTGTTTTTGTTGGTCCTGTGTTTAACACATCTGTGTCTGATCTTTAGCATTCTGCAGCTTTTATCACCTGGCTCAGGTGTGATTAGAGCTGGAATGTAATAAAAATGTGGACAGGCTAGTGGTCTCTGAGGAACAGATTGAAAACGGCTAGGCTCATGCACTTGGAGTGAGCTCCAGAGAGCTGGACTGGATTATGCTTGCTTTCAATAAATTATGGAAAAATTAAAGATTGATACATCTATTGTGGTGTGTCTGCCTGTTTCATCAAAAATACATGTGTATGAGCTTTGCGAAATATGATTTCTATTACAGCTCAGTACTCATACCTTCTGTGCCTATTTTATTTCACTAATTTGTGATCATTCATGATTTACATTTTGGATTATAATTATTATTTGGTTATTATTTAAAATGCTAAACATATCATAACATTTCATTATTTAGGAGAGTGCCCTACTGGTAGACAGTGTGATCACGATATGCCTGGAAGAACTGGTGAGCCAGTGGGTCGCCATTAAGGATTGGCCCACACTGAGATGATCACAGTGACAACAGAAAGGTTTTCTGAAACCTGATTGGTCAAAATTTATGGTTTGTTGAAGGACTTATTTGCATGTGGTTTCTGTGCTATCAGTGCTGCAAAGGCCAGGATTGTGAATACTATTAACAAATGACATATGGTGCAGCCCTGGATGACTAGTGCTAGACCTGGCACTGTAGTGTTGTCTGGGTGAGACAGATGGTGTCTTTGTCTCCTCTGGCTTTACAGCTCGGGCTGCACAGTGTCGTTAGTGCATCAGCGGGGTTTCCCCGTAGTTTATGGAGAATTTTACATAATTAGCCTGGGTTTGGGGTTGGTGTGGGGATAATAGAACCAAAAACACTAGGGTGTGATTTCAGGGTTTGACTCCTTACAGATTTACCAATTGCTTTGTTTCATAGTATCATCAGTCTGTATAGAGCAGAGGTTCTTAAAAAATATTAGGCTCATTATTTGTTCAGCAGTAATATATTGGTTATTTACTGGTGCTATAGATGTTTTTAATTTCTGTACCTTCCACTCACAGAATCCATTTTTAGTAAAATTGTCGTTAAATTCATGTTGACTTTATTTATAGTCCTTGTTTTTGAGTTCAAGCAACCAGTAAAATGGGCTAATAACTATAAGAACTCAATAATTAATATAATAACTTTGGTGATTAATGATAAGTTGTGATTCCCATCACTGTAACAAAAATGGAAAAAAATTACGGTCCCCACTTTGAGAACCATGGCTTTAGAGCAGAGGATCTGAAACCTTTTTTTTTTTTAGTTATCAAGTTTTAGATTAACCCCTTTCATTTCAAATGAGCAGTCACTTAAGCTATGATAATGAAAAGTAACCACAGCAGCCTTGATACTAGTTGTAATAACAAGTAGTTGTAGTAGTAGTAATAGTAATTACCACCACCATCATGTGATTTAAAAAAAATAAAAAAAACCAGTAGTCAGGGATTCCCAGGATGTCCATCAGGAACCCTGAGGGTACCCAGACACCACTTTGAGAGCCATGGCTCTAGTGAATAGCTTCAGCTGAATTAATAAATATAAATGGTTAGAGTTATAATCAGTTGTATGGTTGGGTTTCTCTTATTTCTGATTTGTTTGATTTGTTTCAAAGAGAGAATCTCTCTTGCTGTGTGTAAACGCTCTTATACTCTTGTAAACTCTCTAATGTGTAAGTAATTGCCTGGAATGTGTTGTTTGTACAGGGTTGTGTATTGTCTGGGGTGTGTGGTGGTTGTAGTTGACTGTGTGTGAATGAGAGGCGGGCTCTATGTACCGAGCCTGTGTGTGTGTGTGTGTGTATATGTGTGTGTATATGTGTGTATATGTGTGTGTATATGTGTGTGTATATGTATATGTGTGTGTGTGTGTGTGTGTGTGTGTGTGTGTGTTCATGGCCCTGGTGTAGATAGAGAGAACAGCTCTCTCAGAGCGCAGAGCAGGAGAAAGCGACTCGGAGTCTCTCCTCAGCATTTCCACCACTGCCGACTGTGTGTGTGTGTGTGTGTGTGTGTGTGTGTGGACTTGTGTGTATGCGATCTAAACGCTCGCGCGCTGTTGACTGGACGTTTTGGTAAGGCAGTGTGTGTGTGTGTGTGTGTGTGTGTGTGTGTGTGTGTGTGTGTGTGAGAAAGCCGCTGAAGAGCTCAGAAAGTTTGCGCTGTGTGAGACGTCAGGCTGTCTCACATGAAACCCGACCGGAAACTATACCCTTATTTTTTTGGAAGCACGCGTGATTTTAATATTTCATTTACAGTTTAAATCAGGAATTTCTATTTTAAGAAGTGATTCACTGAATGAGCAATATTAAGCATGGCTCTAAATTCCGTATTACAACACCGCTGAGGAGGAGGAGGAGGAGGGCGAGCCTACAAAATCTGCAGCTGATTGTTTCTCTGAATAATGCCGTTAGAGAAACTGGACATGGAGGAGAAACTGCGCATTTTGGAGGACTTGAACATGCTGTACATCCGTCAGATTGCCCTCAGTTTACAGGTAAAGACGCTCACTTTATTCACTCACTCATTCACTGTTACTCACTCAATCACTCATTCACTCAGTCACTCACTCAGTCGTTCACTAACTCACTCACTCAGTCAGTCAGTCACTCACTCAGTCGTTCACTAACTCACTCACTCAGTCAGTCAGTCACTCACTCAGTCGTTCACTAACTCACTCACTCAGTCAGTCAGTCACTCACTCAGTCGTTCACTAACTCACTCACTCACTCACTCACTCAGTCGTTCACTCAGTCACTCACTCAGTCACTCAGTCAGTTTGTGAAAAGCCTGTGAGAGATTACACTCATGTAAACTGAGTTCACATTTTTGATCCTAAATCATTGGGTGTGAGAGCTGTTTACTGTGGTGGATATCTGATGTGGTGAAGTTTGTGACTCAGTGACTGTGGGAAAACAATCCTGACTACTGAATGAATTTATTTTAACATGTTGGGGGAACTGAAGCTCCATCAGAAGTGTGTTTAAAAAATGATTCATTTGAAAAAAACAGGCAGAATGCAAACATTATGGTTTTGTTCTCATTTTAGAGGTTTTTTTTTTTTTTTTTTTTTTTTTTTTTAAAAGAGATTTTATATGGTTATAAACATTATCAACACAAAGCATATATAATTTATGGCCATCCATACCTATAGGTACATCATATATGCCCAAACATACCCATAGAGCCTCAAATAAAACACAAAAAAGCTTTATGAGAAAGAATGACACAGATCTAAACATTTTGTTTTGCTGATCTGAAGCAGAACAGATACGACTTTTTGTAAGATGTAAATAATGCAAATTCTCTACATATCTTGCTCTGGAACCTGCAGCAGTTGTATATGAGCAGTGTTCAGTATCTGTCTGCCTCACAGGGCTTTTGGGTGAGGGGAACACTATTGCCCTCCCACTTCTTTATTTTTTTCACAGCCCATGCTGTGATCCCACTTTACAGCACTTTGGTGTTTCCCTACAGCCTGTTCTCCACACCAAGCAGCCAGGTGGCCATCTGACTGTCTGCAAATACACACACTCCATGACCTTACAACTGTCTCACAACAAAACTGTCTTTCCCAAATAAGAGAAAGGAAATCAGTATGTCAGCGCTTACATAGAGAACATTCACACTGGTGCTGCAACCATATTCCTTTCTCATGCTCATTTAATTTACTGCAGGCTTGCAGTTTTCTTTATAGTTTTATTTTTATTGAAGTTAATCAGCTTTGATCCAGTCTCATTTAGGATTTAGGCTTTCAAAAAGAAAACGTGTGTGTGGGTGCGTGCGTGCGTGCGTGGGTGGGTGGGTGCGTGCGTGTGTGTGTGTGTTTTATCAGGTCTTGAAGAGAAGACATGAAGGTCCCTGTCTGATTCTGAGCATGGATAGTGACTTATGTTTTTCATTTCACTGTCCAAGGAATCAGAATAAGGGCCAATAAAGCCAAAGTCAGTATTTCTCAATTTTTATTTAGAGTCTGGAGAGATTAATAAAGTCAATTCACATGCCACTCCTCCCCCCACTTGACATCTCTTTGTATAGGCTTGTTGTGTAAAGCCCACTGAAACCCTGAAAGAATGAGTTGCTCATAGTTTAACTGGAATCCTTGAAAATGACTACAGAAATGTTGTAAAGCATTTCACCCCAGACTCAGAGCTTAAAATTGTAGCTGGAATCATGAACTGATGTTATCCCAAATCTATCTGATTACCTCTATTTTTTAAAAAATATAATGTCTGGCTTTTGTGCTATCTGACACAAAATACACAGCAACTGCGTGTAAGGCAATTTACTCTCCTTTGTAGAGATGACAATATGCTATCTACTGAACGATGCAGAAAGAGTCGCATTACTGTCCCAGCTGATCCAAGTTTGAACATGTCTTCCTCAAAGAGGCAGCTACCTCATTGCCTTTATTAGTACAGATTCCTATATCTCTGACTCTCCCAGAGAACGTCTTCCTGGTGTCAACAGCCTTTTGTTGCTGGAATGCCACAGTTCCTATGCTGCTAAGTTGGGTGAGTGGAACAGGAAGTGGTTGAAAAGAGCGCAATTCCTAGCTCTTGGCTGGTATGATGTCATTCCCTACTTCCCATATACATAATGCACGTATGCATTACTGATCTGTTGTTACTGTTCTTTCTTTCTTTTTTTTATTTTTTTTTAACCATTTTATTGCCCAAGGAATGATGGTTAATAAGGTGTGTTGACTTTCACTGTAATTAAAATGAGCTTAACTGGGATTGAGATGATTGTCCTTGACTGGTAGATGCGTTACGGTATAGGCATGCAGTTGTTAATTATTAGTGTTTCTCCCATGTTGATTAAATTCCACAGGTTATTTTCTAGAGTGTTCAAAACCAGGAAGTCCACAACATTTCCATAGATTTCCCCTACAGGAAACCCACCAGCTGGGTCCCCATCCTGTCACCGTTCACTTTGGCACCGCATACCTATTGTGAAGACGTCATCCCTAAATGTTGATTTGTACATTTACAGCATGGTGCAGCTACTTTACGCTACTGAGAGTTGCTTCATGAAATGGTTATCTTTTGCAGAAGTTTTATATAGTGACTTGGGCTCTAAAGCATATTTTTTTTTAGATGAACATCTATTTTCCCCCAAGCTAAAGGTTTGCAATTTTTTCAGATTTTTGCCCTTAACACTGGCTCTAGGATACAGGAGTTGCTTTATAAACATACACAAAATATTTACCATGAATTCGCAATGTGACAGTGTGCTCGGTGTGTGTCCAGCTCCACAAGCCTCAGAGCTCTTGAGTCTCCTGGAACACTCTGCCTGTGTTGCCTCTTAATGTCTGTAAGCATCAGCACTTTCTCTTGTAAAGCTGTGAATTAAAGATAGCAACGTGAAAATGTCCAGAAAGACCTGAATGTTAAGAATGGGCTTGTCAGCAAAGGAATTAGTGATCTTTTGACCTTGGTCTGCACTGTTATCTGCTGTGAAGATGAACTTTGAAAGGGCATGAGAAGACCAGACCTCTCATGGACCATGGGGTCATGATCTAAGTTTGCTCCAGATACCTACATTATTACATTGTTCTTTATGCTAAGTGGTAGGTAAGTGTAACTGAGGCAAAAGATTAAGTACCTGTTGTTCCCATTCAACATGCTAATGATGTGAGTTAACTGTCACATGAATCAAAACCTGCTTTGACAAACAGTGGTGAACTGCTCCATAAGAAGGTCACTGAGAGACACACCACCCTCCAAATATTCAATAAGACACTTCAGCAAGCCTAACTGTTTTTAAGATTCTTAAGTGCAAAGGTCATTCAGTCACCTATGTGTCTTTAGCAAGAGGTAAACAGGCTCTATGGTTACTTTGCAACCAGCAATTCAACAGGAAAGTCTTCATCTCTGCACCGATGGAAATAGTATATTAATTACAAGCTTGTTTGTTTGGGCTTTGCTCTATCCAGTTTGACGTCTTGTTTACTGGGTTGCAGTGTCTGTGTGACTGCCTCTTTGTGACTGAATCGACTTGCTGTGAGCTCCTGGCACTTCTTACTTGCTTGGAGGAGTGTCAGGCATGGGCTGCTGGAGAAAGAACGCATTGTGTTCCATCATCCATGCCCCTTCTTAACCTTCTGTGCCTCTGGCCAGAGCACTGGCGTGGTCGGAGCGCGACTGAAAGGACAGCCTGTGCTCAGGAACCATCCAAATGCCTCAACTCAAGCCAGGCTTCCTTTGAAAAACACCAGCCAGGAGCCAGGGTGTTGAAGACCACATAGCTCCCTCCCCCTGTCCCCCTACCAAACCTGGCACAACCAGATCAACCTACCATACAGCCACCATAGTTACACTAGTATGGTTTATTTAGAGCAGAAACCCCTTACTGTAAGGAAAAGTGAATGAATTTCATAGCAGTTTAAAATTCACAGGCTACCTCAAGGTCTCGTAAGTTTCCTGCGTCATCGGAGTAGCACCTTTATCCAAAGTCAATTTATTACAGCTTTAACCAGGTCAGCCTTATACATACCACAAGAGGCAAACATGATGAAATATGGACCTGTCAAAGGCTGTCATTTAATCCAACCTCTGAAAACACTGCAGCTTGGTGTTACTTTACATTTGAAGGTCATTTGTCTTACCATTCGTGGAAACATAAGTTTAGTAGTTTAGGTGCTGTATTAGTGTAAGGACAGATGTTTTGTACATGCTAATGCCTGACTGTGTAAAGGGTATAGATGAATTTATGGGGTTTATTCTGACCGTGCATAGACAGGTGCTCTTACTTCAGAGTAACTTCTTTTTATATGCATGTTAGTTACATCTTTTACTGATCGGTTGTGTAACTGAATTGCGCCTTGCAATGAAGCTGGACAAAACAGCAGGAGTGTTTTTTTTTTTTAAACACCAGCCTAAATGATTTCCTCACCTCAGACTCTCAAGAGGAGGGGTGGTGCTGGAAGAATTTCAAGAGACTCTTGCAACACTTTGGAAGTACTGTTTGTTCATCTTAAGTATTGTCTAACTGTACCTCCAGATTGATCCCCAGAGAGATGATGATTAGAGTGTGGAGTCTGTGTTTTCACAGATAAGGTTGAAGAAAAGCCCTCCTCAACCTGTTACTCCTTGGACTATGAGTCATGACTCTCATGGCTTGTCTGAATGCTCATTCTCTCTTCATTTGTTTAACTGGATTTTTCCCCAACCTTGTCTACATATCATAGCCATAATTGAACTAACCTGGTGAATTTAAATGTGTATTTAATTTTGGGCTTTAGAAACAATGGACCTCAATTATCGAAGTGGATATGAAAGAGTTTATTCATAAATCATTCACAGGAGCATTTATGAATAAATTATGTGGTGCTCGTAAAAATCTGATCGGTTTAGAAAAATGTTTGTACTCTACAAGAGCTCCTGAGTTTGTGAATATTTATGTACAAGGAGGTTCACTAATGTGAGCCTCAACTGATCAGCTTCAAATCATATAACAAGCATGAGTTACTGAAATAACATACAGATTATGTTGTCAAGTTTAAATTGCTTATATATTTCAATAGTATGAACTAATTTAAGGAACATTAACATTTTTTCATGTTAATGACTTAAAAGAAAGCAATCCAAAAGAAATCCATAAATAAAAACAAATGAGACTAGCTGTTCACTAAGGACAAAATAAATAGTGCGCTATAACTAGAGTGAGAGTGAGAGTTAGTTGTGGCTGCCAACATGCTGCAATGGCTGAGTTACATCAGCGTTCCTGAAACATTTTTAAATGTGGCAGGAATTATTAGTTCGACATGGCTTATGAAAACAATTACACACAATGTTACTAAAATACTGATTAACGAGGCCCAATAAGGTTGCGATATTTAGATTCATTGCAACGTTACCTGGAATTGGGCGTCAATCATAATTTCATTTCTAACAATTTACAGATGTAGGAATTTATTTTCCTACAGTCTTGGTTTTTTTTCCACAATGATTGCACCAGGCTACATTACTCTTACACTCCACAGATAGCACTATCAGATTACACATCACCCTCTTTATTAAAATGCAATTTATGTTCCTGTTTCAAAACTCCACTATTACCTAATAGTTCACTTTTCAACAGTGGAGCTGCAGGTCAGTGTGTTCTAGCACTCAGTCATCTGTCAGTACTTGGATGATTGATGTGCTTTAGCCCAGTGCTTCATGTCTTGCATTATCACTAAATGGTTCCATTAGATTTATGAGCTTCCTTAGCGTAACCGCATTTCCCCTGTGCACGCCTAAGCTGCGTCAGCTTCTAGCCCCATCGATCCTGCTGCTGCCAGGGTGGTAGTGGTTCTCAGAGCATGCAGGCCCCTGAAGAGAACTTTATTGTTATTTGAAAGATGCTGAAAGGCACAGCATGTTCCCGTTTCCACCTAGTAAGGTCACTGGAATCAACTCTTGGTGTCATTTGCCTCATAATTGTTTAATTTTAAGGGTGGACCCAGTTAAAGCTGGCTTGAATTTAGCTTTGGGACTGTGGACATGAAGTGTATTAAGTTACACTGATTGCGTCATGCTGTGAAGCCCTGTTGTTTAGGGTGACGTAGGGGAATTTTAAGCATGCCCTTTGGTCTAGTGAAAGACCCTGCTGTGTGGTCAATAATGTGTGAGGTGTTAAAATAGTAGTTGAAATAGGAGCTTTGGTGTACATGTGGGTGCAGATAGCCATCATCCCCAGCACAAGGCAGAATTCCAAGTAAGGTATTTTATGTGCAAAAATGTTTCAGAGGTTTGAAATATTTGCTGATGCTGCTGATAGTGTGCCTCTTCTACAGCAAAACAAATATACAAAGGATAGAGGATAACAGCAGAGCAGTACAGCTGTATTAAGGAAGATGACAAACCTTTTTTTTAGTGTAACTGTAGAAAATCATTTTTTTTGCATCTTTTCTGCGCTCTCATCTTTGGATGTTGTTAAGAGTGGCATTTAGCTCAAGACATTAGAATGAGAATTATAAGGAACTAAACAATATTATTTGCTATAGTCTTTATATTAGGAAGAAACCAGAGAACCTGGAGGAAACCATTATGAACACATGGAGAACATGCAAAACGCCACACAGTAACCCACACTCAGGATCAGACCGGGGACCCTGAAGCTGTGAGTTGGCAACGCTGCATGCTGACCTGTTTCTGTAATACAAAAATCAATTTCCTCAAAATCAATTTTCTGTTTAAAAAACACTTTTATAGAACCCATTAGTTGATTGATTGAACAACACTATTATTGACTAATGGTTTTGCTTTTGCTGTTAGCTCTAAGGGCTGCTAGTTTCTTCGGTTAAAAAAAAAAAAAAAAAAAAAAAAAAAAAGCGCACAAGTTTTGTTTTATCACCACAAAAATCCTGTGAAGGGAAATGGGAAGCTCCACCTCATGAGAGAACACTTTAATGCAATTATTAAATCATTTAAAAGCTTGGTTTGCATTTCCTGCTGGTCATTTCTACATAATGCACTTGTGTAATCTACTGAACAGTCTTAACATTCCATGGTTACTTTATAAGCAATTAGCTTTGGATGCATTATGTTATGATCATTGTCACTCATGACCCAGCTGATTAGCAGTAGAAAAACTCCTCAATACATTTCCTGTTTGAAAATTATATACTTTGTTAGATAGCCGTAGATATAAAAACTACAGGCAACCCAAACAGCGCGATTGTTAAGATTGTTTTGTGAAGCAAATACATCTGTGGAGCATACATCTGATGCTTACATCAAGGAAGGAAGCAAATTCTCGAGACTGACTTCTTCAGGACAGGAAACAAGATTTTGTTTGTTTAGAGAATGGCTTGTTTTCTTTCAGTGCGGAAATAAATAGCATAGAAATGGTAAGATGTATGATCACTTTGCATGCATACAAGTGAAATGCTAGAATGATTAAGATGTAGTGATAAGACTGCATACTGTTATTTTTAATTAGTTGTTTTATACAGCTAGGCAGGCAGTCACTCTGAGATGAGTGTTACTGTCCTTGTCCTGGACTATTCTTACCCTCACTGCATGGGAGTTTTAATCTGATTGACCTCAGGATATGTACACTGTGGAGTTTTATTTGCATAGCACTCTTACCAAAGCAGTTTTACTGAAGTCTGGATGTAGGTTTAGATTCCTAATGAAGTGTCACAGAAAACCTTTGAGACAATATGATGAAGAAACCTTAAGCAGAACCATAGTCAAAAGGGAACCCATCTTTTCTGGGTGATGCCGGATAGTGAGATTATAAATCATTACAGTATACAGCTGTAGAAGGGTAAAGGCAACCAATACTAAGTGTGTTGAAAGGATATTCAGTATGAGCATATTGTGACTAGGAGGCCTTTATGATTACAGCAGCAGTGCTTATGTAGAAATCAGTATGCAGGTGAGGATTATCCACTGAAGCATGGGTAGGTCTTGAGTATAAAATGTTTTTAGGAAGTGCAGAAATCTTTATGGGATCCATTTTGGACCATCCACAGCAGCAGAAGGTGAGTTAGAAATGCAGAAGCAACAATTAAGCAGTTAACAGTGTACCATGATCTGTGACATGCGATGAATAAAAATGCCAGGCAGGTCCAAGCTGACCTTGATTTTGCATCAAGAAAGCAAGAGGAAAAGATCTAAGTCACTCTGAAAGAGAGTTATGGACTTATTATTAGGCGCATGAATAGCAGGGGAAATTTTGGGCAGAGGTGTTCAGCATTCTTCACTGCCATCATGAAAACACCATCAAAACACTATCACATCTCTCCAGTACTGTTCCAGAGACTTGTAGAATCTATGCCAAGGTGGAGTTAATTTCTGCACCAGAAAAAACCCCTCAAACTGAGGATACAGTAGCAACCAATGCTCGCAATACTATGTAACACTTTTTCGACTGTGTCTTTGAAATGACATCATTATTATATGTCTACAAAAACGATAAAGAAACTACATGCTGCACCTTTAAGATTCAGAGCCCGTTCTTATTACCACCTTTATACAGTATGTGACTAGAAATGAAAGCCTTTCGTTTGTGCTCATTCTGCACCTTCAACATTAATCTCTCTCTCTCTCTCTCTCTCTCTCTCTCTCCCCCTTCCCCTCTCTCCCCACCACATTTTCCCCCATGTCATGCTTCACAGCTATGTGTGCAGCTGTTCACTGCTAGATCCTATTACTGTACCGATGGGGATTGATTCTTAGAAACCCATGCCGTAAAGGCTGTAGATGTGATTTTACAGGCCCTCAGAGCAAACAGACTATAGATATATTTAGACAGTTGAGTGATTGGTTTTTATTGGGCGGGGATGGGTAGTACCTGTAAAACCTTGCCAACTCATCCCACTGATTTTATCTTATAACAGATTCATGGAAAGTACCTTACTCGTTTCTGCATTTCTCCACCTCTTTCTTACCTTGCCATCTTTCATTTTCTTGCGTGTCTTTTTACAGCTCACCCACACTCTCTTTACAATACCTACACAAAACGCCTCTCTTTCACCTATGCTCCCTTTCTCCCACTCTTGTAATATTTCTCACCAAAAAAAAGAAAAAACCAAGCCACAACATCCCGAACAGAACTGCAGCAGTTTAACCATCCACTGTTTGATTGTATTTAGTGCTGTTTCACACCATCACAATGCAGCTTTTCTGACATTTATTCTAATTGAATAATACTCTCCATTACCCACCACCCCTTGTACTGCCATATAGCCATTTGGGATGCATCTCTCGAATGCTGGCGCGCTCTGCTGTTTTCCACCAGGCTGAATAATGCCCACTGTTCATCCTGGCACAGCATATCAGAGGCATCTTAATCTTTGTATGAATGTGTCAGAGCCTTGGCAGCCTCCATTCTCCAGCTGCCCACCTGATCAAACACTCGAGAGGTGGCCTGTGATTAAACCAGATCAAAAATAAGAGACAGTGTTATAGGAGTCAGTTACTGCATCAGTGGCTGTTGTTCTAAAGGCAGGTTTCTATATCTGAGTATATTTTTATTAAGTATATTGACTGTTATGAGAGTAAAGACTACTGACACACAGTAGGAAGCATCAAATCTGAATCAGTGTTCTGCTTTTGTATTATTTCCCTTTAAGAATTAATGGAATTAATGTCTAAAAGTAAAATGATACATAGAGCATATATATATATATATATATATTACACGCTCTCTTCTTTTGCTTACATTGCAACTTCATTGGAATGAAATGTGTTGTCCAAGTAATGCATCATTACTCCTAGTCAATTTAAGGTTGTATATCTGAAAGTTGTAATCAAAATCTAAATTCATGCATACTCTACCTCATTCATGCTACTAAAACATACCTCATAACACAGACTCTGATTTACCTAGGCTTGGTAAGAAATAGTGACAAAGCCAGGTTTAACTACAAGCAGTACCAGCCCTGTTTTCAAAAAGCAAATCTAGACCCCTATAGTAGTCTTTGTATCTAGTAGTCCCCTACAGCAGAGTCACTGTCTTTAGTAGACCCTTATAGTAGTTATTGTCTCTAGTAGTCCCCTACTAGAGAGTCATTTCATCCTCACATCCAAGTTGAGTCAAAGCCAGGTCTATCTTGCAGTAGGCTGTAGTAGCGTAGTTTGACTAATCATTTCCATAGCCTGCTTACACATCAGAGCATTGAATTTAAGTAGAAGTCTTATGCTTAAGTTTTAGTTCAGTCTCAGGTCATAGCTCAGTGAGTCACAAAAATTGTGACTTAAGTCCAACCACCAGGACTCGTGCTAAGCCAGATCACCAGTGTCCTGACATTGTCTTACTCATTCAACCGCATCATTCTTGCCATTGTTAGTGCAGTGATGCAGTCAATCCCTAAGCATCTGAAACCTTGTGGTAATGAAGTTGCACACATGTACACGTGCGCGCACACACACACACACACTTTGGTTTTACTATATTTGTGAGGCCCTTCCATTGACATAATTATTACTGTAGCTAATTAATGACTTAATAAGCTATATGCTTTTGGTAGGTAGACAGAGAGAGATGGATAGGTGGGTGGGTGGATGGATGGATGGATAGATGGAAAGATTAATGGGTGGATGGATGGATAGATGGAAAGATTAATGGGTAGATGGATGGAAATACATGGATGGGTGAATAGAGATGGATGGAGGGATACATGTGCATATATATAGGTGGATTGATGGAAAGATGGATGAAAGATGGGTGAAAGAGGGATTGATGGAACAATGGATGGATAGATGGATGGATGGACTGATGGAAAGATGGATGGATAGATGCATGGGTGGAAAGGGTTGGATGGATGGATGGAAAGATATTTGGAAAGATGGAAAGATGGGGGGAGAGAGAGAGAGAGACTCTGAGACTAAGACTTGGACGGGATTATGCAGATATCCCAGCAGCACCTGTGGCCGCTTATACCACACTGTACACAGCCGTTGCACAGCCTGCAGTGGTGACCGAGTCCTGCATTAAGGCGAGCCCACGCCTCCTCTCTGGCCACGCAGGCTGGCATAAAAGCGGCTCGGCAGGACTGTGATGGCAGCCAGGGGAGAAGATCTGCACTAACCGGGCTGTACTGCGATGTCGTCCGTATGCGTGTCTTGCGGACAGTTTTCCGTCGCATGCCGGTTTGTGAGGGACGCGTCAGTGACCGAGGCTCACACACTGAACGGGGTTTGGGGCGCGAGCGCGCGCGAGCGTGTGTAGTATTGCGCAAGCGGCGTGATTCGGGACTTTTCTCTGCCTCTTCTCACAGCGACATGAACAACTCGAAGAATCAACGAGTAAGTTTCTTGTCCAACTCGCCGCGTTAGTATGAACACACGTTTAGTCTGTGGGTGTAAATAGTTACAGAAATGAAGCTTTGTGCGTTATATCTGTCAGGTAAATGCATTTGTGTTGAAATGTTGTGAAGAATGTAAAGGAAGTGTTTACCTCAGGAGGCTGTATGCTAAACGCTAGCGGTGGTGTAACGGTCCAGCGTTCTCTAGCGCGAGCGCTGCATGCACGCGCACTGTGTCACAGCCATGATGTGGTATACACTCTATAGAGTCACGCGAAGGTCAGTGTGCTGCACGGTGTCATATGAATATTATATTTCATATCCATGTGCTTTACTATAAGTCTGTTTTCTGTGTATTGACCTATTACCGTGTAGCATGTCGCAGGATGGATTGAAAAATGTCACGTGGGTCCAAATGAAGGTAAACAGAATAAACACTGGAGAAATGCAGCATGTCCTATTTAGCTAGAATAAAAACATTAGACTCTTTATAAAAAAAAAAAAAAAAAAAAAAGTTGGGTTATTGAAAACAAATCTGTTTGTGAGATCTCATTCTACCTGCTGACCTCAGTTTGCACATCTGCATTACTGTAATGGTCATTATCTCTTCAACAAATCAGCTGACTCATATGGAGACTGTATAAGGTTTAGTCATTAATTTAAGCTGAACTGTAAATCATCAGTTATCCTTCCGCCTTTATGAATTTACCATGTGAATGTGGTGTTTCCTCATTTGTTGATGTAGCAAAATGGTGCAAGATATGTAACAAGATCATACTGCGTTCCAGTGTGATGCTGTTTCTCAAGTAGGGATGCACATATTAGTAAATTTTCGTTCCTGACATCGATAACTGAGATTTGGATATCTGCTGATGATGATCTGGTATTGACATTTTCCCATAACTTTTCAGTCTATTTTAAACCCATTTTAAATCATTTTCTTGATACCATTTTTCCATGTTTTCCACATTCAGAATGTGCCAACATGCCGACTAAAAGGTCGCTAACATCTTGCCATTCATTGATATTTCACATAGAATTGGTTTGGCACATCAGCTGCTGTGTATCTCATGCAATGTGGACGTTTTATATATGCACCAGTACCCCACTGCCTCAGTAATAACTATTACACGTTCAAATTCCTCTTTAACTCAAACCCAAACCTTTAATCACTCCCTTCCAAATAAGCTTTCTGATGATTTGATGCATGCATGAGATGTGTGTCCTGATCCTGGTGAATCTTTGGCAGACTGAAACTATTAGCCTAAACGCAGAGAATGTATGCTTTTTGCTGTTTTGACTCATTGCAGGTTTCATTTGACTCCTGAAGCATCAGTTTTGTTCCAAACAAATCAACAGATAGGCTATTAATCCCTGAAGTGTGACAGCTTACCTGCTGTCTTCATTTCCCGCTGTTATTGGCATCTGTTCGAGCATCCTTTAGTGGAATTATTAACTGCTAGTAGTAGTGCATCATGTTTTTTTTTTTTCCCCAGAGTGCAGGAAATGCAGCATCTCTGCTTGTGACTGTTAATGAAAATTGCCCACCTGAGACTTTGGTCTGGTCTGGACTATAGGATATGGTTTTTCAAATACAATATTTAAAGCTAAGGAAAGTACTGGACGTTTTGTTCTTGGGTCTTTTCTCCTCTTTTCTTTCGCCTGAAAGACCCAAGGCCTGGTTTTCTCAAGGACAAATCTTATGTCATTGTAGGATGTGGCACAGCTGGAAAATCTGGGTCATGTCTATGGCCAATTGAGATCATTCTTCTCAAAGGTGTCGGAGCATGATGGAGAGTGTGTGCGCTGTACAGGTGCATGTCAAAATGAAGACGAGAGGAACACACTACACACACAGAGTTCCCAAAAACCTAACCCTCCTGCTGTGTGTCTCAATTCTGCTATTAGAGCCTCATGTCCTTTCCACTCGACTTGTCCAGATACAGTCTTGGAAGAGTTGCTTTGCTGAGCATACCGACTTGCTTATATATTTTTAGCCTAGAGACTGCACTTTATCTCTGTACAGGTCAAAAAATGGCAAGATGCTTACTGTTTGTGGATAGTGCAGCAGGGGAGAGAGAGATTGAAAGAGAAATTCTGTGTTACAGACTCTGAGGGATGAGACCACAGCCTGGGAGTTTTGTTTTATGAGGCTGTCACGCCTGATTCAGTGCAAAGCACAAGAAAGATAATCAGCTTCTTCCTTACAATGACCATATGGAAATCAGAGAGAGAGAGAGAGAGAGCGATTGGGATCAAGCCTTTTTACAGGCCTGCTGGGTGATGTGCTAGATTAGACGACTAAGTTGGTAACAGATTTTATATAGGGCTTGAGAATCGACGTCACATTGAGCTGCATTATGGGATTGTGCCATATGTCTGCTAGATCAAGCAGATAATACAAAGGGTATCTTTTAGTTTGCATCTGATATCTGATGCTTAGCTTGTTACTACATTTTCTGCAGGCATTGTGTTGATCCATAATCACGCAGTTAATCCTGAACTTGGTTTATGGAGAGCAGTAAAGCCTTGGAGTTGATTGCACAGTCATTAATTCACCCCTTCTGCTCCTGCATGAATAATTTCAAAACTCTTAAACAGCACACAAGTAATTCCCAGCTACAGTCATGGCTCATCTGTTAAAGCATTCATCAGGCTAAATATGACTGTACACTTATGTCAACATACAAATTGCATAAGAGAGAAGTAGGCTGAATTTGAATGCATTTATTTAAAATAGATAACAAAGCCAAGTCAGCAGGATTAAAATTGCAGGAGGATGCTCTCAGAAATTTACAGATACTGCTGAAACCAATGTTTTTGTACATTATTATTGAAACATCAAGTCATCTGATGTCTCTGCATCACCTCAGTGACTTTGCTTTCTTTGTTTTTGTCCTAGTAGGGAAACTGAAATGATATTCCATTGTCTGTTTTTACCACCATGATGACCCTGACTGTATCCAACCATTATAGTGGATTTTCTTGCAAAGTCTGGTGTTCTAAAGCCTTATACTGGGTTTGTTTGAAGCGAGTGTATGTTTACAGCCAGCAAAACTAGGCTGAAGAGGTGTTTGCTAGTTGAACCACAGTTGTGGTTAGCTAGTTGACTTTCTGATTAATGGGATTAATGGGAAGGCTGCTGATCGATGAGGGTCATCTGCCTCTCAACTAGCAAAAACTGCTGTTAGAGTTGGTCGGATACTGCTTTGTGGTTTTTCTCTTTAACGACCTAAAAAGAAAGACACATTTGCCAAAATAAGCCTATATAAATCCCATAATACTTTTGTGGCAAGCACATTTGACTTGTCAAACAGCATCAAATGACACTTGGAAGACAGGCTTTCATTCTTTTTTCTGTGGCTTTGGGTGAAAGAACAGATGTAGTCGACATGGTCCAGGGAGTTGGTGAAGGTGGCTGAGGAACACTGAAGTTTATTAAGCACGCAGAGCAATGGCATTTTCCACAAATTTAACAGCTTGCTGTAAAATGTAGTTGACGTGGGAAGAACTTACATGCGTTACTGAGTTTGACAACCGAATCTGACCTCACTTTTGGATCTTAATGGGAAAATTAATTTGATTTCACATACTCAACACGAAACCTCAAATTCCACAGCAGGCTGAGACAAGACGTGACATGGAAGAAGTCATCAGTGTATTTTTGTAGGACAAAAGTTTTTTAAAGGATGCAGCACGAGGCAGTTTCGGTCACTCTAGCATTTTAAATAAGAGTAAAAAAAAAAAAAGAACCTGTTTTTGTGAAAACATTTTAGTTTTTTGTAGATGTCTCCATTGTGGATATGACGTTACGACATTATGACGATACGATGTTTGAGGACCAGATTAAATAAATTTGTTTATTTATGTATAAATTGAACATGTTCTCCCCATGTACATATTCTTCCCATGTCTTTGTGGGTTTCCTCAAGGTTCCCTGGTCTTCCTGTGTCTCTCTTGCTTTTTATATTTCTCCCCTTTCATGTTCATCCACACAGGCTGTAGGAGTAGTGTGAATGAACCGTTTGGGTTCAGAAAGGCCTGTAAGTATCCCCTGGAGAACACAGCTGTGTATGAGAGAGGTCAGCTCTGCATTCTCACACACACACACACACACACACACACACACACACACACGTACAGATGTATCAGTCACTTCCTGAATAATGTTACAGTGTGTGTTCAAGGACAGTGGCCTTAAACATCTCACACAGGGCTGTAACAGATGAAACTGCTAGAAATAATGTGTTGAATGATGAAAAGCTTCAGACTGTTCAGGTCAATATTAATGTGATCACCAGCTGAAAGAATTCGGAGCTGTTTGTAGTGTGTGTGTGTGTGTGTGTGTGTGTGGTATGCAGCATCTCTGTCAAGATGGTGTTTCAAGAAGTGTGTGTCAAGATGCATCTAAGAATCAGGTTTTTTTCTTCATCCCTAGTCAGTTGCATATCTAACAGTTTTTCTGTGAACCCCAGATAATTCTGAACCAGCACTAACCTAGGGAGATCCAGGAAAGATGGCTGTATGGCAGCGGTATTCATTGCAAATACTTTCGTACATCATTTTGTGACTTTGTTGGAAAGTCTCATACACAAGAAGGAATTCAGATGATTCCTGTTGCCCCTGGAGGTAGTCCAGGGTTCACAGAGCCAATGATGGAAGAGGTGCACAGTTCCTGCGATCAAAAACTAGTAACCTAATTTTTCTTCACACGACTTAGTGACTAACAAGAGCAAAGGGCGAAACCATGAACAGAACAACCGTCATTCTGACCACACACTCTCAAATCCACATGGCTAACTAAATGAAGATGAAGAGCTGGTGAGGAAATAATTGGTTTGGAGTGATTTATAGGGAGTATTATGAGCAGGAATTTCTGCACGGTTGCTGGACTGGTTAGAGCATCTCGTGACTGTTCTCTATAATGTTTTTGTATGTTTGTTCTCTGGTTTGTTTCCTTCATTACATGACTGTTCATACCTTAAGAGCTGCTTTACACTAGCAATTTTTATGTATGAGTATGTGTGGGTGTTACAAGAGTGCCTTGGACTTCATGGTTCATTTCATGGTGTCAGAACATCAGTTCCAGCAGTTAGGGAGGTCTGTCTAAACCTCTCCAGTGATCCTCTCTCATTTCTATAAAAATCTATAAGAGTGTCATTCTGGATTGAATGGCTGTGACCACGAGAAGCCCTGGGTGTTCATTACTGTTAATTTTGTATCCACTTTCTGTGCCTGGGATAGTTAGATCAGAGTGAAAACAGATTTCACTGTCTCTGTGAAGGAGAGAAATATCTCCACACTGCTGTTTGATTTTCGATCTGTTTGATTATGTGGAGCATCTGCCATGCAAGTCCCTGTGAATGAATTATTACTGCAGAAACAATAATGTATTAGAACAATCCTGTGATCTGAATTATAGCCGGACCTACTGTCCGAGCTGCTGTTATAGAAAATTAACACCTTCTGACAAATCACAATCAAAAATTCATCAAACAATTAAAAATAAGTACACACATTTGCACTCACCAGCCGCTTTAATAGGAACACTTTTCACTACTCAGTCGGGCAATTATACAATCAACCAGTCATGTGGCAGCATAAAATCATACAGTTCAGGAGCTTCAGTTAAAATTCACAACAAACATCAGAATGGAGAAAAATCTGATCTCAGTGACTCTTTAGAGTTTATACAGAATGGTTCAAATAAATAAAAACAAAAAAAACATCCAGTGAGCAGCAGCTCTACGGGCGGAAAAACACTGTTGATGAGAGAGGTCAGAGGAGAATGGTCAGACTGGTTTGAGCTGACAGGAAGTCTAGGGTAACTCAAATAACCACTCTTTGCAAACGTGGTGAGCAGAAAGGTATGTCAGAAAGCACAACACATCGAACCTTGAGGCAGACAAGCTACAACAGCAGATCATCACATTGGCTTCCGCTCCTGTCAGCATAGAACAGGAATCTGAGGCTGTAGTGTGCACAGGATCACCAAAACTGGACAGCTGAAGATTGGAAAAATGTTGCTTGGTCTTCTTCCAGTCTTTCACTGTCCAGTTAAGATGAGCCTGTGCCATGTGTCATGTGAGTCATATGTCAATGGAGGAAAAGGATATTGCTGTCAGACTCGCATCCTTATCTCCATTTAGAAACAGGATAATACAGGAAGTTTTTTGTGGTTTGCTGTCTGTGTCTGATTCAATGACTTAAATAGATGCGCTGTGTGAGGCCTTTAGTTCGGTACTTTTCTCTTTTTTAGGTCTTGCTTCTCCCAGTGCCAGCCTTCATGTGGTTGACATCCCAAAATTATGTGTGTGTTAATGGAACGCTTCTGCATGGTAGTAACTCATATAATTGCCCTACATCTCTCGATCCCTCACGTCTGTCGCTGTTCCTTAGTTTCTTTTACCCACTTCCTCATTTTTGTAATAATAGCCTGTAGAATCAGCAGTAGATATGTCCGCTCTGTTTCTTTTTGTATATTATTTACACCACTGCTCTGTGTTCTCTGTGCTATCACTTTACCGGTGTGTCTGTTTTCTTTCTCTCCCCTTTATTTTTTTTCTCTCTGCCTCTTGTTCTCTCTCTCATTCTCTCTCTGTCTGCGGCCTGTTCTCTGAGCATCAGTGTAGCCGCTGGGAAATAAAAGCTGCAGCTGGACAGGGGTGTGTGTGTGTGTGTTTGTGTATTTGTGCGTGTGTGTGTGAGAGAGAGATCTGTTGAGCCTACGCTGTTTCTCTGGGTGTGTGTAAACACACGAGATGCTGAGAAGTCGTGTGTGTGTGTGTGTGTGTGTGTGTGTGTGTGTGTGTGTGTGTGTGTGTGTGTGTGTGTGTGTGTGTGGGTTGGTGGGTGTGTGCTCTGGCTGTAGGCCACTCTGAAGGCATCGTTTTCCTCTAAATGTATTAATTCTTGGACACAAAATCATTGATTAGACAAAACAACTGATATCACTGCACTACAATCCATTAGTTACTGTAGCTGTCATGATAAATCACACCTACACAGTGTGTATCTCAATCACAATACACATGATATACTGAGAAAATGGTCACATTATTGTATCATTAATTTATTCAAAAAAGCTACAATAAATTTTGTGTCATATGTAAAAATAAATTTACATTCTTTTATTTTTTCTAATCATCTCCCAATGAAGGCAGTATGTATGGTGTAAACTGTTGGCACTACAATTTCCAACTGTCAAGCATCCATTATTCTGTGTTTGTGGGATTTGTGTGCAGATGAGATGTGCTTTATACAGTTGAGTAAGACTGCTTCAGAAATGCTTTTGGTGCAGTCTGGCCTTTACTATTCCCAGCACTCATGCCTTCTTGTCTCCAATCCTACATCTAATAGCAGAAGACAAACAGTATTTTGCTTTGAGCACTGGCAACGTAGATAAGATACAGACTCCTAGTAATGTCCAGTATTGGTACAGGCATATCAGTAGAAAATGCTACATTGGATTTTGGAGAAAAAGAACAAATCTAGTATGATACTGTAACAAATCTAGCCTGAAATATCGCAGTGCAATATGTAGCAGCACAATAATGTAATACGTAATGGAGTCTTCATAATGTAACAGCATAATGTAATGTGTAATGCAGTCTTCCTAATGTAACAGCATAATGTAATGTGTAATGCGGTCTTCCTAATGTAACAGCATAATGTAATGTGTAATGCGGTCTTCTTAATGTAACAGCATAATGAAATGTGTAATGCGGTCTTCCTAATGTAACAGCATAATGTAATGTGTAATGCGGTCTTCCTAATGTAACAGCATAATGTAATGTGTAATGCGGTCTTCCTAATGTAACAGCATAATGTAATGTGTAATGCGGTCTTCGTAATGTAACAGCATAATGTAATGTGTAATGCGGTCTTCCTAATGTAACAGCATAATGAAATGTGTAATGCGGTCTTCCTAATGTAACAGCATAATGTAATGTGTAATGCGGTCTTCGTAATGTAACAGCATAATGTAATGTGTAATGCAGTCTTCCTAATGTAACAGCATAATGAAATGTGTAATGCGGTCTTCCTAATGTAACAGCATAATGTAATGTGTAATGCGGTCTTCGTAATGTAACAGCATAATGTAATGTGTAATGCGGTCTTCCTAATGTAACAGCATAATGAAATGTGTAATGCGGTCTTCCTAATGTAACAGCATAATGAAATGTGTAATGCGGTCTTCCTAATGTAACAGCATAATGTAATGCGTAATGCGGTCTTCCTAATGTAACAGCATAATGTAATGTTTAATGCAGTCTTTGTAATGTAACAGCATAATGTAATGCGTAATGCAGTCTTCATAATGTAACAGCATAATGTAATGCGTAATGCAGTCTTCGTAATGTAACAGCATAATGTAATGCGTAATGCAGTCTTCGTAATGTAACAGCATAATGTAATGCGTAATGCAGTCTTCGTAATGTAACAGCATAATGTAATGCGTAATGCAGTCTTCGTAATGTAACAGCATAATGTAATGCGTAATGCAGTCTTCGTAATGTAACAGCATAATGTAATGCGTAATGCAGTCTTCGTAATGTAACAGCATAATGTAATGCGTAATGCAGTCTTCGTAATGTAACAGCATAATGTAATGCGTAATGCAGTCTTCGTAATGTAACAGCATAATGTAATATGTAATGCAGTCTTCCTAATGTAACAGCATAATGTAATATGTAATGCAGTCTTCCTAATGTAACAGCATAATGTAATGTGTAATGCGGTCTTCGTAATGTAACAGCATAATGTAATGTGTAATGCAGTCTTCGTAATATAACAGCATAATGTAATATGTAATGCAGTCTTCCTAATGTAACAGCATAATATAATGTTTAATGCAGTCTTTGTAATGTAACAGCATAATGTAATGTTTAATGCAGTCTTCATAATATAACAGCATATAATGTAATGTTTAATGCAGTCTTTGTAATGTAACAGCATAATGTAATGTGTAATGCAGTCTTCTTAATGTAAAAGCTTAATGTAATGTGTGATGCAGTGCATCACTAATACATATTAAGTAGCTCTATGAAGATAAAGCAGCCAGAAGTGCTCTCTTTCTCTTGCACACTCAGCTTTGATTGATATAAACTGTCTCTCTAATCTATACATACTGAGTATTTGCCTAAATAAGGCACCACAGCAGTGTTTAGAGATTGTGTACATATGTGTATGTTCATGCAGGTTTGTGTGCGTGAGGCAACTGGAGGAAGATTAATAGTGGAAAGTGTGGTTTCTGTCGCTGTAGTAAAGGGCGAGCTCTGTACTTTTTATAAATCTGCGTTTAAGGCTTGTGTTTGTGTTATGATTTGCATTCCACCAAATCTGATTTCTTTGTTTGGACTGTAGTCACATGTAGTCACAGAGTGCTGTGCTCGGTTGCCGTTAAACAAGTTACTGACATTGTAACAAACTTCTTAGCTCAAGGTATGGCATATTTCAGCACAATAGAAAGGGTAGTACTTAAGGCTTCTGAATGTCTCAAGGCAAATCTGTATTACTGTTTTGACATTTTGTATTTAAACAAAGTTTATAGTCTTCAGCAATAAATGAAATATCCAGTACGAGAAATGCCCTAGTAGGGATGTACCTTTATTGAAATTCATACCACTTTACAGTATAGCTTTTGACATTCAAACCTTAAATCACAGTTTTATATTTGTTATAATTTCATAACAAATATAAATATATTAAAAAAAAAACAGTTTCATATTTGTTGCAATCAGTACCTTGATGTAATTCCTGCTACATAATTGGATCGTGGCACGTGGACCTCTTCAGAGAAAGTGTTCCTCAAGCTCATCTTTTTTTTTTTTTTTACTTTCCTCTAGCTCATTAGACTACATCTTCTAACACCCTCAAGCAGCACTGAAGCCTGGGATTAACTGCTATCTAAGATCAGCCAGTGTTAGCTTACTGTTCCCTCTGCTAAGATGCAAATGGAAACTCCCTTGCCCTCATTTATAGTCTTGGTGGTGATCTGATAGACAGGCGTGGAGCAAAGTGAAATATAGGGATGACGTAAAAATGTCACTATAATTTAAAAATGAAAAAAAAAAAGAGATACACAGTGAGGACATTGAAAATGTTATCAGCAGAGCATAAGGATTGTGGCTACACAGTTGTCCCATCACCAGGAATTTATAAAGTTGTTTGTTTCTCTTAGTCTTTATTAATGCACTTAACTAGATAATTAGCTGGCCATATGTTATTACATTATGTTAACTACCACATTTAAGCCTAGTCACTTAGGTTTCTGGTCGACTAAAACATGGGACTGTGCAGCACATTGGAGCCTTTATTTGACTGGTGTGCTAATGAATTTATGATTTATTCACCCCTGGAGTATCATTTCACTCTTGCTTCAGTCAAGGCTTGCAATGGTTTCGTGCTTCACCAAGAGGAAGAAAAGATGAAATTGGCAGTCTAGTCTAGAACATTAGGCCCTGCTCTTTCTCAGTTCTTTGGTTGTCCTCATTTAGAAACCACACTTAGTGGTCCATCCCTGTGTGCACTCCCTTTGTGAAGGATCATAGACTTTTCTTTTTAGTGCTACTTTTGTGGTTTTTTAGCTTTTATTAGCTGTTTTAGGCTGCGCCTAGTGCATTCAAACATTTTTTTGTGCAGTTCTTTTCAGCAATTGAATGCTCAATACAATGACCCTTATGTATCTTGTGCATTCTTTCAGTCTGACAAATTGGCAGTAATCAGTTGCTCAAATTCATGGAGCCCACATTGCATGATATGTTTTGGGTTTTTTTTTCCCCCCCAGTTGTAGTTAATCCCATTGCACTCAAGAGTGTGTAAACTATTGCTGCTCTTGCTTAGTGGCCATTGTACTTCGGCTAACTTATCAAAGCTTGTAAGGATGTATGTGATGTATTTATAATCATAGTATAATGACATTAAAGAGTGGAGATGGAGATTAGGTGTCCATTTAAGAACAGCATTCCCCCTAAATTCTCCCTACTCCTCTCTGCTCCTTCAGTATGTGTGTATTTCTACTGCCTTGTACTAGTGCATTGTCATATACAAGAATTCAGGCAGCAAATGATAGCAAAATGTTTAGTTGACTTTCCCAGTGAACAAGCAGTGATCAGACTCATGCTTAAAAAATTTCTTGCAAATCAGATTTACTTACTGACTTTAACAGTTTGGGGACGCAAATATAAACTGTGGAATGTGTTACGCAGTACTTAGTAACACCCCCTTTAGCAGAAATCACAGCCTGCGAGCGTCTATTTCAGCCTTTCTATTCTTGCTTTAGGAATTTTTTTCTCTTCCTCGTAGACAGCATTTAAGTTCAGAAATATTCCCCTATTGTTTCGCATACACTTACATGTGTGAGATGTACACCCAGAGTGTAGTCAACTAATTTTGCGCATTATTGAGTTATATATTTTTCTCGGGTATTTTTGTTTGCCAGTTTTAACACGTTTTGCATAGTTGTATACATAACTGCAAGTTCTTCTGTTTTATCGTCTGATGAAATGTGTCTATCCTGATGGCAGTGCTCTATTCCAGGATGACTCCACCCCCATCCACAGGAAATGAGGCTCACTGAATGGACGATGAGCATGACAATGATGTAAATCATATGCTATGGCCTTCACATTCACCACATTTCAACCCAGTTGAACTCCTAGGGGGAGATTTTGGAGTTAGGCAGCGTCTCTACCACCATTATCAAAACACGAGTTGAGACAGTTTTGGGAGAATTTTGGTGTTCATCACTCCCGTACAGTTCCAGAGACTTGTAGAATCTATTCCAAGCTGCACTGAAGCTGTTCTGGTGACAACACTTTACTAAAAGTTGTTTTTTCCTTTAATTTGTCATTCATATGTACATGTGGGATACATATTGGATGTTTTGCACTGATATGTCAAGTCAAATTCCTCTCCTCTGTAGATTTGATGAATAATGAGTTTTTGATTTTTGATTCCTCCACATCTCCAGCCAGTACGCATCTGTGCTGGAAGCCTGTGCTCCTTTGTGTGGAGAACAGCTGGCTGCAGTCTCAAAGGCGCACAGCACGCATTTGCAGATAACGCACATACACGTCTCAAATGGCCCATTGTACTCATAATAATGAGAGCAGTGTGCTGCTGTGGCTCTAATGGAATGCCGTTTTAGCCTACATAATGCTGGTTAACTAATTGTGCAGTTATTTGTTGCTGAAGTCCTTTTTCTTATTGCTTGGGTGTAAGAATTAATCGTCAGCTCTGCTTTTGGCTAAGTTTTTGTTGCGTATGGAGGGATTATAACTGTGGACTGTTGTGCCAGGAGTATATTCAAAAACTACAAACAAACACATCTTGGCTCTATAAAACTAGCCAATGCGAAAAAAAAAGGCTCAAACAATAGTGTTTTATTCTGTTCTTCAGAGAAACTGGGCACATATTGGGATTTGTGTGACTCAGTGCAGACTTTGTTAAAGTTTTGAGCATGTGGGAAAGGGGTCATGGTGTGGGTGAACAACATGACAAATATATCTCATCTTGATAACTGAAGATATTTTCGTGTTGCATGATAAAGTTGGGGTTTTCAACAAGTAAAATGCTAGTGCCATGTTTAAAAACCTACAAAAGACTACGGTTTCTATTGTATTCTTATTCAACATTTCCATAAATGATGTAAAATAAGTGGTACCAAAGTAGATTTTAATGTCCAATCAGATGGGCAAATCAGTAGTCAGGGTACCCAGGACAAAAAGATGATTTGGTATTAGATTTTTATTCGGAGTTATTCATAGTTGGCCAGAAAAAACTCTTCTCCTGATTGTCACAAAATGAAAGTTGTCATTCGGTAGGTAGCTATGTTTAAACTGTGTACACTTCGCAGTGGTGTGATGGATCACCATGCTGTAACTGCTGCACGCTACTGATTCTGAATCCCACCACGTGCTGCGCTACACTCTTTGCCTTGTTAACAGAGTGAATGTTTTTTTACTAAGCAGATTAATTTGCATGCATGGATTACTGATGATTCAAGATCATGAACACTCACGTAAAAGTTGTATAACTCGTATATAACTCCCCAGTCTCAAATGGTATGTTTTACGTGCAACACGAGGACAGAACACTAAATCTCATTGCAGAAACGCTTTTTGTCGAGGGCGCAACCATGATGTGCTACATTAGAAGAGAATAATAATTATATGCAATTATATTATTAATGCACTTAGCTAGCTAGCTGGCCATACGTTGTTACATTACATTAGCTGCCGCCTTCTAATCTGTTCGGTTTCAACAAAGCAAAGCATGGGACTGGGCAGCACATTGGTGCTCTCACTTGCCCACTGGGCTAGTTAATGAATTTATCATTTATCCACCTCTGTTTTGTCCACCGTTAGTATACTCTTGGCCCTGAGAACATCCATCATCCACCAATCGTCATTCTAAATGAGAGAAGGAGTGCTGGGATTATGCTGACCGAGTATGTGTGTGGGTGAGCGCATAACTGCGGTCAGCTAATTGGAAGCTGGATCTCTCCGGTCAGTGAAAGCCTGCATTTTGGGTGTGGGCAGGAATTTAGCTTTTCCTTCTGTGTTTTGCTTATGGGTGTCACTGTAGTTTGTGCACTGTAAGAGCGTTGTGCAGGTATAATTTGCACTGGCAGCTGTACCTTGTCTGCAATAGAGTCAGTAGTGTGAATTAGTGCATAACGCCCAAAAGGTTTTTTTTTTTTTTTTTTTTGTCCCCTCTCTTGCTGACATTGCTTCAATACCTAGTAAAACTACAGGAGACCAATATTATCTTCACAGACAGCTACATGAGTGAAAACTGAATTTTCAGTCACCATTAAGTGGCATGGCCAAGTGTAGTGGCAGATTTTTTTTTCACCAGACTACCAAGACGTTTGAATAGTGAACCTGTGGTTAGCTTATAATTCGGAGTGAGTTTTGGCCATCAGTGCACACAAAACATCAAAACCAAAGTGGAATAATGCTTTTGCATTGTTCATTGGTGAATAAATCATGAACCTTGTGTTGCTGTGGCTGACGATTCAGCATCATCCTCCAAAAGCGAAAACTCATTGCTCATGTTATTGCTGCAGCTGCTTCATAAACTCTTATGAGGTTTGGAAAATACTAATATGCCGGTGTAAGTGGTTGCATGCTTGCGGTCAGTGATTTATTTATTTTTTTCCAATACCTCTTAGTCTCACTCCAGTTTACACAGATGTGCTTTTATGCTATCCAGGTTCCTCCCATTTCCCCTGTTCTGTGTTGAGGGCTGGCCATCAACGCTTCACTCTCCCTCTTTCCTTCTCACATCCTTCTTTTCACCTCTATTGTCTTGGTCACAGCAGAGCCATGATGAAAGCCAGTTCAGTCAGGATTTAAGGGCAGGACGTGACTTTACAGCACTTCACAGATTGATATGAACCATCTGAACTGAAGCTGATCTTACTCTTAGAGTACTTATTATAAAATACACTCTGCTTTTCTTAGCTTTGTATGATGATTTAAACAATATAACAGTAATTGCTGTTGCATGATTTCTAGTGTGCAAATGTTTAAAGCAAATTGTCCTCATGGAGATCAGGGTTTTTCCTGTTTATCACAAATCATACGTAGTACAATCGTAGTAGATTTTGTATTGAAATTTACCTGTATGTTGTTGGTGCTGCCCACTTTAATATCAACCCTTTTTTTTTTTTTTGGTGCAAGGAACTGTCAAAATCAGCAGGAATTGCCACCACGTTGTCTCATTTGTGATAAGACACAGACGGGGAATGTTGTCAGCTCACCTATGATAAATGATAGTCACCAGTGACACATGGCACATCATTGCCTATAATTGCTTACATTTATCAACCAAGAACATTTTCATACATCAGTCTGTCACACAAACCCCCTTGTTTATCTCCTTTTGGTCGCTCTCCTTGAGGCCATCCTCAGTGAGAGACCATGAACAGGCAATGAATGCCAATAAAAAAAATTTAAAAAATGCATCTATGAGACACAAGAGTATGGAACAACTTCTTTATCGTAAGAACCTTCAGAGGTGTGCTAACTGCAAAGTGAAGAGTTTATGAAAATTTTATTTGTAATATTATTGGCGCTCAATTTCTTTACTCTTCTCCTAATGCTTAGCGAATGTCATGCTCTCATACAGGCGTTCTGCCTTTTTCATATGAAAAGAGCTGTTGGTTAATTTATTGAGGCTTTTTCCGGGGGGAAGACTTCAAAACTAAAGGATATTCTCCAAAGACCAGAGTCACTTCCCATGACTCAATGGCATTTCCGATAGTCTAGCAGTGGAGTTACCACGGTCTCATTGCAAATTCTTCAGCAATTACAGTGTAATTATACAGGCAGGGGATGGGGTGGTAAAGTAATGAGCCCAGTTTGAGTTTCTGAAGTTTAAACAATGAAGGAGGTGGTACTGGGTAATTATTGTCCATTAGCAAGCTAGTAATTAGCTTTAGGTCACAGAAGAAATTGAGAAGAATTTACTGGTACACACGAAAGGTTTTCTTACTGTGTGTTATTGCTTTTAGTCTGCATTAATGAGCAAATGCTTCGAGCCCTATGTTGCTTTGTCATCTCAAATTCAGTTCTTCGTCTGGTTCAGATCGTTTCAGGACATGACAAAGGACTGGCTTGCTTGCTTATTTATTTATTTATTTATTTAAAAATGGCAGAGCACTTTCTTTTTATTTCTGCTTTGATACAAGATGATGACCTCATCTTGCTCACTTATTCCCATCAGCGCTCACTATGCATTATGTAGGAACAGAAGAGTGTCTGTGTCCTCCCTCGTGTCATCCTCTTATGATCCTGCTACCCCTCCTTCCCTCTCTTTTTCACAGTCGTATGCAACTGGCCAAGTTCCCATTTACTCTCTCACTTTTTCTGCCTGGCATGTTGCCCTCTCTGACACCTGGCTTGAACGATGGGGTGTCTGGCACCAGGGTGTGTGTGTGTGTGTGTGTGTGTGTGTGTGTGTGTTGTGTCTGTAGTCATACATATCACAAACATGTTCATGCTGACAAATGTTTACCTTTAGACAAACACACTTGCTTAGTTTGGCGTGAAGTGGTTGTTTTCTCAGCGCTGATTCAGAACGCTTTTGACTGTTATTTACAAAGCACTCATGCCATTTTCACACTACTTATAAATGTGTGTACACACGCTGACTGTTTGTACGCCTGTTAGAGCAGCTGCAGAGAGAGGCTGTGCATTATTTCCATCTAAATAGATGTCATTTGCATTTACATTACCAGATTTGTTCAGAGTAAAGCATTCGTCTCGAAGCTTATCCCCTGTTCTTAGCCTGGGGTAAGAGCTGATATCTAAAGCCACTGCTTGGATTTTGTTTTTGCTTCAATTCAAAGTTGGCACTTCGTTGGAAATGTCGCAGAGCTTGTCACGCTTGTTGCTGAAAATGAATGAAGTAGTGGCATAGGAAAGTCATTATTACTGAAGAGTAGCTGAGTGTGGACTTGTTTGTGGGAAAGCCCCTAGAGCAGCAGCCTGGCTCTTTCACTGCTATAAATACTGTGAGGCCTTCTGCTGGCTCAGAGGAGAGCTACTGATCTGCCTGAGACACGAGATTCTCAAAGGTGTAGAAGTGTAACGCAATGCCACTAGCTGTTCAGTGCTCCAAATATCCATATCTGAATCTGTATTTGGATTTAAACCCAAAGTGGGCAGTTAATTAAATATGAACTCTATCACAATGCCATCACTGTCAGTATAGTCTGTGAACTCTGGCTCTGACAGTTCCTCAAGCTCAGCTACATCACTCCAGTTATATCATATTTTATTCCTCTCACCTGCAAGATCTTTTAGGTCTCTTACTGTTTGTTTTGGATCTTTGAAAATCTTTCTGGCAGTTTTTTTTCTCTGACTCAAAGATTCTGCAAAGGAGAGGAAGAAAAATAACTGTGTCCGTGTATGAATTATGGTTTTACTGTTGGTGATGGCATCCCTAAATACTTACATATCTTTTTATATCCTCCAGCTCTGTGGAACATCCATAGCTTTTTTTGTTTTAGGTCTCATATTAGCTGTTTTCATGATCCCACTAACTTTTAGCATGTATGTAAACATATGCATAACAGTTTTAACTCATTACACAATTAAATTAGGCTTTTGAGCTTGCTAATAAAGATAACACTTTACTTATCCGTAATGGCTGAGGTTGTGGTGTTTTAATAGGCAAAATGCCATTAAATTTTGTTTTGTAGTTTAAGTTTAAAATAGAGGTACATTTTAGTATTTTTTTCTTTCAGAAATGGTTTCTGTCAGTGTAACTATAAGCATTACAAACCTGATTTACATCCTTTCATACTTTCTTCAGTTGTAGATTGTATATCGTTGAGTTTGAATAAATTTACATTAGAAATGCCCTTTATTATGTCTTCTGTCTTCAGAAGTGGACTTAAAGCTGGAATCTGTGTGTGTGTGTGTGTGTGTGTGTGTGTGTGCTCGTCTTGTATGTGTCTAATTTTTGTGTGTGTGTGTGTGTGTGTGTGTATGTCTGTGAAGCAGTTGTGTTCCGCTAATTGGAACCCAGGTTATTCTTAATGAGCTCTTCAAGTCCAAATGTGGGTTTATGGGATGTCGCTATAGCAACACAAGCATGCAAGCCTATTACATGGACAAAATGGTCTGAAGTGTATAATTTGAAGGAGCACAGAAGCACACACACACACAGTCCAGCATTATGACACCTCACAGCATTTTATCACAAGGAGGAGCTGGAAATGATCCCTAAACGGTCAAAGTTGAAACATCTGTGCTTTCTCTTTTCACAGCTGTTCCCCCTTATTACTTCTCTGTCTTGCTTCTCTCTTTCTAGCAAATCTTTCTCAGCAGGCTTTTTTAATGCTTCTGCTGCATAGGGCTGGGTAATATGACTAGTATTGATTATGCCATAATACCCTTTTCTGAGATATTGCTGAGTTAATTTTCTGGATTGCAACGATTTACGTAATCCTTTTTAGGTGACAACACTCAGTAATCACTCTGTCTTTCCTTCTTTTACTTTCTCTTACTTCTTTCTCTTTTTTTCCACATCCTTTCACATTTCTCAATCTTCCCTTGCCAAGCGCAAGTTTCAGTGACATCTTCAGCTCAGCACTGACTACAGTTCCTGCTCATACACAAACACAGGGCACAGGGTGTGTGTTTCAGGTTTTCACAGTCCTCTGTTGGAGATCATGAAGGATTCATCATGTCCGTATCTACTTCAAAGCAGGCCATGGTCTTCCATTGTGTTAATTTCTGCACCCTGCTTCATGCATGACTGAACAGAGACACTGCAGGAATTGCCCTGGTGTGGAGCAGTCAGACGTGTTAGGGAGTTAGAGAATGTTCCCTAGGAGAGGGGGAGGTTTGTGTCTGCATCTTGAGGCTTGTAAAAGCTGTAAATATTTGTTTAGTTATTGTCAGCTTTATATCTTAAATATATCTTATATGGTGCACATGAGATTTCTCCAGATCAAGAGAATGCCCTTTTATCAAATTAATGGTGGAGAAAATCATTTTTGCTGATATGATGGTGCATTGGTAAGGCAGTGTTTAAGATGAGCAAACATTCTTCTGTTAAACTTTTAATTAAGTGCAATGTTAAACAGTCTCTGTGCTTTTCTACCTTGTTTTAGGACAGCGACATCCAGAAGAAGATTGACTATGAGATCCGGATGCGAGAGGGAGCATGTAAACTCCTGGCCGCTTGTTCACAGAGGGATCAGGCGCTGGAGGCCTCTAAGAGTCTGCTTACCTGTAACGCTCGCATCATGGCATACATGTCAGAGCTGCAACGCATGAAAGAGGCGCAGGTCATGCAGCGGGTGGCGCGGAGGTAGGACATCATGTTCTATTCTGCCTACTTAACAGCCTTATTATTTCTGGATTAATATTAATCATTTTCGTTTATTTTAGACTGTATGTTTTTAGTATAATTTGAGTGTCTGATAAAAGCAAAGTAGGTTTACAGAGTCATGAGTCATAGTTCAAAAGGTCAGATCGTTCACATGGCTTTAGAGCTGGATCAGCAATTAGCATGAGATCAGTGGATATATGACACACACATATACTTGTTTCTAGAAAAAGCAGATAATTAAAATGGCAGAATATAGCATCGAAATAAAGCAGAGATGCCTGGGATTCTGCACAACACATGACATTGAGTGGTCTAAGTGGAAAAATTGTGCAGGGGTCAGTTAGAGTTCAGGACATGATGGTCAACCCTTGCTACATTCTTAATTTCATCCTGTATGACAAGCATTGAGTCTAAATAATTCTCTCACAGTGAGTGTTTACAAGCAGGAAATATCATTAATGTGAATAAAATCATTCTGACTCAGTTTATGAATGCACTGTTAGTGCATCCATGACAAATCTTCATTTACATGCACATTACATAATCCGAACCAAATTTATGCTCAGGTAAGCAGTAGCATTTAAAGCCAACATTACCATAACAACAAGAAGTGCAAGTCGTGGCAGAGTGTGACAGGTAACTAACATTATTTCAGCAGTGTTCAGGATATACGTTCAGATTCCGAATGTAAAAGTGGCATTTATTTTTCTGTTCAACTGATTATTAAGTGCATTAAGTGCAATCTGTTTAATCAATCCTGATTTGGGTGTATATAGGATTTTTTTTTTTTCAATTCACATTAAACTGTGTTAAAGGATCATCAGACTGCATTATTCAGAGCTTATGTATTATGAGAATTTATTGATGAAACATGTTGAACAGTAAGTTAAAATGTGTTATTGATAAAACAGTAATCTTCTGTGGGATCAGTTTTAAACATGACACTGTAATTGTGTGTTCATGTGTATATGATGATGATGAATGTGTTTCAGGTCATCAGATGCAGGACCAATGGATGACCGATCTCCATGTAAAGGCAAAGTTGCCATTTCAGGTAATTTTACAGACTTGGTCATACAAATAATACATAGATATACATACAAATAATATTACCTAGAGGGCTGCAAATGCATGCCAAGCAGATATGACTTCTTTTAGATTTCGGGACTCTGTGCGTGTGAGTGTGAGTGTGCGTGTGAGTGTGCGTGTGAGTGTGCGTGTGAGTGTGCGTGTGAGTGTGCGTGTGAGTGTGCGTGTGAGTGTGCGTGTGAGTGTGCGTGTGAGTGTGCGTGTGAGTGTGCGTGTGCGAGACAAGGGACATTCCTGACTACTCTTCAGGCTCCATTGTGCTTATACACTACCCTGCTGGTTTATATATTAGCTTTGCAGTCTGGTGGGTTTATGATGCCACCTCCCACTCTTTAAAGTCTCTCACACACTCCCCCCAACACACACACTATAATATTCACTCTCTTCCCCTCAAACTGGCTGAAGTTACTTCAACCTGTGGCTACTGGCTGATATAAACTGTTATGTGTGTGTTGGAGTGTAATGAAATATTGCTCCAGGCCTAGCTCTGCAGCAAAGGAGGTAATTGTGAACTTATTATGAAGGTTTGCAAAGTGGGAGGTTTAGTGTTATTACCCTATGTAAGCGGGGTAAGACATACACACCCACATGCTATCTCTGTGACATTTTTATATAGCTGGCAAATTAAAATACCACACCAGGAGCCTCTACATTACCTTGTAACACAGTGCATGGGCAGTATACACACACTGACCACACACAAACCCCTTAATTCCTCATATGCTGCAGCCATAATGGCTTCATCTTTATTAATTAGTGTAGCTTTTTTTTTTTACTTAATTAGGTGGAATGTAACAGAATAAGCCTGCGTGAGGCTGAGTAGGTGGGCTGCAATGATGGAATGATGCACTACCTGAAACATTTACGTTTACGCCAGTAGCAGGGTAGTAACTGCCTGCTGTCATGAGATAAGAGTGTGAGTGTGTGAGTGTGTGAGTGTGTGAGTGTGTGAGTGTGTGAGTGTGTGAGTGTGTGAGTGTGTGTGTGTGTGTGTGTGTGTGTGTGTGTGTGTGTGGGTGGGTGGGTGTGTGGATCTGTGTGTGTGTCTCATGAGAGTGAAACAGTTATTAGTCCTGATCAACACTAGCTGCACAAGCGCCTGTCACCAGTGGGGTGTGAGTGTGTGTGTGTGTGTGTGTGTGTGTGTGTGTGTGTGCGCACTCACTTTGTCTTTTGTGTGCATTTGAACTTTTCTGTGCATTTGTACCATAGATCTTCGAATCCCTTTGATGTGGAAAGACACAGAGTACTTTAAAAACAAAGGAGGTAAGAATCAATAGTGTAAAAGGTGTTGATTCTGAACAGATGCTCATCGATTGGCTACTCTGATACATCAACACAAATCAGTGCATTTATGTTAGATGTAACCCACCCAGTCCTACAGCATCATTTCTCAAAATATAACTGTCCATTATGCATAGTACCACACATACAGTATGTTCTTAATCACACATGGGTGATATAATGACATGATAATATTTTTAGGTGTATCATTGGTAGCGTTAGCAGTTCTGTAACATCGACACACTCACATTAACAAGAGGCTTATTGACCATAAAAACCTTTTTATTTTTTTCCTTGTTTAATAACCTTCTTTTAGTTTTTATACATATGGTACTGCTGTTATACTGGCAATGAATAGTCAACCTAAATTTCATGATGCATGTCAAAATGTTTTTCTTGTATTATGTCATAGGATATTTTTTGCCATAGCCCCATCCATAATCACATGTTGTGGCCCGATATCGTGCATACCTCTTGCTTGTTGTAATATTCCCCACAAGTACAGACAGAGCTCAATATTTGCAAAAGTTTAGGCTGCACTCTCCTCTGCTGAAAGCATTGTTGTATAGAATCCCCCAGTGCAGTTGTTTCTTACACACAGGTCTGTTTGCTCCATTAGAGTTATGTTCTCTCTCTCTCTCTCTCTCTCTCTCTCTCTCTCTCTCTCTCTCTCTCTCTCTCTCTCTCAGAGCTACACCGCTGTGCTGTGTTCTGTCTGCTGCAGTTAGGAGGGGAGATCTTTGACACAGACATGGTGATGGTGGACAGAACCCTCACAGACATTTGCTTTGACAACACCATAGTCTTGTAAGTGTGTGTAGGCGAATATTATTGTTTTTTTTTTTTATTGTTTGTTTGTTTTTTTTAATTTGGTGCTTTTTCATCTGCACATTGAAGATTCACTTCACACCCCATATTGAATCCTGTCTGATACCATGCTCACTCCAAGCTCCTGCCAGACAAACTGTAAATCAAAGTGGTGTTACTTTTTATGAATTTCCAACAGACGTTAGTGTCAATCCCTGACTGTTGCCGAATTTCATTTTGTTGTGCGTATAGCCATTATGTTACACCATATATAGTGAGTATGAAGCCGTATAGAATTCCACCTCGCTGTGTGATATTCCTGAGTGAAGATGTGGTGAATATATGGATCTGGTTTGCCTAAGAAATGTTAAATCTAGCTAAAAGGGAAAACAGCAGTGTAGCTAAATTGAATCTTCAACATTAACACTGTCTGTGACAGTTTAAAATTATAGGATTGTAAATATTATTAAAACATTTTTGAATACGAACCCTCATCTCACATAAAATATGTCTCTAAGTTGTGGCTGCGTATCATGCTGTGTGCAGTAATGAAGCGAGCCCAGGTTTTGAGCTGAGGTTAGAGCTGTACAGCTGCTGTACAGAGGACGATTACTCAGCGGGCAGTACACCACGCAAGCTAGCCAGCAAGCTGAGCTCGTCTCTGGGCCGCTCATCTGGGAAGAAGATGCGTGCAGCGCTGGAGCCTGGAGCCTGCAGCCCCATCAGTAACGGCGGCAACGCACAACTGCTGCTGCCTGTACCACCTGTGCCGTGAGTACACACACTCACACATGCACAAACACACTCTCAGTATATTATATATTCTATAGTGCATATGCATAACACTTTACAACTCTTCCTTATTGTTTTTCCTCTACATCATATGTGTGTCTACAGAGGACCCAAATACCATCTCCTGGCTCACACCACTCTCACTCTGTCCCACGTTCAGGACAGCTTCCGCACACATGACCTCACCATAACTGGCAACGGTGAGCCACTACCCAAGCACCCCTCTCAGCTCACTATGATCTTATTCTCTCATTTTCTTTTGGTGGCTCAGAGATTAACGTCCTGTGTTAATTATCAGTTTAGAGTTCAAATCCCGGCGGAGCTGTAGAAAGTAATAATGATGCCTTTGTAAGAAATTGCTCAATAACAAGTTAAAGTAACCAAACTTAGTGTTTAATGACTAACTTCTGAACTGGGTGTACAAAGAAAAGCATTTCATTGTCCCTATGCATGATGATCTTTATTTCTATCTTTTGTTTTGTCTTGTACTCCTTGTACTCTTACCTCGTTTAACTGCTGTTTTGCAATGTGTTTCATTTTCTTTCATACAATCAATGAAAAAGCAATGTGATTCATTTATCTTGTGATAGAGATTTTCACACTGCAGATAATGTGAAGTCATTTAGAGCAAATTAGTTATACTGGATGCTTGTTATGTACACAACAGCATGCAGCTTAGTTTGCATTTGTGTGGGTTTGCAGCACTAGGCTTCTCTTGTGTATATTATTATCAGGGTTGCACTCATAAACCTAAGTGGAAATTGCTAGTAATGGCTAGTTAATGGGAGTGTGTCTGTGACATGTTACTTAAGGCATGTTAACAGCCCACCAGGGCCTGCAGCCTGCAGGTGCACAGATGGTATTAGCTTAGCTTAGTCCTTAGTGAAATATGTTATTTAAGAATTATTTGTAGTTCTAATTTGTCTTATTTTGTCTCACTCTGTGTCTGTAGAAGAGTGTTCATACTGGTTGCCGCTGTATGGCAGCGCGTGTTGTCGTCTGGCTGCTCAGCCCCACTGTATGACACAGCAGATGATTAGTGGCTGCCTCAGGGTCAAGGTGAAACATATACACAGACTTACAGACATACACACACTCTCTCACTCGCACACACACAATCTGTTTCACACTCCTCACATTTTTCACGCCCATGCTGTTATTCTGTCTAGCTCGGTGGGGATCCTCAAGGATGGACGAATGTTTTTGGTGTCCTAAAAGGGACAAACCTCTTCTGTTACCACCGACAAGAAGACATGGAGGCCAACGTGGAGCCCTTATTAACGATCGGCATTAACAAAGTAAGAAGTTCTTTAGTAACTAGTATATTTTCAAATACTGTTTCTACCTTGGTTGAGCATTTTGCCCTTAATGGTCCTTGTTGCAAAATTGTTGGACATGCAGCAGTGGGGTTGCAGAGACTGGGTGTTTTGACTCATTATGTTTTATGCTTTCGGCACTGAGTGCTGCATGAACGTCAGAGAAAGCACTGTGCGGTCTCTGTGATCAAAAGTCTTCATGCGCTTGGCACAGCAGCTGACAGCCACATTGTACAAACCCGGCGCCACAACAACTGTGATTATGGCATTTAGGCCACACACCTCCATCTGGCATAAATTACACATCACATGGCTTAGCTATCATGCAGTATAACAGCGCGAATACAGGTCTCTCAAATCCATACAGCATAACAAATGAAGCCAAGGAGGTGGCTTGGAAATAATTGGTTTGGAATAATCTTGATAGAATAATAAGAAAATTAATCTTATTAATTTAAAAAAAAAAAGAATCGTAAGAGTGGTTTGTACCATAGGACCTCTTGTTTGTTTCCTTGCAGTTTACATGACGTTTGTAAAATAGAAACTCATGGTTTAAATTTAAGCTCAAATAGGCATTCAGTAGTCGTTTTTACACTGCATTTCCATAAAATGTGTTTTCCATGATAATGTACCATTAAGGTGCAAAATGTTGGCTACACCACCGTTGACTGCTGAGCTGAGTCATTATATCCCTTGACTAGACAGAACATTTGTCATGACAGCTCCTGGTGTGTCAGACGTCTTGCTCAAAGTGTGAGTAGGTTGTTATAAAACACTGAGAAAGTATTTTCCTTTCAAGTCATATATTAATGCACTAAAAGATTGCCTTAACAAGTTGCACATCTTGTGAGGCAGTGAATTAATCTGTCTCAGACAGGAAACTGTCTGCATGGCTAGTGAAGCTCTGCTCCCACCTACTGGACGAGATGCCAACTAGAACATGAGGACAAAGCAATAGCACTTTGACCAAGCAATTCATGATGTCATTATGGCTAAACTTCCTGATGTCTGTCTACCTCGTATCCATTCGAAGCACTGAGCTCTATCTTCAATGTTCTGCATTTCTCCCCACATGGCGCAGTGCAGAATTTAAATCCACAGTAAAGTTGTTTACATTACAGTAACTGGCATATGTTGTGATATTTGCCACTGCTCACATGCTCATAAAAAGACATAGGTTTAATTGTGTGTGTGTGTGTGTGTGTGTGTGTGTGTGTGTGTGTGTGTGTGTGTGTGTGCGTCTGTCTGTCTGTCTCACAGGAAACAAGAATACGAGCAGCAGAAAGAGACCCCCAAAGCAAAGCTCAGAGTATTTGCATCAGTAACCAGTATGGAGGCGAGGAGGTCACACACACACTAGTGACAGATAGTCGAGAGGACACACAGCGCTGGATGGAGGCCTTCTGGCAGCAGTTCTTTGACATGAGTGAGTGGAACAGAGGACATCATCTGCACATTAATAGTTGTGTACAGTGCAGTGTAGATTAGAAGGCCAAAGATTTCCCACAAGAGGGAACTATTGGCACTCTAGTATAGAGAGCTGCACGGGAATGGGGACAGTGGTAATAACATAAATTTCCACAAATGTCCACTGGAATTGTAAAAAAAAAAAAAAAAAAAAAGAAAACATTCTGTGGTAAATGTTGATGAGCAGTATTCCCATGGGGATGTTTATAAAATAAACGCATCATGGTAAAAGTGGTGAAATGAGGAACATGTGGCAGACAGTAAGGTTCTAATTTACGCCAGACGTGGTGCAGAGGTGCTGAGTCCAGCACGCTTCACTGCTAATCAATGTGTCTTTTTATACTGGATGTTTGGTTGATGGGCGCACAAAGAATATTTTTCCATTTGAGTTATATTAATGCCTAATAAAGGCATAATTCCCAATATAGGCATTAATATTAATGCTTTTCCAATTAGAAACGTAGCTACAGTATGTTTATGCTATACTGTAAGGTCTATGCCCCTAATCAGAACGGCACCCAGCTAGCCTGTTGTACTGCAGCAGTGCACGTTCTCACCTCAACTAAAATTCAAATAAAACCGTGATGATGCTACTGAGCATAGGAATGAAAATCTTACTGGATTAACAATCTTTATTTAATCATATACAGTGGTAATATGTGTTCATAATAATCTGGTTAGTAGGAATATTTTATGTTGTATTTACTAACCCAGTGCAACAAAGCGTACAAATAAATGCCCCATATGCGACTCGAGTCTAGTGTGTACGCCGGTAGTGATCAGAAGGTTTAGAGTTCAAATCCCAGCACCGCCAAGCTGCCACTGCTGGGCCCTTGAGCAAGGCCCTTAACCCTCAACTGCTCAGTTGTATAAATGAGATAATTGTAAGTCACTCTGGATAAGGGTGTCTGCCAAATGCCATAAATGTAAATGTAAAATGTAAATAATATAAAATTCAATACTTCAGTAGCTAACTGATTTGTATTGCTTTTTTGTTGGCACCAAAAAGATGAATAGATGGTACTGCATGTTCCATATATTTAATAAACATTTTTGGAATGTCTAGGAGAAACTTGCCAAATGAATGTCAATATATATAATAACAAATATATTGACAAATATTTATGACAGCAGTATGCGTCAGGGCATGCAGGGACAACGTGGGATCGTGTTTGTGTGTGCGGGGGACCGTCAGGGGTCACATCAATGCCAAAGGCACATTATATGAATTTGATTGTCAGTGGCAAACTAGAAAGAAAATTAATACAAAAAAATACTTAATCAAAAACTGGCCATAACTTAAATTGAAAATATTTTTTGTGCACATTCTAATGGTTAAATACTCAATCTTTTTAAAATTAATTTGGAAAACTATGATTAGATCTTTTTATTTAAGTCCCTGCTGCTAGCCATTACATTGATGAAGAAAGCAATTTCTTGGTGGACTGAACAGCTGTGTCCTCCTGCAGGCCAGTGGAAGCAGTGCTGTGATGAGCTGATGAAGATTGACCTGCCTTCACCACGCAGACCTGCACTGGTTACAGCCAAACAGGGCTCTCTCTACCATGAGATGGGTACGTCAGGAAGAAAAGAGCAGACATGCTTTGCTAAATGGATAATCGAGAGTTTTTCAACCTAATCTCTATTTCAACACATTTCTCTGTACTGAGGACATATAGGGGTCTCAGGGCAGAATTTAATCAATTACAGTTTAAATAAAAAGAAAACAACAGTAAAGGAGAAATGAGAAAACAACTTAAAGATGTCTTTTTGTCCACTGCAATATAGTAATTTCCACTTACCTTATCATTGACAAGTGTGATTACACATAACCACAAATTCTTCCCACTAAAAAGAGGAAATCCCATTTCTGAATGAAATGATCCAAACTTAGAGATTTGTCTAGAGAAGTTACAAGAGAAGTTGACAAACACCTTTGACTGAGGAATGCTTATTCATTCTCAACGCTTATTGAAAACTGCCTTCAGACTTCATTTATGACAGAAACTGCTGTAAGCAGTGTAGATGAAATTGATGGAGGCATAATGCCCCTGTGTTCACACCTCTTTAGATCCTTACACATCCTAAGCTGAGTCTCTCTAAAATATTTATTTTTCTATTTCTGGCACTGACTTTGTGTCTCTGTTTTTCTGTCTTTCCTGTTTTCTTCCACTTTTGTCTTTGCTTTGGGTCTGCCCATTTTGTTTTATCTTTGCGTTGGTTTCAAACCTCCATTTTCTTTTCCCTTCATTTTTCTTATACATGCATTACTCAATACGTTTATAAAAAAATCTATTTTACACCTAATATTCTAAAACCTACACATACTGTATTTTGTTTCATCATATTATATGCATGCACATTCCCCTTATTTTGCCCCTTGTGGTGGTTTTGCCCTGTCCTTAGCTCCCCCTCTCTCTGCCCCTCCTTCCTGTGAGGGCCTGCTGCTGCAGGATAACGCTGTCTCTGCTGAGATCCGTGCACTGCTCTCCTCCTATTACAGTGACAGGTGAAGTAACCAGGACGGTTGTTTCAGACCTTTAACCAGCTTTCCTGCTTCTGCTGATCCATTCTATATGGTGCCTTGGCCTGGTTGTGTGAAGAACATCAGTACATTTTTAAACGCCGTACTGACCTGACGTCGTACTTATAGAGGAGTCCTAAAAACGATAAAAGCTAGATACAGGATGCTATCTATTGTTATTGTTATCTATTGTGGTATTGGCTTTACATGAGAGCATGAGTGATTGCATGGTAGTTTATGACACTGTGTATCCTTTAGAATTAGTTCTGAAGGTTCAGTGGATTGATCTATATTAGAGGCATGTGCTGGAAGCCAGGCTGTTATGGATTAGTTGAATCACAAAATGAGACAAATTTTTTAGATATTTTTTTTTATTACAGTTGCGCAAACAACCAATAACATAAGCACAAGAAAGCTTCTGTCTGCCTTTGTTCAGAATGTTTACAGTAACTGTGCTGTGTTTCTGTTTGACAGTTATTGACACATCTGATGACATCAGTGCTGTCACCGACATCCTGACGAGGCGTATTGAGGAGTTTGAGTTTCAGACCCCACCTCACTGGATGTCGTTATTTAAGGAAGAGCCTCCCGGTAGCCCCCAGAACCTCCGGCACCACTCTCCACACCACTCTCCCAGCCCCTGCTGTCACCGCGCTCGTGCTCTGCTCTCCTCTGAGGCCAGCCTCGCCTCAGACAACTCCAGCCCCTGCAGCTCTAGCCCCTGCTCACCCCACTACCTCGCCTCCAACCGTTTCCGCCCTCGTACACTTTCCCTGGATGCCAAGCTGTCCACGCTGCGAGGAAGAAACTATGGGGGCCTCCATTGTTCGTGCCAACCTCCATCATCCAGCTCGCTCCATCAGCAGGCTCCGCCGCTCTCCTGCTCCAGCTCCACTTCCAGTAACAGCTCGAGTGAAGGGAGCAACAGCCCAGAATCAGATCTCGCCTTCTCGCGACCTTCCGGGGCACGCCGCAGCCTGAGGAACCTCCGAGCAAAGCTGGACCCCAGAAACTGGCTACAGAGTCATGTTTAGTTCCTTAAGGTTCCTTCCTGAGAAAAGACTTTCTCACAAAATGACCTACTTCTTTAAGAAAGGATTTTAAACATTCAGTCCTTAAGCAACCCCTTGAAAGACCTGGATTGTCCATGAGAAGGGTAACTGCGTAACTGTCCTCAGTGTGGCTCCACAGGCTGGTGATGGACAAAGACGCTAGTTAATGGGAGATTTCCTGTAAATGAGTTCAGCACCATGGTGATGGATAGTTATTTATACCTGGTTCAGTATATGCAGTTTATGCAATACAGAAATCCTATAATTCTCAACCTCAAGCTGGAGTACGGAATTTCTAACAGAACAGGCATTACCAAGAGTCGAAGCACTCCTCCAGTCTCTTTCAAACTGGATTAAGGGTCTGCAGTCAGTTGCAGCAGTTGAACATAAATAAAGTCATAACATAGTGCTAACTTAACAGCCACTACATTTAAATTTACATGCTACTGAAAATTTGCTATACTGAAAATGAGCTATGAAAACAGTTTCATAGCTTAAAATGTACAGCTACCATTTTATATGTGCAATGCCATATAAAATCTGTTCACAATGTTACTTTACTATAGTTTAGTGTAATTATATGCAGATTAAATTAGCAGCAGCTTCTTTAGTGCTTTTTGTCATTATTCTTTTTGTGAAACGCAATTTGTTAGATATAACCTTATTTAACATAATACAAATAAAAACAGTGAAAGCAACACTAGCTACCTTACTGCCTGTTAGGACAATTGATGTAGTGTTTCCTGTTCAAGCCTGATACAGCCTGATTTTCCACCCAGAAATATCCAGCCAACAGCAGTGATTTGGTCTCAAACTGATATTGATGAAGTGCTAGATGATTAACACACTGTGTAGGCAAAATGATAAGCTCAAATCTCTAACTGTACACCTACATGGTGCACCAAAGTGTATAAAACCCTGACATTGGTGCTGTGCTGAGAATGGTCCATCACTGAATGTCTGTGAGCGGTGGTCCTCTGGTGGTCACTTTGGTGGTTACTGATTGACAGAGAAGAGGGAAGCTGACAAATTGTGTGTATATATAAACAGTCACTAATTCACTAATCTTACTAGTTATGATGCACCTTAAGTGTCTGCATTCTCAGAAAAAAGGGTACTCAACTGTTCCTTTCCTTGTGGCTGAGGTGGTACCCTTATCTTTCACCAGGAAATGTGGATATAGTGTACCTTTAAAAACATTTAATGCACATATTTCGTTCAAAAGGTGTATGATTGAGGGTACAGTGTCAGTGACATGAAATGGTATAGTTTAGCACCCTTTCTTCTGACACAAAATTATATCCAACTGACGTTCAACTGGCTGCTGAATTGGCACAGTAGTTCATCAATAGTGGTCAATTTCACAAAATCCATGTGAAATTTTTCACTCTGATGTTACTAGTATACCTTTACACATTAGCTGCTTAATTAAGAATTAAAAATCATGTAATCAGTTTTCATTATGTTACAGGCTGCTGTAAAGATGGTGCTACCGATTGAAATACAGAAATACATTAGGTCAGAAAGTATCAGGTGTTATAAGAGTACCCCACTATGAAACGTCCACGACTATGCAAATGTATCCCAGTTGAAAGCGTTATCTGCTCCACATTTCATTTGCATCATCAGTGCAGTTTGCTTCTCCTTTACATCACTGATCTGTGATTTTAGCACTTTTACAATAAGCTGTTAACGGGAAAGTCAGAGCAAAGTGTATTTTGTCTTTTCTGTGCTTTATACAAGAGGTCAATACTGAAAATAACAAGATCTAGTCTACACTACACAACTCCTATATAATCAAGCTGATAACTGAATATAAATGTGTACGTCTCAGGATTGTCGTTTTCACCATAATGAAGTCTTCTGATCTAATCACGAGTACGTGAATAATGACCACACAGTGTGTTAAGATGCAAACCAGGAATAGTGAGTGTGTGGTGTAGTGGATCAGTGTTCTCTTTCAATTGTTTCTGTTTACTGTAAAATACGTCAGTATGGTGGAAGTGGTGAACTTATACACTGTATTACTGTACTGAAGTGATATTATTAACTAATACCGCTTTTCATTGCTAATTAAGAGCCACCAAGGTGAACGTTTAATCTGTAAATTCATTCAGGCTGTTTCCTGTTGTAAAGTTTTGTAAATTAACTTTCTTTGTTGCCTTCGTTAAAGCTGTATTTTACCATATTCCTTTTTGTTATAAATCCAGCTATTGAGATATTTTATCAGACGAGTACAGGTCTAACTATTCTGGTAGATAACATTAGGTTTAACGTGGAGATGAGCATCCTGTCAGCAGGCTGTCTGCATGCACATTGCCATTGGAGCGAAAAATAACTCAGCATGTAGAATAATACTAGAAATGCAAATTATTAAAAAAAGCTTTAAATAAGCCTGAACCAGGTGTCTGATTTTTGTATTTCACTGTAATTACTTGTGTTAAGCACAGGATTGTGATGCATTAGTAGATGACGTACCAGTATGACAATATATTGTGAGAAGGAAGTCTGTTATACCACTGGTCCACAAAAATCCTAGACAGTCTGCATACTTCTTGGAAACAGGGAGAGAGCAAAAATGTGAACTGTCTGGAAGTCTTCAAAAATCTTTTACACCTATATACCATTAACTTTATGCTATATCTGTTTAGATGGTGGCATCACAACGAAAATAATCATGCCAGATGTGGTTGTGTGGCCCCTGAAATGTGCTGTAAAATACTTACACCACAGCAATGTTGAATTCTTGATTCTGATTAGTCAGAAAGTGTTAATTAATTTTCTATAATATCTCTAACAGCTACGAGACAAATCACAGGTTTATATTAATACACTCATTCTAATACATTAGAGTTACATAGTGACAACACAAAAACTTGTGTTAAGTGTGTACTTGTTGATATGGTGACGTCTTCTGCGAGCAAAGTTTTCCACCACCGGAAATTCTTGTTCATAGCTGCTATAACGTAAGTGATAACAAGAACCAACTTGTTTCAAAAGCATTCCACAACATTTAACTATAAATGGATAAAGTGTATGTGGTGGTGTTCTTAAATTGATACAAATTGTAATCCTTGGCAAATTGCTGTGGTATAAGAGAAATAAAACACTCTGGGATGTGTTGTTGTAGAAGAATAATCGACTTTGGTGTGGTAACACATCACACCACCCCGTCATTCATTATTTTCTAACACATCACACCCTGAAGATGTATTAGTGTTCTTTACTTAAAACATGCTAGTTTTTAAATATTTATTTATTTATTTTTCCATTTCTCCTTGAGGCTAACCCCACTGTATATGTTAAAATGACTGAACACTATTAAACACCATTGATGAAAATAAGAAACCACAAAAAATGTGTGGATATCATACAATTTTACCGCTAATATGAACAGCTATTAGGACATTTCTAATAAAAAATACTTATTTAAGTATGTGCAATTTTTTTTACTAATTCAATAACAAGTTCACAATTCCAGCACAAAATGTTGAGGATGTGCTGGTGACCAAAAGGTAATGTGCATCAATAAAAAGGATTTGTGTATAGATAAATGTTACAAATTCAATTTGTGTAATACTTTACCTTAAAAAAATGACAGAAAAATTAAATACAAGATATAGATCTTTAATTAATTGATGAAAAAGTAAAAGAGACACAAGAAGCTGTCAGATGGTCAATAGGTACAAAATAGAGTGACATTCTGATGAATCCTTAGATAACAGTATTTGATACAAAAAAGATCCGAAAATGGGTCATGCTGGTAAATTTCATGCTAGAGGAGTTAGTGGATAGGTTTATCATATCGGTGATAAATAATTTACTTATTTTGTTGTATGTGTGGTATTACATCAATGAGCCTGTACTTAATTTGTATCTATTAAAATGTTCGCTCAGCACAAATACAGTATTAAACCATATCACCTTTTTTGACCTCATCAGGTGTTGGTTAGTAAAACAACATCCTCACCTCAGCATTACCCAGAAAATACAGAGTGAAGCAAATGTGGGTGTACATTAGGTTTGTGCGATATAACGATTTTATCATCCCTACATGATATTCCAATGCCATGATATCGGGTGACACTTGTTCCGATTGTATTATATTACCAGACCTATTTGTGCATTTTGCATAGGAGCTTCACACTTTCACATCAGGGTACCCTAGTACAAGTTCTCACTCAAAAGTACACAGAAAAAACAGTCTTGTTTCTCTCCAATAAAATGGGAGATGAGCCGGTTGACATATGAATCTGGAATGATTTGCCGAGGTGTGTCGGAGTCTCTGATATTAACTGACGCCGCTTAGAAGCCCCACCCCTTCTCTTCATCTCTCGCACCCTTGCTTTCTGTCATAGTAAATGGAGAGTATATTGAGTTCATTAATATGAAATAAAATCTATCACTGTATGTTTGACTTAGCTATCATTAGACACGTGTCTTGTTAATATCATATTGCAGAATCACCCAAAAATCCACTACACAGCAGAGTTTCCGCAATTGCCACTGCCGGCAAGCAGCTCCTGACTGCACAGCTGATATTATTCTGCCCTCCTTAAACCTGAAATTGTGGACTATTAAATTGTTTATTTCAATTCTTTAAATTGGTAATTCATGAGCAGGGAAAAATCAATATTGCATAAGCCTAATGTAAATACATATAAATGTGGATCTGCTCAGCAGCACTATAGAAACTTTATAAGTAATACAGGGATCATCCCGATAACAAAAAATAAAATGATACATGCTGTAAATGCAGCTGTAATGAAGGCTTATAGTTTCTATAGCTAACATTATCGTTACAAAGCCATAAACCAGTCAATATCATAACAATGACTGACTTCCGTGTTAGAAACATAACCAAGAGTCAAACATACTGCTGAGCCAAATCATAGGTAATAAAAAATAAACAAAAACAATAACCTGTAGATGGTTCAGAATAACTTCAAGCAACCTGTCTCACTTCACCATACACAAGACCGTTGCCCAAGCACTGATCTCAGATCATTTTGTTGTCTCTTTTGTCCCATTGGTCTCTTAGTACCTTCACTGTGGTACAGCCAGAAGACTTGGAGCCTGTTTTTAGCTCCCTCTGCTGGATACCCCAAAGCTTTTGGTCCCTGAGCGCTGGTACTGAATCTAAAGAGACAAAGAACTGTCTCTGAAAGAAAACTGAAGTCCTTAGATGATCTCTACATAGTTGGAAGGGAAGAGACCTTGGCGGCCATCTTTGCTGAAACCCCTCCACCAGGCTTTGTCCACTGTTTCCACGTCCATGATGATGTCCCCAGGCTCGAAGGAAATCTCTGTGTCATCCTCTGGAAAGCACAGAGTATTCAGAGATCAATATGAGACATGCTGCTTGCATGAATGGTAGTTTGGATTCACTGGAAATGAAAGGACCTCTGACCTGCTTGGTAGTCATAGAGCGCTCGCACACGTAGAAGCGGCCTGTCTGCTGAGGACTGTGGGAAACAAGCACCAGTTATTATACATTAATATCAATATTTATGGGGTTTATGCTTTTAAAAGTAGTGTTTCTGGCATGAAGTTAGTAATTAGTTCAAATTCAAACTGTTTTTTCTTTTCGATTGTACCTCTCCGTTTTCTGCTTCTTCACTTTGGGCGTCTTCTTCCTCATTTTCCTCGCGATTGACTATATAAGTCTCTTGTGTTCTCTGGTCAGAGGAATCATCATATTCCTTGGCTAGATGGAGGATATATAAAGTGCAATCCATAAGCAATTCAACTGTGGTTATGTTTATATGCAAAGATATCAGAATGAATTCATTCCTACAGCAGATTCTGTGCAGTTCACAAATACACTAAACTCAGCTTTCTGTTAAAAATCTGTTTACATGGTACAGACAATCCAAATGTGTTATACACATGTGAAGAGCAGAGTTTCTACCGAGTTCCCCTTATATCGGAATTATGAGATGACAACCTGTTGACTCAGAGCTGTTCATCTCCTCAGACTCGGTAATGTACACAACAGATAAAAAGTCAGAGCTTTCAGAAAAAGCAGAATGTCCATGATCTGCTTTTACAAGTTAGAAGCTCCTAATTACTGTCAGTATATCATGACATGAATGAACTGTGTGTCAGTGTTGTCAGCTTAAGTAATTAATGTTAGCTCACTATTAGTTGCGTGTTCATTGTGTTTCTAAGTCTTAAATTCTCAGTATCATGCACTCCAAATATTATTAAAAACAACAAGAAGAATTTGTGGTCCAAATCATTTCAAAATGTCCCAATTTAACCACAATTATTTTTAAATCTTTTCAAATTTGTAAGTGGAATTTAGCATTTTTTTGTACCAGTGATAACTCAAAGCACATTTATAGACCGTATGCAGACTGGAAAAGTAATTGAATCTAAAGGTTTGTTCTATTCTCATTTATCGTCATCATTTTTGTGCACACCTATCACTCAGATTGGTGAGGAATTACCTGGCATCCACTGTGAAGTTAAAGTACACATTTCATCTTTAATCCGTGGATATTTATCTGTATTGGGGGAACTAAACATGAATCTCATTACCTGTACCATTCTGAGGATATATACCATTTTGGTCTGGCCTTTCTTCTTCAATCACAAAGTTCTTAGTCTCCTCCACACGCACCTCTGCAAACATGAAAAGAGATGATTGAAGACTCAATCACAAACCATGCTGAGGAATATCACTGTACATCTGTCAGAGTATTATTACACCTTTGTCAGAATATCATTTATACTCTTGTCAGAATATCATTATACTCATCTGTGAATATCATTATACTCATCTGCGAATATCATTATACTCATCTGTGAATATCATTATACTCATCTGAGAATATCATTATACACCTGTCAGAATATCATTATACTCATCTGAGAATATCATTATACACCTGTCAGAATATCATTATACTCATCTGAGAATATCATTATACACCTGTCAGAATATCATTATACTCATCTGAGAATATCATTATACACCTGTCAGAATATCATTATACTCCCGTTAGAATATCATTATACTCCCGTCAGAATATCATTATACACCTGTCAGAATATCATTATACCCCCTTCAGAATATCATTATACACCTGTCAGAATATCATTATACCCCCTTCAGAATATCATTATACACCTGTCAGAATATCATTATACTCATCTGAGAATATTATTATACTCCCGTCAGAACATCATTATACACCTGTCAGAATATCATTATACTCATCTGAGAATATCATTATACTCCCGTTAGAATATCATTATACCCCCTTCAGAATATCATTATACACCTGTCAGAATATCATTATACCCCCTTCAGAATATCATTATACACCTGTCAGAATATCATTATACTCATCTGAGAATCTTATTATACTCCCGTCAGAACATCATTATACACCTGTCAGAATATCATTATACACCTGTCAGAATATCATTATACACCTGTCAGAATATCATTATACTCATCTGAGAATATCATTATACTCCCGTTAGAATATCATTATACCCCCTTCAGAATATCATTATACACCTGTCAGAATATCATTATACACCTGTCAGAATATCATTATACACCTGTCAGAATATCATTATACTCATCTGAGAATATCATTATACTCCCGTTAGAATATCATTATACCCCCTTCAGAATATCATTATACACCTGTCAGAATATCATTATACCCCCTTCAGAATATCATTATACACCTGTCAGAATATCATTATACTCATCTGAGAATATTATTATACTCCCGTTAGAATATCATTATACACCTGTCAGAATATCATTATACTCATCTGAGAATATTATTATACTCCCGTTAAAATATCATTATATACCCATCAGAAAATATCATTATACCTCCATCAGAATATCATTAAACTCCTGTCAGAATATCATTATACCTCCATCAGATTATCATCATACTCCTGTCAGAATATCATTATACTCCCATCAGAATATCATTATACTTGCCTGTTTCATCTCTAACATCAACCTCAATCTCTTCCACCAGGGTTGGTTCATCACTGGCTGATGTTTCAGACTCTGGTTGTTCTCCACTTGAACCAAACTCTGCTGTTTCTTCAGCTCCCTCCTGCTCTGGTTCTTCCTCCTCTAGAGTTTCCTCCACCTCAATAAGGGTGGAAACTGCAACGGTTTCTGATCGTGGCATGACAGCCTCCTCTGCTTCAGCTTGATCCTGAGAGCTGAAGGATGTTTCTGTGGGTAGAAGACAGGCGATGCACTCTCCCAATGGTAACTGTGCCTTGTATTCTTCTTCTGGGCCAACTATGATGTTTAACTCTTCCTCTGTATTACTCGGCATGCAGATGTCAATCAGGAGCTCTGAGACAGATTCTTCTAATAATGAAAAGAGTAAATGTTACTTCACACACAGTAGGCTAAGTTTTACACTGAATATCCACAATGCCAATTACTACACCCAGTTGGTTTGTAAATCCATTAATATGATACTGTACTGTACATTCACTAGTGAAAATGCTTGTATTTTGCATTCTTTTCTAATTTAATACAACAATTTTCAGTATGAATTATATTATTGGCAACAACTTGAGTGAAAAGTAGAATCTTTACTAATATTTACATGAAATATTTACATGAATTTCAGAGTTTCTTAGGATTTGGTATGTCCCCTTTTTGCTTTAATGACAGTGTGCACTTGAGCTGGCATGGACTCCACAAGTTTATGGAAAACCTTTTGTATAAAACAGTTAACATGTTCAAAATCACAAATTTGCTTACATTTAAATAGGGACCTAGAAATAGTGCAGAATCTTGAATATTAAATATTCAAGATATTGAAGATTCAATTTCTTTGTTTTAAATATTTCAAAATTCTAAAACCTTCTGTTTATTTCCAATTTTAAATAAAACATCGACAAAGTGGACTCCACTTTTTGTGTGTATGTGTGTGTGGCTTTAAAGTACATTAAAATCAGATTTACAAATAGGCGACTCAGCCATCTTTTCTTTTTCACTATCTGGTGTGCAGTTCATCTTGATGTTTACAGGAAGCTACCTGCTTAGTCATTCACCTGCCCTGATGTGGATTTACAAAGAACCTGTGGACTAAAATTTTTTACTTTGAGCTTACCCTTTAATGGAACTGGGTTCTCAGGCAGGGGTGCAGATGGAGGATCTGGGACAGTAGCAGGTTCCTGCTCACTAACATCTACACTGGAGGATTTAGTCTCAACCACACTTGAAGATTCAGCGACAGCAGAGATCTGGGCAGCAGGAAGATCAGGAAGGGAGGACTGAGGAGGAGGAGCTTTGGAATCTGGCAGGCTGGGCAGAGAGGACATGGGCGGGGCAGAGCACTCAATAGGAGATATAGGAGGAGTCCTCACAGGGTCACGAGGGCTTTGGGGAGATGTTATTGGACGGAAGCCTGGACTGGTCGGGGACATGCAGCGATTGAAGGGGCTAGTTGGTGTGCGAGAGAAAGGGGAGGTGACAGAGGGACTGAGTGGAGAAGTGGGACCACTACTGGCGCTGGCTTTCTCGAAGATGAAGGCGGTGTCTGTCAAACTGCGCTGGTAACGACGGAATGGAGGTTTGCCTGGATATTTAACAACAAGAAAAACTGATTGTGTTATGCTGCACTTAATGATATGGATGGCTGCTTCTATAACACTTACCTGTGCGTGGCGATACAGGGCTGGTGGAGCTTTGTGACAGTTGCCTGAAAAACTCCCGTGGGTTCATGGAGCGCTGGGAAATGAGGGCCGCTGCCTCCTAGAGGTCACAAGAGGAATGATTAACAGCTGTGAAAGTTTTACCTTTTCAAACATGATCAACATGTGAATCCGTAAAACACTTACGGCTGCTTTCTCTATGGACTCGCTGCGTCTGAGGCGAGCCCTCATCTCCTCTTCATGCTCTCTCTGCTGCACTGCCTGTCCATCATTAATATTCATCATGACAATGATCAAATTACATACTGAAGAGTTATAACTCTCTAGTAGTGAAATCGTGACCTTGTTTTTAAACAGCATATAAAATCACTTCCTTTATTACTCACCCATCGAGCCTTCTCCTTTCTTCTAGTTTCTTCCTGACGTTTGGCATCCAATCTCCTGGAAAAACAACAATACCAAACATTGTATTTGTCATCTTCCATGTCCCGCTGCTCAGTTTTTTAGCTGTTCTCACATGCTGACTAAGTTCTTCAAAGTCTATTGTTAGATCAGTATATAGAACATACTTTTAAGTGAAATCATACAAGAGAGTTTTGTTAATTTACAGTTTTATTCTTGCGTTAGAATTCAGTGCTACCAAAAAAACTGTGCTTTTTAAAGCACAGTTACAGTATAGTGACCATTACAGTTTCGTTAAAAATGTTCTACACATTATCAGACACAAGTCGTCCCCTTCAGTCCTGTGGTGCATGATGGGATAGGTTAGTGCAAAAACTTCTATTTATCAGCTCTTGTGAGCACAGTAGTGAAGTAAAGCAATTAAGCAATGGATTTAAAACTGGACATGGCCTTAAAGTGGGCATGGCCTAAACTGAAAAAAAAAAAAACCAAAACAATTTTTAAATAAATATGAACCCTGTCACTATGCTCCAAGGAAACACTGGAAAAAAGTTTAGGACCGAGTTAGAGCTAGAGCTGTGCATTCAACTTTTTTAAAATCTTGCTCAGTCTTTCTCTGTCTTCATATCTGACTCATTTCTGGAAAGCGTTCTTAAGGAAAGAAAAGTGCACCTCCTATTCATATCTGTATTAGTAGCTGTTTAGAACACATTATGTGTTGATTCTGAATAATGTATGTGTATTCGGTTACATCCCTAAAGCGCACGAGACAGTTATGGGTTACAGTTACTAAAGGTGTTGAAGGTGATAATGAAGAAACACTGGTTAAACACACTAAACAGTCTTGGTGATATAAATAATAATATTAATAATAATAATAATAATAATAATAATGTATGTGTATCAATAATATTTGTGCCCATGGAAGTGCTTGTCACCTTTGCTCCTCGATCTTCTGCAGTTTTTCATTCATCTTTCTGTCTCTCTCCTCTGCCTCTTTCTTTTCCTGCAGAACTCTTTCTCTCTCTCGGCGTCTCCTGTCCTCTGCAGCCTTCCTCTTCTCCTCCTCCTTCCTTTCCTCTTCCTCACGCTGAGACACAGGAGGCAGGTGGGGGAGTATTAATAATCTCAACTTTAATAGAGCACTACTGCAGTATAAATTTTAACTAGATTCGTTTACCCATGTGTTTGATTATGTTTCAGATTGCAGAGATATACTAGAGAGTTTGAAAGTCTGCACCTCTGCACGTGCCCAGAAGGTGTCTCTGTTAATCCATCTCATCTCCATGGCAGCATTCGTCTTCCTGTAGTTTGTTCCCTGCGAACAGTAAAAGCACAGCCCGGGTGTCTTACTCATTTCAATGGCACATCTTTAGCAAGTTTTAAAGGTTCGAGTGTTATCAAGCATGGTCTGTTACCACTGTCTCTTCTTTCTCTGTTGGTCTTGAGTTTCTTCTAAATCTCTCCATTGGTGGTCGAACTTTTGCCAGAATAGCTGCCATCTTTTCCTCAGTCAACTCATCTTTATTAGAGGCACTGATAAATGCATGGGCTTCCTATGAGACAGGGTGAGTTGAAAAAAATAATAAATCAGCTCACTTACATTAACTTAAAATGTTTTACAGGAGTATATTAGGTGAGGAATAAAACACTACAGGGCGTGCTGTTATAGGAAAATAATCAACGGCAGGGTGGTGTGATACGGCCCAATACGAATTATTGATTGTTTTCCAATAACAGCACAAGTGTTTTATTCATCTTGTACCACAGAAATCCACCAACTATTACAATTTTTAATCTATTAATGAAAGACACATTTTTCTTAACCATTTACAGTTACATTTAATGTGGTGAAATGTCCTCAAAACAAATTAGTTCCTGTTATTACTCATGCTATAGCAGCTATAAACAGGCATTCCCTCATCAGCCTCTCTTTTTTCTCTTTTTTGAATATAAAAAGACAAAAAAATTGCAGCTTGTGATGCTACAGAGAAACTGCTATGAAGTGCTGACACACACAAAACCCCTTCCATAAATGGTAAACAAATATCTACTTATAGAAAGCTTCACCATATCAACGATTATACATTTTTATTTGTTACACAACAACATGTTTTTTATCCATTTATTGTTAGCCACATTAATATAAACCTGTGATTTGAATTACAGAAACAGAAAATGAATCAACACCTTCTGATCAGAATCCAATCAGAATCGAGAACTCAACTAGGACTGTGGTATAAGTGTGTATATTATATCAGGAGTATATTATATATAATATATCAAACTGCTTGTCACAGCATTTGCTCACTGATTCCTCACATAACTGCCAACCTCATCTACCTCTACTGATAATTCACAGTTCATCTCTCCAGTACCAAACACTACATAACTTCAGCTTCAACATCACATACCAAGAAACAAAGAAGAAGAAATTTTGCTGATGTTCACCTGTACATGTTTGCTTTCACAAAGTTTCCTGGCAAGATTAGGAAACATGCTCTGAGCACACTCCAAAGATCACTACATTCATCCACCCACAGGGAGTCTGTTTTTGCCAGAAAGCACAAAATCTCTGTTTGCTTTCCACAAACTTTTCTTATACTTACATTAGAACCCAATGTATTTGCATTGGCTTTCCTGGGCTGGGCTCAAAGAAAAGTGTGAAATCTCACGCCAGTGATTACAGACAGAGTGCTCACCTCTGCTCAGTAGCAGTTGGAAACATTTAAATGTTTATATATATATATATATATATATATATATATATATATATATATATATATTTCAGTGAGGGCTGACTGTCATATTAGTTGGGAGACTAAAATTTAAAATGCCAGCTCGGCAACAAAACAATTAGTGTTGAGCAATGTGATACATCATGAGGTCTAATCCATAGTATAATAAGGATGAGTTGGGCTAGAGGGAAATCAGGCCCAGTCTCACTTCTTTATACCATTCTGTGTATATTTCTTATGACCACTGGTGGTGCTATTGTGCTTGGTTCCACAAAAATTCAAAATAATTCACCTTAAAATATTTGTTACCACAAAATAATCTGATGTAAATGCCAAAAATGAAACCTTGTCTTTTTTTTTTTTTTTCCCAATTTTCTCCGCTGCCAATTCCCACCCACCAGCCAGCTCTGCCAGCTCCCAGCTGGGGAGAGAGAAGGCTAACACGCACTTTCTCTAAGACATGTGGTGCCAGCCAACCAGATCTTTTCAAACTGGTGCTTATGCTGTATAACAAAGCAGCTTAACATTATTGGAAGAAAGCATTATCCGCCCTCTTCCACATTCATGAGCTCCAAGATGCCCATGATTGGCTAATGACAGGGGACAGAGAGTAAGCCATTCCTCCCACCCAGAGAGCTCGACTAATTTTTGCTCCCTTGACTCGCAGATATGGATGACTGTGGCATCATCAGGATTTGAACTCGTGATCTCAAACTGCTCCCAAAAACTTCTTTACGTCCATTTAATTCTGTGCTAGTACACTGGAGTGAGAAAAATACAACAAAAAAGCAAACTTAAGTGTAAACAGCACCTCACAGAGAAAGATGTGTGGGTGTGTGTTTGTGTGTGCTGAGAACTGGCTGTATTTAGAGAAAATGAGATATGAAACAGGATAGTTTTAACTCAGTGACCACACTGGTGCAGAACAGCTCCCATCACACCTCACACAAACACACACTTCAGATCTTCCGCAGACTGTCACACTAAATTCAGAAGCACTTCAGGCATGGAGAGGAGGAGGAGGAGCATGTGAGTGTTCTGGATGAAATCTCATCTGTTTGTGGACAGTGACAAATGGTGAAAGTTATTAAGAACTAGAACTCGAACAAATCCGTGTCTGATCCTCTGCCAAAACTTTGCTTCTGGGGTTACAAGTGTGAAGCCACTTGTACTGTATATTTAACAGAAACATGAAGTCCAGACACAAATCAACTTTAAATCAAACAATGCTACTATTTTTTGGACTCTTCTTAGAAACTATAGTTTGCAGAATGCAGAATGCAGTATTCACTAAATGCAGATATATGCTTAATGGAAAAATATTGACCTATTAGGTTACTAAGGTTAACAAGGTTACTATTATATGAATTAGATTCTGCAAACTGGTCCTTGAGTGCATTCATACATTATTAGTAAACATTTTTAGTTATTCACAACCAGTGCGCATATATATATATATATATATATATATATATATATATATATATATATATATATATTGTACACATAAAGCTCTGCAGATGGAATAATCTGACTTGGAGGACAGGGGTACGAAAAGGGGGCATGAAAAATAAAGGGCTGTGGGTGTGCCTCAGAGCCTTACGTCACCGTCAGTGTTGGCCGTGGTTCAAGGCCTGCAAAAACCACAGTTTCAGAAAGGATTAGTGCACTGTGCAGTGCTAGCAAGCACAGGCTGCTTCTTCCACACCCACCTCTTTCTTCATGTCTGTAAATCTCTTATCCTTCCCACAGTGAAAGCTCCAAGGAGAGCACGAACAAGTCGAGACTGATGCATTAGCCTGTCTTATCAAGTGTAATACTTAATTTGAACATATGAAGTAAAAGTGTTCCCCGCTCTCTCTCCTCCACTCCTTTTTTCTTTCTTATTCATCCCTCTTTCAAAATAGGATGAGGGCGGATGACTGTGTTATTACTTGCCTAGATAATAGCGTTTAGCCTGTTGAGATACAGCAACGCCCCCAAGGCACAGCTCGACAGAGCTAACAGAGTCATAATAACAATGTCAAAGTCAGCACTACTAATGTAACAACTTTCCCTAGGGTCACATGTGGATGAGTAAATTTTATATGTATACAACAAACTGCTCCCAGATCAGTTAACAGAGATATACTGTACCTTCATCCAAAACTATAATCTTGCAATCCCATTTGTCTATGCTTGGGCTTCCCAAACCATTTAATAACACGGACCACACCTTGGGAGTGGAGTGGTTTTACAGAGCGAATGTTTTGCTCACTACTGTTTTAAAAATGTGAGTACAATTCAGTACACGTGAGATTTCAACCCATGCAGCCTACCACTCTGACTTAGGCTACATTTATATTCCCAAGTTGAAGTGATACAAATTTGGTTTTCTGCCATAGTCTGACGGTGTGGACACAAAAATTCTTTGTAAATGAAACCTGAGCCACTTTCACATGCAGTCCTAAATCAGGTACATATCCGACATGAGAACGTTCAGATTGGAATTCACAGAAACTGAGTAATGCATTGAAACAATTTCCCAAGAAATCGATGTGCGCATACAGGGCGTGTTGTAGGACAAGTGATATGGGTCACTTGCAGTTATGAATGTAAACCTTCGAGATAGACAGATCCGATCTGAGCAGTAAAATCAGAATTGTGCAAAGAAGCTTGTAATGTGAATGTAGCTTTATTTTTTTGAAAATTTTATTTATTGAAATTCATATACTAAAACTATTTCACTATCCACTATTTCGGCCTATATCTCTCTACTTCATGCGTAAAACATCAGAATTCTCTACTCAGTCCAGCTTTTCATACAACAGGGGAAAAAGAGCACACTGATGAAAACACATCACACACATTTTGCTTCTGTAACCAAAGTTAACAAATTTTAGACCTGTTGGCCAAAGCTGATACAATATTCGCATTACAAACGCTAAAGTTTTGAGCTTTTTTAACTCAGAGGCAGGTGGGCGTGTACTAATCTCAGGCACACTTGTGATGGTTTCTTGAGGTTGAGTCCACTCGCTGCTCAGGCCGGGGCACTTCCTGCCTGCAGCCACTTATTGAAAATGAATAGCAGACGAGTGACTCTTAACTCCTGTTAACATTGGAGCTTATTGTAAGAAGCGCCATTACAACCTGAATTGACTTTCAACTCTACTAGTTATTAGTAAAGCATGCCATCACCTCGCATTTAAAAACTAACAAAGGATAAAACCTTAACAATGTAGCTGCTTTACCTAGACACAGTTAATACACACAGTTAATAACCAAAGACTTTCTGCTATAAAGTTTTGCTGTCAGCAGAAACACAACAGGCTTTATAAAGCTGTTACCAGATTCTGGCAGCTTTTTTATAATGTTAATTAACACGGCAGCAAGCTCTTTATAATGTTAATGAACAAATTAATACTTTTCTTACTGAAAAATCCAGCTTGGTCTGAGCTACAATCTGCCAAAATACATGCCCAGCCAGTTAGTGCTGGTGGATGGAAAGAATTTGAGTTACTAATGCAAAAATCATATGCAAGTGTTCCAAGAAAATAACACAACAACAAGGCAATCAGAAAATCTTAAACATCTATTAATCAATTTAATCAAGTAACAGGGAAGCTGGAAAATATCAGCTCAGCCTATGTTTTGGTAGCTGGTTAGACCAAGCTGGAGTATTTTAGGAATTATTCTAAAAAAAAAAATTCCAGTTATTATTTGATAGCAACTGCACAAATCAATAAGTGTTTTGTGTTGTGTGCTCCTGTCTCGTCACCGGTCCTCCTTGGCAAAAAGCATACTATAGAACCCTGAATATTTATGGGCTGCATTAACCATGATCATGTGGCAGATGATGATTTGTTGATGGTGGATAACCTGTCTAAGACGCACAGAGGGTATACAGCCGATGTGCTTTAAAAAGGATATGGATATGATAATGAGATTCAGCTTGGTAATCTCCAGTGTTTGCCATGCAAAAAAAAAGATCCAAGAAAAACCCAACCACTTCCAGTAATTGCTGTGAAATTGCTGTGAAAACGCCCATTTTTCCCAGCTCAGGCTCACTGCATTGAGAAGCAAAACAAGAAGATATTAAATAAAAATGAGACAATACAGAGAAGTAGCTAGAGGGGATTGAGACACCACCAAAGTGCGTCACACAATTCCTGTTACTGATACTATGTGTCAGAAGCCAAGATGGAGAATCTGGTTTGAATTGTCCACCCATATGATTGAAATGAAATGTGTGCTTCTGGTTGGAAATGGAGATGTCTTAGCATGTTCTGGTCAGGCATTGTTTATGAAAGACAATGCAAGGTCTTATAGAAGGTTTAAAGGAGCCAAAATACAATAAAAATAAGCCAAGCAACCAGGCATTGAGAAGATATTTTGTGGCGAATTACTGAATATTAAATCTCTTACAAACAATTTTCTACATAAGACCTAGTATAAATGTCAAGGGGCACTATATGGCTTGATATGGCTACTATGCCTCTACTTGCATTGAATCACTGGCATCCACTGCATCCCTTTTGGCTTTGGGCTCCAGCAGACTCTATCCAGAGCTGCCAAGAACAATAAAAGCTCCAGCAAGCACGGTAATCTGCTATTAATTCCAGTTACCATTCCAAACAACGCAGCCATCTATGACCTCATGCTCAAAACGTGCTTTATAATGAAGGTGGTCAGAGGTGCCACCGTGACAGCAGAAAGCAGGAAGAGAGCTTGAGAGACTTGACTGATATCCAGGAGAGAGAAGAATGATGCGCACTGCCACACAAGTATACCAGTACCTGTGCAGGACTGGACATGTGATTTGGACTAATGCTGAGCAGCTCCCACAGTTGACGTGGCATTATTTTGTAGTGGCGTGTGGAGTCTGAGAGCTTCCTGGATACCTAATGTGTCATTTTGATGTTCCAGTGACAGTAAAAACGAGGGTTGATGGGTGAGTTTGGAGGTCCAGCTTCTCTGACACTTTAAAACCTTTTTCCACAGTAGATCGTGACAAAGCAACAGACGACCGTTTCTTTTCTACGCACATGTGCTACAGAGCCATGATTTCAACAACAAAAGCAAGAGACATTTGAATTGAGATTTTCTCAATTCTATTCAAACTAGGTATGACACAGTAAAGCGACAAATCAAAATAACTGAATCCTCGGACCAAGCCATGTGTGGTCAGACATTAATTCATTCCCACAACTTATGTTTCTACCTGTCATTAGTTCCCATCTACAGTTTGACACACAAAATTGCAAGAAAAACTTATAACCGTGGTTGCATTTTATCTTGTCATATAAAACCTCTCATTAAATGTGTATAGAGACATTGTGAAGAAAAATAAAGCTTCAAACAAAATACCAGAGAGCACTGGTCATTCTTGTGTGTGTATATACATAGCTAGTACATTTAACTTGCTTTGCTATTCTGCCAGTGAAGCTAGCATTGAAGCCTGGCAAGTAACATGTAAATCAATTTGCAACAACAGCCAACAAGAGACAAACTAAAAGCAACACAAGCAGCCTGTCACTTGGTAGTGTGAACGCAGGGTAACTTGTCTCCAGAAATTGTGTATCCGACACGCTTGAGTTCTCAACATGGGATTCAAAGAACACACACAGCTGTCAAGGACCGAAGGCCACACTGAATTTCTAAAATAATAAGTACATAACAAATATGCGTCTTCATTCTCCTACATAAACAAAGCCTTCCCTCGGAAGGGGAGTCATGAAAGGTCCCACAGCGTATATTTCACTACATGTCAGAAGAGCCGAAATGAAAACGGAGAACAGAAGACATTCTTTGAATGCCTCTTAAGCTGACCGGGTGGTGCCTTTAAAAGGCAATAAGTATACAAGTGACCCTGTTTGCATTCAATAAACTCATAAAACTCTTCTCTGTGATTATGGAAATGTTAGGCAAACATGGTCTGGCTGGTAAAGCCAGGGGAGGCCACGGAGACCGTGAACGTTCTCACGACATCAGACACAACTTGTCTAACTCGGCTCTGAAACAAGGAATTCACTCAACACTTCCATATGCAGAGGCCAACGATGGGGCGACTGAGATTACCTTTTTCAGAGCCATTCTTTTCTTTCTTTCTCTCTTCCTCCATTCCATCCTTTCATTCTGCTCCTTCTTCCTGTCCTCCGCGTGTGAGAGTTTATTTGTTGATGCGGTGCTCAGTAGAGCTGGAGAATAATAGGCAACAGAGAGGAGGAAGAGAGCGTCTGAGCTGTGCCTGTCACCAGCCATTGAACAGGCACTCCGCAAATACAGACAGAGGAAGGAAACAAACCGCAAATAGGAAACCTGGGCTAACAATAGAAAGTGGCTTTTTTTAATGTGGTAGGCTTGTGAGATGGTGTGTAATATGCCATCGTCCTATCGTGCCCCCTAATGATTGCCAACTGACGATAGTATCACCTGTGGCTTTGAGGGGGGGAAAGAGGGTGTGGCCAGACACCTGTAACACATGTCGTGTACATCAAGTTACGTCATTACATGTTTTTTTGTTTTATTTGCTTAATTATCCATTAACAAGATCAGGAATGCTTGTAAAACTAAAGTCAGGACTGGAAATAAACATAATGAGTTATTAGCTGTAACTAAGCTCATTATAAAATTAGCTGTAACTAAGCTCATTATAAATAAAATTATATAAACTACACGTGCATGGGCTCTGTGGCGAACAGCAGCGTTAGACAAAGAGCAAGCCAGTTGCTGAGTCAGAGAGCAGGTTATTAAGGGTATACAGGATACACAGTAAGCAAAAAGGAAACACATATATCGAGACACAACACACTTTATTTTTGCCGATCTTAAAGGGCCAGACACCATGTTTTCCAACAGACATGTAAATTGTCTGACTTGACAGCCATCACAATAGTTGGAATCTATCAACGATTCCTGATACTACTGTCAAACTTCACAGTCCTAACCTGTGGTATTGCACCTATTTCAATGTGCGTATTCACAGCTGAAGTTTTTGAAATGAACAACTGGGGGTATTTCTGGTTTCACCAAAACCAAACATTGTCTTTCTAAAAGATCTTGATTTCTTTTAAGAGTGCTCCAATACAGCCAGAGCTTTTGCTTCCCATGCTTCTCAAGCCAAGTACGAGACAAAAATCATAGTTGCTCAAGTTAGCACAATAGTCAGTACAAGCTTATCACACCCAGACAAGCCTGTGCAATCCAACTTTACATTTTTATCACTTTCGCAAAGCCAATTCCAAACAAATACAATTCACACACACACACCTGCTCACACACAGAGGAAGCAGACGTGCTGCGACAAACACATGCTGAAATGAAATGAATAGAGCACTTGTCACCGAGCAATCATCAATCACAATTGAAGATCAACACACTCAGTGTGACGAATAGCCATTTCATTGTAACAGAAGATGAGAGTACACAACACAATGACTAAATTATCATTTTACACCTCCTACCTCCCTCCTTCTCTTGTTGCAATGTTGGTGGCACTATTGTTCTACACCGTTTCTACATACTAAATTTTCATCCACAGCGGTCTCTCCAAACAAGACCTGGGCTCACACAGGCTGAGTGTGTGTGTGTGTGTGTGTGTGTGTGTGCCTTCCAGCTCACTCCTATCATGTCTGGCTTTTGTATTCAGAACTGCAGAATGAGGACTGTAATTATTCGTTTAAAGAGATAGAAGAAAGGGAACAAAGAGTTCACAGAGGAATATAGAACATTCCAGAAGGATACACACACAGGATGTATAAAAACAAACAGGGAAACGTCGCCCCCTTACTCATGCTAGTCCTAAATGCTTACAAATGGGCTTGAACTGAGCTGATTACTGGGAATCTATAATAAATTCCATGTATTAGTATTTTAATACCAGAGAAGCATTCTGTTGCTGTTTTAAGCAGCACAAAACTAAATTATAAGTGTCATGTTGTGTCTGTGTTTCTGGCAACAACAGGGCATAAAGCATTATTGTTAGCAGTGTACAGCAACATGGCTTCCTTCACTAAAACAAGAGCTTAAATCATTCCGGAGCCGAGGATATACAAACATTTATTTAGAAGATACAGTTTAATATCTCCTAGCTCACCCAGCTTCTATTGTTGTTTAGATCATGCCCTATCTCCTTTGCATTAAAAAGCATTCAGAGAAACATTTTTATAGATGTCCAAGTTTTTTACCATCATGGTCTGCTCATGAGTTAGCAATTACGTCCCATCGGCCTGTGCCATCACTTTAGAATAAAGAAATACAGTTGTGACAGTTACTTTAAAATATCCAATACAGGCCTATCCTTTTTCATAATCACATGTGTGTGTGTGTGTGTGTGTGTGTGTGTGTGTGTATCTGTGACATGCAGGAGAAGGAATAAGAGCCACTGAAGGAATCGGACATATGATAATATAACAACTCCAAAACAATCTAAAAAAAAAAAAAAAAACAGTGCTGGAATGGGCAATATGGCCTTCGAATAATATCACAGTTTGTGGCATATTTTTGCAATAATGATATGGAGAAAATGCTAGCAAGCTAAATAAACTTTAGCTGTTCTTACAGCAGCTACAGTTCTTGCAGGCTATCACTAATGACAGACAAATAACTAGCCTAGACAAATGTAACTAGACACCCATATTGTTTTGGTAATAAACCTTTACATATTAAAGCTGTGTAAAATGAGATAAATGTAAGTCCCTCTGGATAAGGGCGTCTTCCAAATGCCATAAATTTAAATGTAGTGATATCTGATGTATTTCCCAGGATGCTACACATATATAATTAGCTAGGTGGCTAACATTGTATTTTAGATTAGATTACTGGATTACGTATTAGTGGCAGTATGAAAAATATGGTCATGTGGTTTCATGACCACAATATTTCTGCATGTTTCGCAAATGACTAAGATTTGTTTGGAATCTGATCCCATGTAGCCACAGGACTTCTACACTACAGACTTAGCTCATCTTTTAGGAACTAATTCCTAAGTGTCAGCAGTGGACCTACAGTCTGAACACCTTTTAGATGAACTGGAATGCTGACTGCGCCCCAGGACTCCTCACCCGTCATCAGTGCCTGACCTCACTAATGCTCTTGTGGCTGAATGAGCATAAATCCCCAAAATGGGGAATGCTTACTGCCCCATTTAGCTCCATAGAGGTATTATTGAACCTAACAGTACAAGAAAACAGAATGTACTAATAGAGGCCCATCTCTTTGCCCCATGCTTGGGGAAGGACCAGATGACAGGACAGTTAATGACAGATTGGGCTAGTTTAAAAGTACTCTGTGGCCACCAAGATCTTGTTTTATAGCAAATAAAAAGAATTAAATCTAATAAATTTCCACACAAAGGGAAAGTGTAAGCACAGACAGTGGGTCTATGATGCACAGAACCATTTCTATTGTAAGACACTGTATATTTCAAAGAGATGGAAATGGGCATTATGGAGTGGATAATACATCTGAAATACTTGTTTCCCACGCTAAGGCTGAGAAACAGAAGAAAAAGAAGAAATGTCTCCCTTTTCCAATGCCCAAATCTTTGGGCTAGTTTCAGGTCTTTTGTGTGGTTTGAGATGGAGTTGGGCTGGAAATTTTGCTGAAACCCGCCAACCCTGGTAATGATATTACCTTGAATACAGTTGAACCCTCAAAATACGCTGTATGCTGGATGACTGTATGTTGTTGACTCTCAACTGCCTATTACAGGTAACTCTAAAAACCCACTAGATACTAACCTATAGCATAAGTCAAGTGTGATAGCCTGTCAATTTTGTTTGTCATTATCATGTGTCGTCCTGCCCTACCAAAATCTGTTGTCATGAGCCACTGCTGAAGTAGGAAAAATTGTTTTTAGCATTAAAATGTAGCAGTAAAATGTAAAATGGATCATTTGATAACAACAGTGCAGTAGGCATAGTAGGTCATAACCCAATTCAGAGTCACACTCATTTAGAAAAAGAATTCAAGAATAGAAATAGACATGAAATGCACTTGATACTAGGTTTACTTCATCAGGGTAGTGAATACAAATTGCAATTGTGCAGCAATGTCACCACATTGTTAGACGTTATTGGACTTATTGGATGATTCTATATTTCACAAAAATTCTCAAAACCACTTCTGAATTAAGAAGGAAGTTTCAAAAGTGGCACATGACCCAAATATCTACCCTGCGGTTAAACAATGGCATTCAAAACAAAATCTGCCTGAGTCTTGTTACATTTCCTCATATTTGTGAGAGGACAAAAAAGTGTAACATATGTAATAGGAATTTTATGATTATTGGCTAGGTAACAGTAGCACATCATTTTGAGTGAGAGAGAGAGAGAAGCTTAAAAAAGGAAGAATGGAAATTGGTTACCTTGAAGAAGTTTTTGACTGCGGGCACATGACTTGCACATTCTGTCCTTCGAAACTCATCCACATCTTCTCCAACCTGTGGAGCGTAGTTAGAGGAAGTTTTGACATAACTGAACATTTTCATAGCATGAATTAACAGAAATCATTTACAGTCTGCACGTACATTCACTACAGTGATAAACGGCTACATAAATCTAACAGCAATCAGTTTCTGATCATGTACATTTCAACCAAGGCCAGTTATTGGATTATATTTATATTGTATTTATGCAGTACAGAAACATACAGCATGACCTGCAGAACAGAATAAACACATTGTCAGATATGCTGATTTACTGCATGCCTCAGGGGATTTTAAACAGGAAGTGACTTCTAGTTCCACTGAAAGTTCAAAACTTGACTAATCTAGATTAAATATGATTAGGGTTAGTAATACACTTGTTTAGGCAAAGATACTCGTGTGGCAAGATGCTTTCAATTCAACTGGAAGAGACAACAAACTGTAGGAGGTTATGCCATGAAAATAACATGAGGGAAAAAGGAAGATGTGGAGGTTTTATGGCCAGAGACTACACTTATCATGGAGCAAAACAAAAACCAAAAGGAGTGCATTCTTCAGAATAATTTGAAATTCCATAGTAAGAAATGTCTTGTTAAATGAACCAGAATTGTTTATTTGTTGTTTAAGTTAAATAGAATAAGTGTAATGGTATCTGTGGGGTTATCTGATACACACAAAGTTTTTAACTGCACTGTTAACAGGTCAGCAAAGCCACTACCCCTTCTCTGCATCGCCTGACTGGCTACAGATGCCACCTCTGACCTCAAACACAGCATTCCAGCCTTGTTGTCCTGGCAACCAGTGCTGGGGAGGTTACTGAGACGGTTCCCAGCATGCTTTGCGAGCTTGTGAGTGTATTTGAGCTCTTTCAGTTACACGCTGTCTGGGGGTCAAAGCCCTTTTGTGGGGAGAAACCCATTGACATATCTCATCAACAGGAGCCTCACATACATCCCTCCTTAAAAAACAGCCTTTCCAAAGATCCTTCTGTATCAACTAATGTGGAGCCACATGAAGCTCACACCCCAAGGAAGGACCAATGGGAGCAGAGCATCGAGGGTTCACATCCAATAGGAATAAATGAACGTGATCTCACCCAAAGTAGTGTGGCACTAATGCCAGGCTTTATGGCTTTAAGGCAGTCAGGAAAGCTGTGTCTAAATCTAGTTTTAGATGCAAACTCTGTTGAGTGTGGTGATGAAATCAGACAACAGTGTAAACCATCTGAAATGACACTTCTGCTTTCACATCATCAGCTTACCCAGCAGATCAGGACTATCCGTGGCTGCCCCACTTCAGGCAGTGCAACCCTGCACAGTCCATACATGGGTTTGGCAATGTGAAATTTCTGGGCCAATTCTGTCAAGCCTCCAGCTACAGAGAGAAAAAAATTTATGGATAAGAGGAGAGATTACAAATTATTCTGACAATAACTAAGCTCTTTATCATACAACAAATCTTCTGTCAACAACATTTGCTTACATGGTTTTGCCAGATTGCCATCTCAATCACTTAAACATGAACCAAAGTAATTTGTAGAATACTCTGTAGAAATGTATCCTTTATATTATCTCATAAAAATAGCAAAAGCTGTCATAATAAGAACCAGAGCCTCAACCAGAATGTTTCCACCTTCTGGCAAGTCCTTAGTTTTTCAAAATTGCACTAATGTCATGAATATAAATCAACACATTTATATTCATGGACACAGCACAAAATGTTCGGAACATAACTAATAGATTAATTTTAAAAAATCTTCTATGCAATTAAAAAATCATGCATATTCACATTGTTGTGATCTTACTTCCAGAATCAAAGAGCTTCAGGTTGTTGGTGAATCCATCGTATGCAAACAACGCCCTGGAAAAAGAGAAAACAAGGTTTATTTATTATGCTGGTAATAGTCATGATCTTGAATTCTGTTTAATTATATGATTACCATCATTATGATGTCTTGGTATAACCACACTATGGACTACAAGATGAGAAGATGGCCTTAATGTCAACAAGAACATTCACAGGTCTCGCTCTGGTGCACTTCCTAGATTCTCCTTAAAAGTAAAGGTCAGATGTGCCTAACTAGTGCCTCATCTACACTAACGTCAGATCACTGGAATGTAGTGAGTGGGTAGGCAGCTGTGAGAACCATATGCTTTCACACACCCGGCACACCATTCACAATGTCTCGAACTGCCCCACACTAGCATTTTATCATACATACCGAGACTGAACCCCAACAAAACGTCCTGGGCCTCCCCTGGGGTAAATAGATCTACTGAATGTTCTCACAGGTGAGCTTTCTTCTTTCTGCTCCATAGGCTGTCCTACATGTTTTCAATTAAAGGGCCCTTGGGAGCAACTATCAAACTCTGCACAGGCTACAAGCCTTGACTTACAGGTTTTTTCGCTGTATTAGTGAGAACTTGCCTGAGTACACACATTTGACAGGTTCAAGTTGGAGCTGGTACTTCTGCGTTCTCTAAGGACACCAGAGCTAATAACTCATATAATTGTAGTGTGTAGAAACCAAAGAAAGCATCTGAACCCAGGTCACAGCTGTTTGTTAGCACAAGTCAGTCAGGGCTACTGTAAAGCCATCCTTTTTGCACTTGATCAGAGAACAAATTCAAAATTTGAGAAAGTGTTTTGCCCTAAGCACTAACAGAACAATACACAGGTCGCAGAAATGTGAGATGAATCATCTAGTAGAGGTTATGACATTTATTCTGTTTGCAACTTGATATGGCAGGATGTGACAGGTCTAGAGCTAGGATATGGAGTACAATGTCACTCCAGGCCAAACCACACTGGTTTCCTTCCCATGGCTTATTTATGTTTTTTGGGCAGTAGGTAGTAGTTAATGGGAGTGAGCTTACAAATCTCTTTTGGTTGTGTTTTTAATGGGTTTGCTATGACATTCTCACAATTGCTGTCTGGCAATGCATAAAAAAGACTCAATACATTAAACAATTAATCATTATGTGTGTGGTCTTCACAGTAGCGCAAAGTAACACATCAAGAAACACATTTAACCCCTTAAATTCTAGACTCGTTATTCAGTTATTTATCTGAAAGTATAATTTTCAGTATTCACTATGAATTTTGCAGTAACCACAATGAAACTAATAGGACGGTTAAGCATCCACATGTCTGGACTAGCTGAAGTGCCCTGGGAGTTTATGTGGTTAATTATAGATAAAAAGTAACCTTGTTTTACTGGTTGTTTCTTCGGTCACCCTAAGTCAACTAAGCATGAGTTCAAGTAAACCTTAAATAAACCCATTCATTTCAGTAAAAAGGGCTAATAACTATAAGAACTCAGTGAGAAATATAACAGGTTTGATAATGGTGGGTTTTGATTTCGACATCATAAAAATTTTTTTTTAAAAACCCTAGCTACACTTCACTGACCCCTGAAGGTCCCCAGAACCCAGTATAAGTACATTACATAATATTCAGGTGCTACTTCTGAAGACACATCCACAGCGGATGGAGCTTTTGTAACATCTGGGTCGTGTCATATGTCAATTCATACATAATGATTGAACTAGAACAAGCATATTGTCATTGTTGTCCTAATGTCCACCAGGGCCGTGCTCACAGGAAGTCATCCAAATGATGACCCCTGTCTCTGATACAATGCCTAAACATTATCCATCCAGCCACAACACGCCCCCCCACCCTCCCGGATCCACATGGATCAGTTTGCAGTTCGGCTGCTGTAACTCCACTGTTCTTAGAATTAATAATAAGGTGGTGTGAGAGAGGTACAAAGTAAACACTGTCACTCTGTAGTGTGAGATGAGGCAGGTGCTAAGTGGGAAATTCTAGCTAAAATGCTGGAAGCAGACTGTAAATAATTAATGTACTACATAAGAATTGAGTATCATGTTTGTGCATATAAAACTGGCTCAACATACACGCTTTAAAATGCTCTTAAATATTATCGCGAAAGTATCTTTAATCGTATTTCAAATAAGCAATTATAGTTACATTAGGCTTTATTTTCAAGCATTATTATCAGCAATTATAGTTACATTAGGCTTTATTTTCAAGCATTATTATCAGCAAATGTTACATCTTTAGAAGTAGTCTCATAAATCCCTTCTGAGCTTTGGCTATATGGTGGCTTAGATTAATGAACTCTACATGCCTTGACTTGGGAAACCTGAAGACTAAAGAAGGTCATGCTTTAAGAACTAAAATCGTAATACAGAATGCTAGGATGTGCTGTCATTTTTAACACTTGGCCAGACAGCATCAGCTAAATTCTCATGAAACCTCGGTAAATCATTCAAAACAAGTTATAACTAAAGCCTTATTCAGACTGGATTAATTTTACATGGGGAGGCGGTGCATTGTAATTATTAGCGGTTAATCTCTGGGTTTTTAATCCTGTCCAAATCTGTCATGTCAGTATTTTTTTTACTGACATGACTCATGTGAATTCATCTGGAAAGATTAGAAAGAAAGTACTGTAGCTTCTGTAAATTGAACAGAAGAAATAACACCAGGTAATATGTATCTCGTCCACATGGTACATGTTGGTAAAGATTCTGTCATATGCTGTAGGAAAATTGGTTTTCTGCTTTTACTTCAGTAAAAAGACACCAAAAACTAAACAAAACCAAGTATGGAGTTTAAAATGCAGAAAATAAAATAGAAATGATGTTTAAAAGGACTTCAAAGAAGCCAAGCTTCTGAGGGTTTTATATCATTCATATATCACCTATGAACGATCAAATGCAACCTGTGCAACCACGAGCCCCATAACGAGTGTTGTTAATAAAGGTCAAAACAATCGGTTTGTATTAAAATGAGCTCTATGATGCACACATGGAATTAGAGTATCAAGCATGTGTGCATGCTTATGCCATAAAAATATGTTATTATAAATTATAAATACCACAGACATCCTCCAGCAATATTGCTTAACAGACATATGTCTGGAAATCTTATCCCATGTGAACAGTATTTAATAGCCTGTCTTGGGCCCACAGTTGCTCCTCAATGTTTCTCCAAAAGTCATGTTATGATGAATGTACACTAATCCCCCCCCACACACACACCCACACCCACACACACCCACACACACACACCCCGGGCAGTAAGGGTTTCAGAAATCCTACCCAATGTCATGGTGTGTTATTGCATTCAGTGTCTACTCTGTGAGGACCACACACACCTACAAACAATGACGTAGTAAATGTGCGCAAACAGTTCTGTCTTCACTACAACACTTTCAGGCTAGAGTGATATCTCCTTGGTGACAGTGTCCATGGCGTTAGCAAGACAATGCACACCTTGAGCACATTTGAATGAACAAGCAGTGTGTGTTTAGTCTTGCTCATGCATTCTCCTTTAACGACTCCTTAGAGCACAAAGGGTGAGCCAAGGCAGAATGATTTTGAATACTAGTGTGTCAGTTGATGCTGCAGATATGTACTTTTGAAAGGTGATCTAGTGCAAGAAGTTATGATTTCAGTTAATGTGATCCTGCATGAAATGTCTTTCAGCCGTGACCCTGAAATAACCCTGTGATTTTCTTCATCCTCACCAGGGGAGAGAGCCGTATCATGGGGATCAGATACAGCTGTTAAGGCGTGCTGTAGCTGGGCGTTTCACAACATGGCGAGATGTCATTACCTCATGTGAGTTAAGGCTGCAAACAGCTCACAGATGCTTCAGGGCTAGGATTGGATTTCTGTAGCGCTTATTCATGGTATCCAGTGAGGGAGCAAACGAGGGACAAAGATGCAAGAGAATCAGCAGCATCATCTGTGAGGAATGGACTGTAGTTTGGGATTGATGCAATCTATATTTTTTCAAATGTTTGTTAGGAGTGAAGTCAGTTGAATGTGGTCATCCTACTAGACAGGACAAAGGCCCTATGAGGTCTACAACAGGAGACGGAGATCATTGAGAGAAAAACAGTGGCTCAGACTTCCTCTCTTCACACATGCAGCTTTCCACTGATGAGAAAAACAGTTCCTTAACCCACTCCATACACGTCCGAGCTCAGAAGAAAAGCGGTGGAGGAAAACTGGGTACACACAGATGAGAAACATGAAGGAAGGGGAAGAGAGACAAATAGGGAGCTAAAAAGGCAACACAGGGTGTTTTATGGGCAATTTTATGTGATTTATATCCTCACTGCATAGTGTGGCTTTACTCTGAAAAATTACTGACCCTTAAATGGGTTCCTGTGGTTAACACATGAAAACTATTAATACGATACGCTGAATGTGAATTGTTTTCCATCAAGTTTAGTCTGAAAAGAAATTCTCATCAAACTCTCCATCTTTCTGCATTAGCCTCTCAGTCTCATCTTGAAACAGCTGCAAATGAGTGTCTGCTGCCTTAGTGCTGACCTGGGGGCCCCAAGTGCTATTTATAGCAGTCTATCCCAGCACAGAACTCCGAGACATAGCATTCAACATCACTCATTTCCTCTCTTCTTGATGAGTATGCCAAAAATGGGAATAAATGGTCACCCCCCTGCACTGCATTCTCCTTGTGTCTCTGATTGTCTGAATGCTCTGATCTTTACTGAAAGCTCTTCACAAAAAAAGGATGTTGACAAGTTGTGCATAAACGTCTCATTCTGATGGAATCATTCCACGTACAGTAAGTAAAGCTAGAAAACATCTGCTGCAAACATTTTGAATCATATTCTCAAGATTCAACAGCTCAGAGGAGAAAAGGGAACAGTTTTACCCAGCTATGTTCATACAGACATGTATAGAAGACTCATCAGGTGATTTGCCAGTTCGTCCGTACAGCTGTCTGTGTGTAAAGCGTGTGTGTAGCAGGGGTGTAACGCAATGTATATGTATAGGTATCTGTTTAGTTCTCCAAATCCGTGTCTGTAGCTGGATTTAAAACTGACGTGTGTGTGGCCTAAATGGGAATTTTTTTTTTTTTTTTGGAATTAAATATAAACCACACCACTATGCCTCCGCAAACACTGGAAAAACACTGGAAAAAGTTCATAATTGGTCTCACTAGAGATCTGCATGAGACTTTTTTAACATGGATTTTTTTTTATGAATTTAGTTGGTTCTATTTTTGAAAATGTAAACAAACTTGTAGCCTAATTTAAACTAAGGTTGAATGAATGAACACCTTATATGCACAGTGCCATGCTGCCGTGCTTCATGTTAATGAACTAATCTGACTCACTTATAATTATTCTTAATGTATTCTTATTGGGTTGCATACCTAAGCTCTTGAAGCAGGTTAGGAAAGGTTCGCAGCTCAACAAGAAATTCTTTATCTGTTAGTTCTGACATCGCTGTCCTACTTTTGCATTTGCAATTCAATTTTTGACTGTTGACAAATAGCTTTTCAGCTTAGAGAAACATAACTTTGTCGTTAAAGAGAGGTGTCTAAAACTGATCATTAAACAGTGACTCAGAAGCAAAACTCACCCAGGAGACTCTCAGGTCCAGGGGTCACTAGGCTGAGATTATTACAAGATGATAGGTGCAAAACAGCTGTTAGTGTTTACATGAATGCAGTTCCTGGTCATTTAAGAGTCAATTTATGGGCTTAGTTGTGGGAACAGAGTGCAGGACCCCAGGCCCTGGCCTTGCTTTTACCAGCTCAAACTCCAGCCTGGTAGCCTGCAGGCCAAGCACCATAAACCCCCTTTAATAATGAGACATAATGGCAAGAAAGAAGTTGCTAAAGCTTACAGCAGTATACTTGTGTGCTACACATACTGCCTAGGGCATCTATATTGCAATATTAATATCTGCTAATGCTTGGACATTGCACGCTAAAACCCAGATTATGCTGAAATCATTTTGGAGTGGATAATAATGATGCTTAATATAGTAGCTAGCAAGACAATCCCTGAAGTTGCGACTGAAGAATGCTTTGTTCATGTATCTTCTGTTCTGAGAAACAGGACTGTCAGCAGTCTGGCAATCATAAGAACCCCTCCAGAATCCCTGAACAGAGCTTTGCTTCTGGCTGTATCTCACCACTGCCAGGTTCTCACCACTCTCTGCATTGCTCCTAAAGCTGAGCATAGAAGCGACAGAGCTTTCATACAGCCTTAGCAGAGACCATACAATCATAAGCACTTTATATCCTTACTACATACAGTATGACATACAGGGGTGGGTGATATGACAAAAATATCACATCACAATTCTTTCTATGATACACAATATGTAGAACGATATATGCGTTTGCTAAAAAAAACTGCCTCTAAAGTAGTGTTGCATTAAAATAGAATTTAACATTCAAAAGGTAGGAAAAAAAGTATTAAAGATTCAGTAAACTGTAACTAGAGTGTCACTACAATTCACTAGACTGTAATTATAATAAATAACAATCTTTCCAAAAAAAATCTAAATATCTACAATATCTTGGAAAAGCATACAGTGACATAATTTATCACAATATCATATTATGTCATATTGCCCAGCACTAGTGTGACAAGTGTTATTCACTTGTGACAAGTGTTATAAGCCTACAGCAGAAAAAATGACAACTTACCAAAAGACCAAGTTCTGCAATAAGACTCACACCCTCTGATAATTATGACAGGGTTTGACAGTTACGTCTAATGATAACACATTAAACACAACACAGTATTTCTCCCATCTTTTTGTTTTTATCAGACTTGTCAATAGAATAGAGGTGTTACGGTTTGACACATTCTCCTTATTCACCTGACCATACCAAGGCTTGACGTCAGCGGGCTTTGGCTATTTACATCAAATATGGCTGAAATATGATGTGATAACAATACAAAACAGAAAACTTGGTTTTTATATGACATGACCTTAAAATTCACATTATACTACAGCACTGTTGAATTCCTGATTCTGACTGGTCAGAAGGTGTTGATTAATTTTCTATAACGGCAGCTCAACGACTGAATAAACGACTAGTTTCATTTTAATGCGCTCGTTCGAAAATGTTATCGTTATAGTAACAACTCAGTAAACAGATTAAGAAAGTGTGTTGTCATTTAACAAAGGAAAAACATATAATCAATAATGTGGTAAAGTCTTCTGTAAGGAGATTATTGTTTAACATGTATACAAGGAGTCTCCAGTGTCAGTGCTTTGTAGCAGCTGGAAGTAAAACTGTTCCTTTTCCTTTTTTGCAGTGTTTACTGGAAATTTGGGCAGAATGGAGAAGTAATGTTAATTGTAAGCTAACTGAAACATAGGTTATTACCTTACAGCACTTTGAAGTATAATAAAATTTCAGTCATTACGCTAAAGGAAAGACCAATATTTTGTGTCAGATTACAGTAGCCTCATCACAATAATGTTAGCTAATGTTAATCAGTAAGGGCTACTACTTGTGTGTGTGCTACTGTCATCATTGCAACAATAAACATCTTCTATTACTACTTAGATAGTACACTTTTCAATTCAGTCGAGAATATTCGGATTTATAACGGGTCTAGTTCTCAGCTTATTGATGAAAGGGAGTTGTAGTCAGCGAGTAAAACTGCAAATTCTTCCCTTAACGTCAGCTACCTCCGTAAAAATCTTCTGAAACGTGCAGCACGATTAAGTGAAAATCACTGTGCTGTGTAAGTGATAAATCTATTAGGCAATCTATTAGGCATGTGAGAGGTCGTATGACACCGTGCCCCAAACGACTCCAAATAAGCCACAAAGTAAGTAACGTTACAATGATGGACTCTATTGTGCTGTGAGAGAGCACTTTTCTTCCTGTTTTCTTCAAAACAAAAGTGGGGGGTGGGGAGGGGGAACAATTGTGCTTGGGCATGGTACAAGGCAACCGGGCTTAGTGTGAGTATGCTCTCAGAAAGCACAATACATCAAACCTTGAGGCGGATAGGCTCAACAGCAGAAGACCACGTCGGATTCCACTTCTGTCAGCCAAGAACAGTAAGCTGAGGCTGCAGTGGGCACATACTCACCAAACCTGAACAGTTGAAGACTGGGAAAACGTAGCCTGGTCTGAAGAATCTTGATTTCTGCTGAGGCACACAGATGGTAGGGTCAGAATTTGATGCCAACAGCTTGAATCCATGGACCCAACCTGTCTTGTGTCCATAGTCCAGGCTGGTGGAGGTGGTGTAATGGTGTGGGGAATGTTTTCTTGGCACACTTTGGGACCATTAATACCAATCAATCATCGCTTGAATGCCACAGCCTATTTGATATTGTTGCTGAAAATGTGCATCCCTTCATGGCCACAATTTACCCATTTTCCAGCATGATAATGCACCATGTCACAAAGCAAAAGTTGTCTCAAACTGGTTTCATGAACATGACAATGAGTTCAATGTTCTTCAGTGGCCTTCCCAGTCACCAGATCTGAATCCAATAGAACACCTTTGGGATATGGTAGAATGGGAGCTTTGCAGCATGAAAGTGCACCTAAAAAATCTGCAGGAATTGCATGATGCCATCATGTCAACATGAACCAGAATCTCAAAGGAATATTTCCAACATCTTGTGGAATCCATGCCATGAAGAATTGAGGCTGTTTTGAGAGCAAAGGAGGCCCTACCCAGTACTGATATAGTGTTCCTAATAAAGTGCTCAGTGAGTGTATATTTAGCCAACATTCACAAATACAAGGTAATAAATAGACCATAAGAACATACACCATGACTAACTCTGACAAAAGTAGAGGACTCGGTGGCTTAGTCTGAATTTATCAGCGTATCTTAGTGACTGAAAAGTACTAAAGTTGACTTCCTTTATAAGAGAGACAAATCCCCTGGGTGGCAATTCGGTTAAAATAGCAGCTATTTGTAAAGTGACAAAGGAATGAATGGGCTTCCTAAGAGGGGGTTTCTTTCAGCATATTCAGCAAAGTAACATGACAGAGGAGATGTAATGAGTTTAAAAAATGAGACTATGAGCTGGACAGGTGAGTCTGAAAGGTGGCATTTAGGACACTCGCACAAGCAACCGAAAGATGAAGTCAACACAAAAACAACATGATAGTTGCAAAGCAAGAGAAAATGGGGAAAAAAATCAAATGGATAAAGTTCAAGGGGTGGCGAGGAAAGCTGAGCTGGAATGTGGTATTGAGGGATGGAAATTGTAGCCCAGCCAAACTGTTTTAATATACAATGAACAAATAAACTGCAAACTATGCCAAAGGGCAAACAGGAGTGGAGGCGGAACTCTAAACAGATTCGAACAGGAGGGGCAGGAACCAAGAGGCCTGTTTACATTCAGGGTTCACACAGCTTTTCTAAAGCAAAATAACACTTTGTCAGCATTTTCAAGATTTTTATTTTATTATTTTTATGTTTATATATATATATATATATATATATATATATATATATATATATATATATATATATATGTATATATATATATGTATGTATATATATAAAAGCTATGATATTTCTTTTTTTACCTTTTCGAGACATTTGCCTGGTCCCCACAAAGGGCACAGCTTTCTTTTTTTTTTTTTTTTTTTTTTTACCACATTATCACAGATTTTATTTTAACCACTAAAAGAGCCTAAAGTTCCCAGGTTCCGGTTACAATTGGATTAGGTCAGATTTAGTCATAGCATTAATTAGCTGTGTTAATAATTATGTAAAATGTATATATTCTACATATATGTAGAATAATAAGACGATTGTGTGTACGTGTGTACTTCACTGACACATTGTGTAAGCTCTGTCTGTTTATATCCTTATGTGTAACTGACAGTATGTGTGTATCACATCATCACACCGCATCTTGACGGTGTTTCCATAATCTATAATAATCACTCATGCAGAAACAAAACACAATTGACTGTTCCAAAGATGTGACTGTAAACTCTCTACTGACACAAATATAATTCATACCTATGTCCAAATATCAAGATTTATATGATATAAAATGTTTTGTACGCTGAGCTGTCGAGTACAATGGGTCATGTGATGAGCAAACATGGCTTCACATGAACAAGATGCTATAGCTAGCATTTTTATGGTTTGCATTATTTAGCCTTGATCTTATTATCCATTTATTTGGTTGTAATTTCTGCTAAAAACGTAAACAGGAGAGTTTAAATGGGAAAAAGCAGTACTGCAGGCAGCAGAATAATGCTAGTACCTCACAACAGAGACACGGCTAGCTACTTAGCTATTGTTATGCTAGCTGCTAGTTTTTCTTTTGTACTATATTATTTCCACAATTATTTAACACTGTTACGGTATCTTTGTCTGATGTTTAGTTTTCCAGCCATTTTAAATTGAACTGACAGCAGGATATGATATCATTTGACCAATCATAGAATTGCTTTAGTATCCAGTGCTAATGTTAATATAAAAAGGCTAACGTTACTGTAAACTCTACTGAGAGAATTTTGACACTGGAGTCTCAGTGAACACACATTACACATAAGAAAAACTACAGATACAAAATTCTGAAATGATGAAATGCATTTATTTATTCATTTATTCAATACATCTATTAAAATCTAAGCATCTTCCAGAAGAAAACTTTTTAAGTCTTTAAAAGATCTGTTATATCTCGACTTCATACTCTCAGTGCTGTATCTGTTTATCTTTTGTATTTATGTATATAACATCAATCAAGTAATTTACTTCACAAATAAAATGTAGGAATGAATTCATTTCAACAACTGCTAGGTAAATATGCACTGTGAGGTAAATATGCAGGTGCCCAAAATATTGGAAATACAGATAACACTGCCGTTTTTTATCCTAGTGAAAGTCAAGAACCAAAAGACAACAAAAAAAGACAAATTGATCATTTTTGTTATGCTGACTTGCTGGCAGCAAACGTCTGTGTTTTAAACTTGTTAACAGAGGACAAAGTGTGTGGTTACAGAATAGGAACCAAACTGTGTGATGAAAGAGGAGCAAGAAGTCTACAGTTACATCTATTGATTAAAGTCTGCACACAGATGCAGTGCAGTGTGAAACCTGAACCTAAATCCTTTGAACTACCTTTCATATGTAAGTTTATACGTTTGTAGCCATATGTGATAGATATGCAGAAAGGAGTTACACTTATGTAAGCCTTCTGTATGACAAATCTTTGCAAATGTTTTATGATCTTTCTTACACCAAGAACTTTTGCAAGGTGCCAAAACAAGACAGTAAGCACACCAGTCAACATAAGTACAATTCAGACAGGATAAGATTTCTGGACATACATTAGGTCTGTTAAATAATATTGCCAGAGGACATCTGTAGTCATGATTGTTTCTCATGGGATAAGAGATTTCTATATAAATCTGAGATGGAAGTGTCTTCATGTGGTTCCCACACTAAAAAAATTCCATGCATACTATATACACCACAATTTATTATAACCCAACTGTTTTGACCCATATAAGCGCTTGTTGTAGGTCTTGTGGCCACAAGTTGTGCTTGATCATTAGTAGGTCATATAACCATAACATGTATATAAGTTATATGTGGACATTCTCGCCTCTCTGACAAAGCCCTTTTAAACTATGTCTATATTTTTTTGTTTCATGTTTTGAACTCTGCCAGTACTTGATATTGTTTTGGATTTGGCTGGCGACAACAGAAAAGATCACAAGACCCAGAGCACCCCAGAGATACTCAGGTAATAATTACATTAGCCCACCTCCCCATGTAAAACTAATCCAACCTGACTAGGACGATATAGTAAGGCAAACATATTGTTACATACAGGTCCATTTAGAGAGCTACATGAACAAGACACCTTACCTCTGAACTGTAATCCATTATTAAAATCTTTTATCTCTGCTCCCCATCTCATTGTGGGATACTTATGTCTCCAGTTAGAAAGGAAACTACCATAATTACTTTACTTAAGTGGTTTTCTCACTGCAAAGGCCAGACAATTACACAGGAACCATTTACTCAGGTCTTCCTCCAGCTCTCAGAAGGTGATGAGAGCTTGAGCCCAGAGGCAACCAGTCTTTCATCATTCATCAACAAGTAGTAGCATTGTGTGCCTCCATATTACTTCTAATGTATGTAAAGTACTTAATTCTGAATTGCCATTCTGTTATGTCAACAAGAACACCCCAGGTTTTGTAAGCATCATAAGCTTGGTTGCAGTAAGAAGTCTTGTATGAACCTGTACAGTTGTTCAGTGGACAATGTTTGATTAAAAGAAATGTAACATGGCAAACACAATACAAATGTGAAGCATGAATAAACTCTGTGTCTAGTTTCAACACTGCAGTGGTAATGTTGAGGCCTTCAGTGGGTTATGTACCATACAGCAGAATCCCTTCCTGGATTAACTGGAACTGGGAGGTCACTGGGCCTCTCCAAGAGAAGACTCCACTGGGACAACTCTGGCATTTCCTGTACAAAATGTCCTACACAGCTACTGGAATACAGACCCAAACTTTATCTACACATATTCGGGTCTTGAATGTTCTTCACTCACACACATTCACATAAACATTCCTTAGTTCTAACTGGATGCCTGTTTTTTCTCTGCCTTAAGTCTCAACCCTCTACAGTCAACATTTATCCAATACAAGCATTTGGCTTTAGAGCCATTTTAGTTTTTTTATCAGCTGTGCAAGCAAAATGCTTCGGGTTTCAGATGATGAAGGACATTTGTCTGGTAGTTTCTCTGGAAAATTTGTATACTATACCTACACAAATTTTTACTACATTCAAATATGTGTATGTTTAATGACCGAGCAATCTGTGATCATACTGCCTGCCAAGTCATTTTATTATAAATTAATTAGGCAAAAAAAAAAACAACCAAATAAGTAAGATAATCATGATAGTCCAGCAACCATTTTACCATGGCATATCATATCAAACAATCACATCACAGGAAACACATGTCAGTTTTACCGACTCTGGCCGCCAGCCAAGCGAGTGTGGTAAACATCTTACAAGCAGCACACTGTGAGGGGATCTCAGCATCGATAGGAATCATGTTTGTTTTTACTCTTCATTTATATTCCCAGAATTAATTTAGGAAAAGAATGATAGGCATTCTGCTTTGAAAGGCTCAGTTTTGCCTCAAAATAATGCAAGATCTCACAAGGTGCACACTAGTTACATTACATTATATTGCTACTGTAATTAACAGCCATGTACTAGCTAGGGTATATCCTAATATTGTTGTGTAGTCCTGTCTAGTTAGTATAAGCTATCCTGTGCATTTATTGTTCTCTGTATTCACTGTACAATTTACACTTGCACTGTACAATTTACACCTTATTTGCAATTAATCTTGTGTACTTTGCTGCTGTATTATAAGTTGTCCTGAATAAACAACATTTCGTTCCAGTGTACGCAACTTACAAGGAGGAATGCCAATATGTCTCAAAGCAATATTATTTAAAGCAAAATTACTATTATACTGAGATCAAATTCTACTGGATTTAGTGTCCTATAATACAGGGCTACCTTGAGACCAGTTAGATGACTTGTCATTCAGCAAATCCCTAAGTGAGACAGTTGGGCGGCGCTCATCACTCATCACTTCATATTCTACACTTCATGGTTTTTATTCACTGTTCAAATGTGTGCGTACTTACTGCCTCTTGCTTTTACAAGGCGACATTTTCTATCAAGTGCTTGTATTTGTTTCGTAACTTTCATTATGGTTAAACCACTGTTATGCAGCCATTGCATGGGTGATATCGCTCAAGACAAATGCCACACCCATATTAGGAAAATCCACAATGGAAAAATATAACACTTTGAATCAAAGTTTACTCTGCCAATGTTTTCAATGAGCTCAGGCAAAGAACACAATAAGGAGTGCATCCTCTTGAAGACATGTAATTAAAGTTTCATTAATTATTATCCTCATAATAATGTGGAACAATGATTTACAGGCAGTTTATAGTTACATTGGCACTCAGTCAAGAAACATTCAATTGGAGCCAAAACCAGGCAAGTGCTTCCAAGTTTCAGCAAGCCTGATATCTCTATAAATCATCTCATCATTTCTGCTGTTTGACAGTGATTACTCATGTGTTTAGTGACATCCACTTCAGCTAAGTGTTTCAACAGAAGGTTTCCATGGACACCTGCAGGTTTGGGAGGTTTAACTTGAAGGAAATGACAGTCCATATCTGGTCTTCACTGTATGAGTCTTCCTGGAGCTATACTCCTTAATTCTTCTAATAAGCAATGCTTGTAACACTTCATTTTTAACCTATGCTTACAAACAGTAGTTAATTCAATATTTTTCTATAATATTCCTCATAGTGGTTAGGGTATTTGAATTTAACCTAAAGTAAACTGAGGTCTGAAACACAACAGACTTGAAGCCAAGTCACTTTCAGGGTACTTGAGTTGAGACACTCTGACGTCAGGTTGTGCAAGGTCAGTGGATGCTCGATGACTCACTCTTTGAATGCTCAAGGATGTTTGCTGATGTAGTTGTTATTCCTCATCCAGCTTGTCTCCAGTATGGCGCTTAAATTCTATTGGTTTTGAGCAGCAACTGACCCAGCAACAGACCCACACACACCTCTTTCAAGATGTTCTAGGTAGAAAGGATTGAAAAAAGTGTTGATTCTGTCAAAGAGCTTCTGTTAGAAAATGAAATGAACTGATATAAATAATTCACACTGCTGATTTTAAGAGTAACCATTGCTTCTACAAGACAGTAAACACTGGCCACTGTGGCCACACTGAGACACCAGTTCAAAGCAGTAGAGAGGAAATTTGAGCACAGCATGGTGCCTCCTGACAATGGGCTAAGAGGCGGATATCACTAGCATGATTGTTAACAACCCCACAAATACACACTGCTCTGTTTGGAGTGGGTGGATGGAATTTATTAACCCATTATAACGGTGTAACCTACACTTGCATCCTGCTAGTCAACACCTGCGACCAACAGAAAATTGGTCAGAAAGATATAAAAATGAGCAGGTTTGCTGCTTGGCATTTAAATAAAAGAGGGAATAACTTCACAAGCATTGAGAAACTGATGGCATTTCATTATTTTTCATAATTATCATGAGATATCAACTAAGAGAAATACTCCAATACTCAATTAAGGGCTAGGATGTGTTGTCTAGTTTTCTGAATGCTTTAAACCCTGCCATAACTGGGCAGAAGAATCACAGTGTTAAGCCAGATGAAAACAAGCCATCTGTAGAGGTCATTGTGGACCAGCATACAACACACGCCATTCTCTGAGGATCACGCCTCTGTTCATGCAGCTTTGCAGAACTGCATAAACATTTTTCCACTGCACTGAAGTGTTTCCAGCGCCATAGAGAAGAGTGTAGGAGCACAACCATCACAGCAACCATCAGATGCAGCAATGACCAATGTAGGAAACTGTGGCAGCAGATCGAAAAACCAGAAGACTGCAAGAACACACACTCATGTGTCTTGGTACTTCATGAAGTCGAATTTCCACACATTGGTTTGTAGTAATCGACTACAGGACTTTGAGGATGTTGTAGGAGGCAAAATAGATCCCAAAGATCATGATTTCAGAATTGCTCAGCTGATTCTTGGGGTTATGTTTCAAAATCATTGCTAAAATCACAACTCCAAAGAATCCCTTCCTGAGAGCAACACACAAAATGCAGTGCCTGAACTTCACCAAGCCTCATTGGAGCTATAATCTTGTGTTGTGGTCAGATGAGACTAAAATAAATGTTTTGGCGATGAATAACATTGGGATGTTTGGTAAGAAATGGGAACTGCATACGTGGAAATGCTTGTGATATCCACCGTAAAATATGCCGATTATCAATGCTCTGGAACTGTTTTGCAGCTCTTGCGAAGATGGCATTAAGTACCAGGATATTTCAGCCCAAAACCTAGTTGCCTCCACCAGGAGGTTAAAAATCCAAATACACGTCTAATTCAACACATATGTGTTTGTGGAACAATCAGTTTTTTGCAATGATTATCTCAATCTCTGGATGTGAACCTTATTTAGAACCTGTAGTACTGAATTTAAGAGGGAAAGCCACATGAGCAAACCTAACAATATAAGAAAATTTAAAATGGTCTGCATGGAGGAGGGCCCAAAGAGACTCAGTGCTGTTATTCTTGCACACGAAGGGTTCAGTTGTCTGGGCCAGTAATAAGTTAGAAAAAAAGCACTACTTAAGAAAACCTTTTATGTTTGGAAAAATGTTCAATTCAAATTCAATTCAATTCAAAAATGTTGTGCTGGAACGAAAATATACCGTATCCCCAATATGTTTATATTCATATTCATTTTTGTTCATTTATATATAGGGTGTCTAAGTTTCTAGAATTGACTGTACTGTGATTGCATCACCTCGAGATGACAAAATATCATGATACTTGAAAACATTTCTATCATATACAATGATGTACCGTGACACAGAGGTTTAATAACTAACTGCCAGCAAATAGCCAATAGTCATGTCGGATTTAAAAAAAAAAAGGGACCCTAGAGGTCTGTGGCAGCAAAACTGAAAAACAGAGATTTAAAAAAAATCTGTACAAAATTTTAACAGTTTACAATTTTAAAGCGTCAGTACAGCATTTTAACATCAGCTAGCAAAATACTGATTATATCTGCTATATCCCAGAAAAGTATATTTGGACATGATTTATCAAGTTATGTTATTTTGTCATAATGCCCAGCCCTAAACATCATAAGCGTTGTGGGACTGTATGAAACACAGGATCTTGAGTCACTCTGCAAGCTGGCTTCAGTTCAGTTCCTCTATTCTGCTTAGCATGGCAAAGTTGGTTTAACACACAACTGCTAGGCCCATCTGGCTAACACACCCCGTCATCCCAATTATGTCATCAAAGTGGAGAACAAGAATATAGCCCACCATATGTCAATTTGTCCCTCCCAATAATTTAACAAAGCTGCTTGGAATACTTCAGTGTAGTAGTTTGGGAACAAGAGGCTATTACGTGTCACAAGTGTGTAATTATGTTTCACAATCATTCAAACTTCAATTTATCACACAGGTAGATGATAAACAAAGCTAGTAAACTGTCTTCATAACTAAAGAAGGACTTAGTGAAGGACTTAGTTTAGTCTAATCTGTTGCATTATTATTAGTTTTGTAATACTGTAACAAGCAATCTGTTGTCATTTCCACTAAGCTACACATCATTTCATTGTTTACCTACCTAGAAAAAAGAATTAGTTTTTAATAACCTCATTATCTAATTAACTCCATTACCTCAACTTGGCTTGTGATAGGCTGAGTAAACAAACATCTGCACACATCTGCAGATCCACACCTTTCCTTCAATTGTTTATTTTTTATTTCCTCAATAAGCTTTTATAAAGATGTCACTATAGGTTAAACTGTAGTGCCGATGAAGGCATTACTAGTTAATGTATCACTAGAGGAAAGTCAGGAAGATTACATCTTAATCATGCATTAGGCTGTGATCCAAAATTAGATCTGGCAGCCAAAGTGACCAAAATGTGAGTCAGACTGAAATCAAACCCTGCTATTTTTGTGAGCTCAGATAATTCAGTAAACAAGAACACAGAGAACCCACTTTCACCACTGAGAGAAATGAGAATTAAGATTAAATGTTATTGTTGTGTGATAGGAGGCTTTTTAAACCTTCATATTCAAATGGCAAACATTTGGAGCGACATGACACTAACGATTTTACAGAGTGGGTGAGAAGGCCATTACAGAATGGTGGTATGAATGGGTGAGCTGTAAGACTGATATATAAGAGCATAAACAGATGTAAAAGAAAAAAAGGGGGAATATACTGTACACAAGGGCAGTAGGCAACATACATTACTGCATTTTTAAACTCTTCAGATGTCACACAGGCCAAAATAACAAACATGAGGATTAAGAATGTAACTTTTGAGTGACAAATTTGACAGTTTCGGCACAATGCCCCAGAAATTCGTCACTCAAGCATTAACCATGACTCAGATTTGAGTGCCAAAATTCACACTTGAAAGAAACAGATCTGGTCGATAAGGGCTGGTCTGGCTAGAAATAAAGACAGCTAGTTTCAGTTACACTTGTGGTGCTGATTACACCATCATCTTTAACAGACTCTTAAAGTTTTTACACTGTATCGTCATTGATTAGCTTTTGGAAACGAACAACCTTGAAACTGACACACATAGCAAACTGCTGAGTTGTGGAGAAAAAAATGGAGTACTTGCCAAACTCCCAGTTACTTGGACACATCCATTCTCCACCAGATGCAGGAAAAGCCTTGTTATATCCAGCAGTATTGCGTTAAACTATGATGATTCTAGTCAATAAATTCCTATGATACTGAAGACAGTTGACAGCATTTGTAATTAAATAAGAACGTAGGACTTACTGAAACCATTTTTTTGGTTGATGCTGGAGGAAAACAACTGTGGAGTGAGAAATTTGATCAAGCATTGCAATAAGCAAATCTGATTGTTCAGCACCAGAAGAACTAAATTTAGCTCTGGCAGGATTTTTAAGAGTGGAAAGAGCAGAGACGTGTCAGCAAGCAGAAAGGGAATGTTCACGTTCAGAGCCTGCATGTAACTACACTAGTCAAACTGAGGGTATAACTGCCAAAAGAGCCCAGCTTTAGCACAGGACATTCAACATGTACAATGTCCTGAGTCAAATTTCCTATGCACCCAACAAATGCCACACTTTATTAGTACACTCACACAAGGAAAAAAGATTCTTCAAGGGTTTTTTTTGGATAATTAAGTGTTCTTCACTTCTCAAAAAGGCTCGATTTGGAACTCTTACTAATAGGGAAGCACTCTGTTGTAGGGTTCAGCATAAAATCTTTGCCCTGAGCAACAACCAAAGAATTATAAATTTCCTAAGAATGTAGATCAGGAGATTAAGTTTAAAAATGTTTGTTTAGGTGTGCTATGTTACAACAGAAGTATTCTAAAGAAAAATCTAATATGTAAGTGTCAACCTTCGTTCTCTGTCAGCTTTTTATGAGGGGAAAAAAGCAGCAATGTGCCAGTTCACAGAGAGGAAATGTTTCCTTTTAGGGGTTTCATGTAAGTGAAAAGTCACCAAAGAATGTAGACTATGTAATAAAAAAAATAAAATAAAAAGCTTTGAACTGTTGCTCTGATACCTTGCACAGAATCTACTCGGAGCATACAGTATCGCCAGAGTGCTTTTTACATCCTGCTTATGGAGCGTTTAGTCTCGTTTCAGTGATCCTGGACCTCAAGGTGACTGCGAGATGTGCTGCAAAAAAAAACAGACCATGACTGTTCAAGTTTCCACCGGATAGCACGGAGCAGCAATACATGAATGGGCTTGATAGACTCAAGCAGTTTCGAGCTCTCGCTTCTGTTTCCCTCCATGTTTCCACGGAGATTAACCTCGTGGAAAAACAGAGTGGGACCTGCCTGAATCTTTTGGGTCTTGGCTCATGGGACATCTGTAGGAACCGTGCCTGCTAGCACGCTGTTGGCATCATAAAATGCATACTGGCACTCGATCCATTCACCTTAACTGACATGCTGGGTACGTTATTAATGAAGCGTTGGTAATTTAATATAAGAAATGGTAATAGGCTGTACACTATACCACACAATCGACCAATGCTGAGTTTTTGTTAAGCTCCTTCTAAATACTCTAGAGCAGGGGGGTCTAGCTATGGCCTCACACCATTTCTTGAAACAACCTAGAACCTATTTTAAAAATAAAATTCAAGTTAAAAAAATTCAATCAGTTTCCAATCCTCCTCTTTCCCATCTAAAGAACATTAATGAGGGGAATTCTGAAAGCCTGTTAACGTTACAAGCTTTTGGATAGCCAATCTTTTCCACAGCAGGAGGAAAGGATTCAATTCTTGTAGTGAAAGAATATGATAATTACCTGGAAAATGCTAGCTAACTTGGCAGGTTCATTTCTTTCAGTGTTTTGTTCAGATGTATATATGAAACGGGAAATTGGTGCATGTTGTATGCATATGTAAAAAGTGGACTAGTGGGTGGAGTTTTTTTTCCATGCAGCTGAAGCTGAGGCATCATTTGTACTCAAATCCCTGGTAGTTCTGATGCACAACAGTGTTATAAATCACAATGCCGTTCATTCGTGTGTTATTCCACGTGCTCATATCTGTGTTCATAAAGGCCAGTGTTTCTTCCTTGGACTTCACCTGCATTTATAGATTATCTTCCTGTTGCAGCAGCCATTTGTTTCTATTTGCATAGCACTTTTACCACTAGACGCTGTCACAAAGCAACTTTACAGGAATCTGGATGTAGATTTATATTTAGATCCCTAAATGAGCAAGGCAGAGTAGACAGTGGCAAAAAAACTCCCTGAGATGACATGAGGAAGAAATCTTGAGAAGAACCAGACTCAAAAGGGAGTCCATCCTCTTCTGGCTGACAATGGTTAGTGGGACTATAAATCATTTTTTCTTTCAGCATAAAAACAGCGCAAAGAATCTTGGGAGAAAAGTAACCACTGGCCGTTCACTTCAAAAATCACCGCTCAGATGTACTCTTTGAAGTAAATACCTTTCAACACTTCAGCATGATATGACCCTACAAATGGCCAGTCCCCATCAAAGCACCCTATATAGGGTACATCACTTCAGAAAGGACCACAGTGAGGATTTCTGTGAGGATCCAGATAGCACAAAAACCTTGGCATGACATGCGCAATTTATGTCTCATTGACACTGCATGCAGCTTATTTTCTAATTAGGAAGACATTCCCACAGTGTTGTATTTTTGGCATTCCATCCAGGTGATGATTAATAAATCTCCACACTAAGGTCATGTAATAAGCCGATTCAGCTTATCCTTTACACAACTTCCTATGATTAACTGTCATAACTTTTTAGGGTGTCTTTAGCCAGGTAACACACCACTAATTACTGATTTAAATGTGTTCAGAGATTTAAAACAAATAAAAAAAGTAAAATCAAGATGAAAACAAAATGTCCACATCTTTCTAATTAATATGATTGTAAACTTTCATGTGCCTTTATTCTTCATATTCTTCAGTGTTACTGCTAGATACTAGCTACAGCCAATACGGCTTTTGGAGTAGACTTTAAGTTATATTCATAAATGTTTATAATCTTCACTGCTAACATAAAACAATAACCTGATGAGATATTTATAGTGCAATCATAAATTTATGCCTACTCAGAATCATATGAGAGTTTCTTTAGGTCCACATATGATCCTACAGACATGCTGTAACTTCTGCATTTTGTTGCTTTTGCTTGTTGATTCTGTTGCTAAATCTGGAAATCCTTTAAACCTCTTTAGCAACTTTATTTTGATACGGCTCTCCAGTTCACACCACAGATGCTGGTTATACGAGTTGAGAGAGCAGGGTTGGTCAATTCACCATCAGTGACTGAGTTGCGCTTGCACTAGCGAATGATCCCAATGACCAATCACTAATCACCATTGTTTCTCAATTACCAATCACTGATCACTATTGTTTCTCAATGACCAATCACTGCTCACTATTGTTTCACAATTACCAATCACTGATCGCCATTGTTTCATATTTACCAATCACTGATCGCCATTGTTTCTCAATGACCAATCACTGATCACCATTGTATGTGCCACCCCTGCACTTCTTTGTTCTATGACCAAAAACAACTTCTTTCTATAAGAAATAACTCATACTCTATTATTTTCTATTCCGATAGCACATTCTAGTCTGTGTCTTCAGAAAATCCTTCTTCATTATCACATTTTGATACGCACACAACCACAACAATTCTGTGAATATGCAAATCAGTCTATTATATCTCCTGGTGACTTCTAGTGATTTTTGAGCATGCATTAGCTATTTTCCCTTGAAAAGAGTTGTTTTTTAGTACCACAGATAGCCTATGGCCCATGATTCTACATTTTCCCCCCTTACAGCCTTGATTTTAAAAAATCCCTGTACACACCTTCTGTATGCCACAGTAACTAAAGCATTTTGTTTTGACCTTAATTATAAAACATAATTTGAGTGTAAGCATACAAATATCAGTCCAATGGGCCAGCTTCTTACTGAAATCCATGTGACGCTGTGGGCTTACACATAATGAGGTATGATAGCAGCCTATGAAAGTTAATAACTGGTCTGAATTAATGACGGGAGACATGAAAGATAAAAGAGGGCAAGGTGCAAGATTTACACTGACAAGCATAAACACAAGGCAGCACCAACTAAATTAGTAGCAATGCCTTATTACCCTTGAACATGCAGAACAATGCAAATAGGAAGACCACAGGATGACCACACAAAGACAAGGTGTTGTTCCAGTGCTGTTTAGACATGCATATAGGCACACACTCACGCATACACGCACGCACACACATGCACACACACACACAAACATATGGACTATTTCTCTTGTTTAAACCACTCACGGAAAGAAACAAGAATGTGATTTATATGGCAATAAATATTTCCTGTAGCTGGAGCCTCTAATGCTCCAATCTTTTCCCAGCCCAGTCCTCAGGGACAGAGAGTCAGTCCAGAATTGTTTTGAGTTATCCAAGCTCAGCTAAAGTGTGTTTAGGAGTTCTAGGAGCTGGAATAGAAGTTAAAATGGAAAACTGCAATAACACGTGCTATGCAAACTACATTTCTACATACACTACAAAGAACATTTCTAGAAATCATGCAGTGAATAAAGTCCTAGCTGACTGACCGCATCCAGACTATACTATCTAAACCACAGGACTGGACATTTACATGTCTGGCCAAGCTGTTTCCGTTTTTAAGGCATTTTGCTCAAAACCCATCCACCCATTTTCTGCACTGTTTATCCTACACAAGTTCAGCAGGAGCCTCTCCAGGGCACCTCTCTCTTCCTACTTGGGGCACAAGGTGGGGTACCAAGCCATCACACAACCATTCCAGATAACTGGGAAATGCCCCCCAGCCTACAGTGAATGTCTGTATGAGTGGGGGAGGAAACTGGAGCACCCGCAGGAAACCCCCGCAGCACAGGGAGAACACGCACACTCCACGCGCACAGAGCTGATGCGGGATTCGAACCCGCAACCCTGGAGGCGCGAGGCAACAGCGCTAACCACTAAACCTCCGTGCTCACAAAGCTTGCAAGCAGTTTCTAAAAAAAAAAACCAAAAAACTTTTTTTCTCTCTTCCTACTCTCACACACTCTCTTCACCAAAGTGTTTCTGCGCAGGAAGACATGACGAAGAAGAAGAAAAGTAACTGCGCAGAACCTTGCAAACAAGTAACGCCATGTTCAAAAACTACATGCTGAACTGTACACCACGGTGTTTCTGACATATAACTGCAGCAGGATGGCCTGAGGGTGGGGATGAGGAACACGATCACACTGTACCAGTCTGTGGATGCGCGGCCGTTCAGGATGTCCTCTTTGGCGGTCAGCAGCGACAGGCTGAACGTGTCCAAGTTGATCGCTTGCATCCTGAAGCTTGTTTTCTTCTTTCTTGAATTTCAACAAAGCCGAACTACCCAGTCTAGCCTACAGATCCACAGGCATTCGCGGACTGATGTTAGTTTCTGACGAAATGTTCAGGGAAGTGTCAGGGACTTGAGCTGGACTGCATCAGTCCTAATGCGTGAAGGGGGCGGGGACGTTTGGAAAGGGCAGCCTCGCGCACGAAAGCCCCGCCCACCAGCCCGCGGCACCTTTTGACATATGAAGCAACTCTGAGGTCGCGTCCCAATCCACATAATAGCCTCAAACCCAGGGATTAAACCAGGCAAGTCGCATACATATATATTCACATATACAGAACATTAAATAAACATTAACTATACATAACAAGACATCCAGATAAGAAACTGCAGATTAAATATAAATACAAAGGGTTACATAAAAAAAAAAACTTTACTCTTCAATCATTTTTAACTGTTTATGGTTGAAGAGTTTTTTTTTTTTTTTTTAATTAATCAGCAGTTGTATACAAAACAAGGGAACAGAACATATGCCAAGGGGTAATAGCCAAGGGTTCATTCATAGCCAAACATAATAAAGTGCCAAAGCAAAACAAAGAGAAATTAAGGAAAACTGGTACATAAATCACTTACATACAGCACCCTCCCTTCAAAATATAAATAAATAAAGAACAAAAATTATACAAAAACACCAAAATGTGAGCATACATTCAGAGTTTTAGTAGCTTTTTTTTTTTTTTTTTACCAGAGGAGGACAAAGTTTTAGTATAGGTCAACACTTTTGACGTTTGTGTGTATACGTCACTTATATCCGTGATGTATTTGGTCACATAGAGACATTTTTATATTCGGAAAACTCAGGATGTGTGAGATTTTGAGTGTTTTTGCTTGGTTTAATTAGGTTACCTTCCTAGTCATAGCAAAAATAATGAACTACTTTGACCGTAATCTTTTGTATAGTGTTCGTAAGGTTATAAAACAAAAATAAAAGTTAATTCATCTTCAGTAACTGCTGTATCCCAGGCAGGGTCACGGTGGATCCGGAGCCTAGCTCAGGAACACACTGGGTGCAAGGCAGGGATACACCCTGGATGGGATGCCAGTGCTTTGCAGGGCACCATACACATACACCTTCACACACTTATTCACAAACAGGGACAATTTAGCTTAGCCAATCAACCTACTAGCATGTTTGTGGGAGGTGGGAGGAAACCCATGAACCTGGAGGAAACCCACAGAGACACAAGAACATGCAAAACTGTGAAATGGTAACAATACCTGCTGTGCCACTGTGCCACCTGGACAAAAAAATAAACAAATAAATGAAAATAGTTCTGCATGAATTATTAATATTCATTAATTGTCCCAAATTGGGAGAAAAATGAGTACTCCGACTCTCTAATATATAAGCTATAGCTACCTAGTAGACAGTAAACAGCAGGAACTTTTCAAAAAGCAGTTTCATTCATGAACTAGCAGACTATTACATAATATATCAGAATACTGGACGTATGTAGCCCAGTATGCATACTAACACTATGGTATACATACTATTTAGTATAGTAGCATGTTGCTTTGGACATAGCCTGCTAACTTTTACATGATAACCAGATTGACTCTTTCCATGCAAACCATGCTTTTAAAGAGGCTATACTGTGAAAATTGGTTGGTTTTAGACTATAAAGAGTTGAACTAATGCTGACAAAAAACCTGTGGTTTCTTCATTTCAGCAGTGACAATAATCCTGTTAAAATTTTATTATCAATTTTTTTTTTTTAAGATGTTCAAAATGAGTTTTCTTTGTCACACAATAGATGCATTTGCATACATCACTGTAGCTGGACCATTGATGCAGTTAATAAACAACACAAGTGAGTCACATCAGTTAAAGGTTAAGTGCGATTGTAGTCACTTATTGCTAGCTAGGAAACTCAACACTACAACAACATGAATGAAAATAGCCTTGAGAAGTGTACAATTCCTGCTAGGCTATTGATGATAAACTGTAGTATAAACTGATCACTCTGAAAAGACTTACTGCCCTGCGAATGAATATTTTACTCCTCCTTTACTCCATATTCTGCATTACACTCAGGTTAAAATTGGGTTGAGAAGCAGCAGCTGCATTTGAAAGCGTACATGTGTCAACTAGTAAATATTTATGAACATCAGGGATCTTATTAGTATTATTAATATTAATAATTAAAAAACTGGCTGTGAGTAGAAGAGGAATAAAGGCACTACAGTTTACTAATAATATGTAAACATGATTTTCAGTGGTTCATAGGCAAGCAGCAGTAAATCCAAACCCAACAAAAATTCCTAAATGATATAAAATAGCCATAACACCCACTATCATACTCTATACAAAACTACTTACTAAATACTGTGGCAAAATATGTATAAATATATGTATGAGATTTACTTATAAATATTATACAGTCAGGTCAGACTAAAGCTGAAATTCCAAGTTTGAAGTGAATTATATATAAAAGAACAAGACGAATCCATCAGTTCTTCCCAAATGCAAAACAAGTGTGTAGATACTGTGGTCTGCCCTCTTTTAGTGTATATAATGTCCTCACAATAATAGTAAAATGTGAATGAAGTCCCACATTATTATTTAGTTATTCATTTTAAAGCATATTTCTAGTAGCTACAGTGAAGCTAAAAGAAGAAATATGTATTTATGACAGTTAAGAAAGAAGGTCTGGACCTGCAGATGGATCCTGGGAGTTTAAGGGGTTAAGGGGTAAAAGAATTTGGAGAGCAGTCGTTCACAAGACGTTATTTATCAAATGTGACAAGTACAGATGTGTAGCGAAAGGTACTCTTAGCAAGTTTTGGCGACCTTGGAATGTTTACTCTTATGAGTAATCTCAGATAGTGTATATAACATAAAATCATATATTCAAGGGGTGTAATCTTGTTTTTCTGAGGACATAGTGGTAGCATTTATTTAAAAAAAAAAACTTTTATGGTTTAGGCCATGCCCACTTATGGTTTAAATTAGAATACAGATATTACAATTTAATACTCTAATATGATTAGAGCACTAAACAGATACAGATAGTGTCATTGCATCTAATATACACAACACATTCAACTGTTACAACAGCTTTACTTGCAGAATAGTCATTCAGTATGCAGAGATTTGCAAGTTATTGCATATATTGATAAAAATGACCTTACACATTTATGCAGACAGTGCAGATATCAGCACTACACTGCTCAGTCAGCATTAAAGAATCTTTATCTTCAGATGGCAGTATTACAAATTAGTATCCTGCTATTTGATTGCAGCACTGAATGCGAACCAGCACAATGATTCATGTTTTGCACCTCTACCATGACATCATTGTGCAGTATTGTGCCCAGATTCCTGAAATACAAAGTTGCCCACCTAAAGATCTCTGCAGTGGAACATGAAAAGTGTGGGCATACACTGGCGCTTTGTCTTCCATCCAAACTGCAGGCATATCGTGGAAATGAGAGATGAGCTCAGGATGTCAGAACTCCAACATCATCCCCAAAACTTCCTGTCATTAGCTTTGTGCAACGATCTCTGTAAACAGTTTTGCTCAGTAACGTTGTTATGCTTAGCTTCACTGATTCCTTGGAATTTCCTCTTTAAAGAGTTTTGTTTGGGATAAATGCAAGTGTTTGTTTTCTTTGACAGCAACATTTTTGACGCCGCTGCAAAGAATGACCACAATGTTATATTTTCAACTATGATTAGTGGAACATAACGATTTAATTCTGAAATAGTATGAAACGTTCACAGTATGATAACCGTATCCCATGACCCAGTTTTCCATATGTTACAGAAATTGTATACTATGTAAATATGGATGCTTCTTATAATTACTTTCCGGTTTCCTTGCATACAGACTAAAGTGCCGCATAATTACTGACAAATATGACAGAAGAATATCACATTAGGTCCACTGAATCATGTTTAAGCTACAACATTTTGCTACAGCTTCACTGTTAGAGACCACTAGACTCTTTTTAGATACATTTGAATCCCATTAGAAAACCATTAAATGTGCCAAATTAGTCACAGATCAGCTAAACCATTTGGACCATTTGCACTGTGATATTGACTCATTTGAAATTTACGGAATACCATTACAAACCAATACAAAGCCATCAGGAACCAATATACTTTATATGTAATTGCTTTTATTATGACAGATTTGTTTTCACTTTAAAACAGTATTTTTTATGTCTAAGCAATTATCTCTAATAATGTGTTAACTGTTGATTTTTTCCCCCAGATTTCAGTATACTAGTTCTAAAAATGATCTCTGTGCTAATAACACTCCAATATCTTAAGACTTTAACAGGGAAGGTGTGATAATAGATCCACAAACTAAGAAATGCAGTTTTTCTTTAATGTGGTACTCTAAGGTCGATAAACATCCACTGACAACCGTGTTTCTTTGTGTTCAGACCTGACAGATGGGTCAAAGTTCAACGCCACAGAGATATGCACGCCAGGCCAAAGGTCAGTGTTCGTTATTCCCCTCTCTTTGGTGATAATGTGTTTTTGTTTAGCTTCTCTGGTCCTCCTTATCCACATGAAATGCCATGCTTCTCAAACCTTCTAAACTTCTTCAGCAGAAACAATTCTCGACTATGGTAGGAATGCTTTATCTCGTCTCTGTGGAGCCCTGAGCACAGCCTTAATGCCAGCATTATCAAGTACAAATGACTGCGAATTTACAGACCTTGTGGGATGATTTCCTTTCCAAGGGCATGTAACAGAGCCAACATTATGTGATGTGATTGTATTATACTGCATTACTTTCCATCAGGTTTCTTTTCCGCAAATGATGGTTCTATAAACACAGATCACTATGTGGGTCCAACTGTTCTGTCTTGTTCCGGTCTCATGCAATACAGTGTATCCGTCCTACTACACAGACACAGTCCCAAAACATGCAGGCAGTCCACTAGGTTGACTATTAGGGTATGCGCAAATACTTTTTTAAAAATGTCCTTACATATAAAACAACTGGTTCCTTCACAGAGTATAGAAATGGTGCAATCAAGATTTTAACCACAATTTTGATAAGGAAGTGATGATTATCAGAACATGATTATCAGAGCACCATCACTGACTTAAAAACAGGTTCATCATTTATTACAAAAATAGCTATATTTATTCCACCATGTGGTTCTCACACTTCTGGCATGCTTGTGTTTAATCACAGCTATGACACTGAAGCATGTCCATGCATGCAGTATTGCTTTCTTTTCCAACAGCTTACTTCATCACACTAGAGGCCAGGAAGGGAATAACAAGGAAAGTGTTATTTTTCTTGCTGGGTGGGAGAGCGAGACTGCTGATGCCCTGCAGAATGTATCTCCTGTGTTGACAAGCTGTGATAATGAAATAAAATAAAGTTGACCATGAGATTTGATTGTGCTGTGCTTTGAGAAAGGGTTGAGCTTACATGACTGAACAAGGAGCTGGTTGAGTTTAATAGCTTGTTGCGAAGGGGTCTTGGTTTTCTGAAAGTTGTATGTTTAATTCAAGTATAATCTCAGTAATATTACAGTAACCTTGTAGATAAGGCCGTGTTCTCTTAGTACAACTAGGTTTAAATGTTTATTAATAAAAGATGCTTAAAATACAAAGTTCTAGTTGAGTTTTTAAACTGTTGGGACATATTACTAATATGCAGTGTTAAATGTACACCCACTATACTGCATGCATGTTTGTAACAGACACAGTCTAATACATTTTGTGATTTGTCATTTTGTGATTATGTACAGTAACTCACCAAATATAACTTTCTCTCACAACTAAAACACACTAATATTATTCTGTTTGCTTACCGGACATGGAAATGATGGTCAGGCGGCTAAACCTTGGCCTAAAATAGACTAAGAAGACCCAAACTTATTGTCTCAGCTACAAGCTAATGCTTAATATTAGCCATATTATGGTAGCAGTGATTAACCTTTTGTTAAATGTAAAATATTCATACTGTATATAATCATACTGTACAACACATGAGATCATTATTAGCTTTTGAGTAATGTGCAAGCTAAAAATAGCTAAAGATAGGAGAGCTCATTATTTGGTTAGTAAAGAGGAGGTGAGTTCCTTTCCCTCCTCTTGCTGTAAGGTATGCCATATTTGTAAGGAATTTGTAAGGCTTGCACTAAAGCCAATCAGTAATGTGTTTGGACTTGGGATGGCATATTTATGGGATAACAATTTGGGAGAATTATAGCTCTAGTTGGGAGAGCTTCACTCTTGTGTACACCCCTGAACACATAAAAAACAAGAAGTTGTTAAATTCCTCTAGCCAGTGAGTCCTCCTACAGCCAGCTCAATAATGCCTGTCAGCTTCTGAGACTTTTAAGATGAAACAACTTGAAGGAATTATAGATTTACTGGCTGCTTTTTATCAGCCAGAATCCTTATTTACACAAGTCAGCCCAAATAAAATAGGAAATCTTGGTTCTTCAATCTCTTCAAGCCCATGACGCCCTGAACGGTGTGGCATACGTTTTCACAAACATTGCTGAAATGATTTTGGATGTTTAACACGGCAAAGCTTCGGCCTTCCACATACTGCTCTGAAGCACGAAAACAGTTGCTTTAACTAGGTGAGAACCATGAGCTCACAGTGGAGGAATGCAAAATCAGGGTCAGTTTAACACTTATATTTCAGGGGAGGGAGAATGGAAGATGTGCAGATTTGTGGTTTTGAGGTTTCAAGCATTAAATGATAATGATATTGTATGACACTAATGATGAGTAAGACAACAACATGTGAAATTTTAGAATGTAATACAGTAAGTGTGCTGTAAAAACTTATACAACCTTATGAGCAAGTTAATCAGTTGATGTAAAGAAATAACATATTCACAGGCATTTTAAATTGGAGAGAGAAAAATGCCACTCAGATCTTTTCTCTGTTATGTTTCCTATATCGGTAGTGATCCGGTTTCCAGCAAGAATGTGACCTTTCTGTTAATCTTTATTGGGAAAACCGCCTCAGAGAGAATAAATGAATTCCTGAAGGTAAATATGAATCTCTGGGCTGGCTGTGGCTTGCACTGGGGCACCACTGAACATATCTAATACCAGGGCTGGCAATAGCAGGGCTAAGCCCTCCCTTTTTTCATTCATTCAATCAATCAATCAATCAGTCAATCAATCAATCAATCAGTTGTTGTCTTCCACACCATTGTTGCTGTTAACAGATGGCTCAAGGTGGATTTTCTTTTTACTTTTGTGAACCAACAGCACCATCAGCGGAGATAATCTAAAATACACATATGAAGTAGAGCATGGGGCTGTTTTCTTTCTAGCTCAGCCTGTAGATTCACACAGCCAGTTGCCAGTCAAGTGATTACCCAGAAGCCTTCTTGTCTGACACATTCATAAAACATGATCGGTAGTGATTGTGAAGGCACATGTGAAACACAATACTGGGTGTAATAAACATGAACCAAGTGGATTACTTTCAATAATTCACATAATGTTGGCTCAGTGATTACACAATACACCAATTGGATTAACAACCATATGTTTTGTGTGGTTTGAACAAAAGCACTAACTAACTGTAAGCATAGCATTTCTGTTTACCTTGCTTGCTATTCGGAAGAGATACAGCATGATGAAAAACTTGACTTAAAAATTAAATGGTGCTACCTATCTGTCTTTCAATGAGTTTGGGTTCTTGGGTATATGCATAAACAATTTGCTTATACCCACAAGGAGACCATATGCTATAAGGCTCAACCATAATGGTGTCATAATAGTAATGGCAGGGTACTGATTGGTAGTAGAACTTTTTTTGGCCCATTCGGCATGACCAGCCATCACTATTACAGAGCTGATGACGCAAAATTTATGGCTGTAATCAGCATCCGTGTACACACACACACACAATGCCTATGTGGTCTCATGGCCACCCATCCATATGGACACATCAATGAGACCCAAATTTTACAACTACAGAGTCAGTTCTAAAACATCTGTGGCAGTGCTCCCCCCTCAAACTGTTACTGGAAATTTTGCTGGATGTGTGTGTGTTGTCCCCACATCACACACTCCTGCCATGGCAACCACCATCACACGTCTCACATTTATGTGACTGACAAAAACCCGGCCTATGGCCCAGTCCAATAAAATCTCAGAACCAACTCACTAGAAAGTACCGTGTCATGAGAGAGGGAGAGAAAGAGAGAGAAAGAGAGAGAAAGAGAGAAGTGAGGAAGAATACATCATGTGAATACTTAATCAAGCCAAGTACGACTCACAGTGTGCTGACTCAGCTCTCTGAGTGCCAGTGTTGAGAGGAAAAGGACGTGGAAGAGTTAGACAGGAAGATCAGCCTGCCAGACATCTCAGGAGAGTCGCAATCTGACAAATGGCTGAGCTGCAATGACCAGTATGGAGCGAGATGAAAAATAGGTTTCATGGCGAATGGTTGGAAATATAATTCATGTCCAGGAAAAACTTAATGTTTTTATTTATTTTGAGTGGCAGAAACTCCATTTGAATTGCTTAACAATGCTACAGAAGGATTCAAACTACATCAAAAAGAGAAATGAGTATTCTGTGTGCTGTAACACTAGCATTCGCTTTTCAGTACAGACTCCACCAAAGCATTTGTGACCTGAAGCGTGATTGTGGAACTGTAAAAAGTGGGGAGAATTGAACAGCTAGATAGATAGGTCCTCCAATAAAGACTGGTTAGGATAGGATTGGATAGGACTGATAGGATTTTTTGGTAAAAGTGAGAAGAGAGGGAGGTGGTGGGTGCAGAATATTTGTTTCTAGTAGGGAAAGGGAGAGATGGGAATTTATAGGAAGTTAACTAAGAAGAAGGTGGAGCTTCAGGCATAACTCCATAGAGTCATACTGAGAGAGACATACTAAAATGCCTAATGTCAAAAAAGCTTAACATGGCTTAATATGTCGAGAAAATGAGCAACACAAAATCTCCCATGCTTAACTTGCTGTAAATACTAATCACTGCCAAAAGGGAAAAAAAAACATTAATCAAAACAGAACATTAAAGTTCTCTTCATTATGGATTGAAGTGGTGTTGGGCAATTCAAATTTTTTTAATAGAAATAGCTCTGACGTCTATTAGAACTGCAAAAACTACATTCAGGCTCATTTCTGCATATAAGCAGTTTAAGGCCCTGGAATAACCAGGTGGAGTATGTAGGGTTTTTTTTTTTTTAGCTTTATCTTCTGCTAATATTATGTTAATTGATCAATTTATGATGAATGTGAACAGTTTCTTACATGACCGTACTTAATTGTATATAGAAACACAACACTGCAGTTTGTGAATTTGATTGTTGATTCTTGTTATAAGAATAACTTGGGCTCTCTTAATGGTTTTGCCTTGGTCTGGTTCAGGGTAAGAATTATTTGGGTTCCAACTCTGTCTAGCAGTATTGCACACAAGAGTAGTCTTCTGCTATTGTAGCCCATCTGCTTCAAGTTTCAACATGCTCTATGTTCTGAGATGCTTTTCTGCAGACCACAGTTGTAAAGAGTAGTTATTAGAGCTACTGTAGCCTTCCTGTCAGCTTGAACCAGGCATTTCAGCTCATATAACTGCCATATAACTTCATATAACTGTGAAGGATGTTTTTTGTTTTGCTGTGTGTGAAAATCCCAGGAGATCAGCACTTTCTGAAATCCTCAAACCAGCCCATCTGGCACCAACAACCATGCCATGGTCACATTTTCCACATTCTGATGCTTGATTTGAACATTAACTGAAGCTCTTGACCTGTATCCGCATTATATTATGCTTTGCGCTGCTGCTACATGACGTGAGAGATGTGGAGTGAAGTCAAGTTTTTATACCAGTTGATTTTATGCGAAGGAGACGTCATTAGGAACATGAAGCTGGAGAAGATGTGGGGTTTGTCAGTGGGTTCTGCACTCCCCCATTAATTACAAGATAGCTCATCATTGCTAGAACCAACTCTATAATAAGGTTGTCATCTGCAAACCTAATGATGGTGTTGGAGTTATGGGTGTGTATGCTGTCATAGGTGAAGGGCAGGTAGTGTAGAGTGCTCAGCATGCAGACTTGTGGTACTCCAGTGCTAAGAAATCAGACTGGAGGAGGAATGTCCTACATCCTTTTCATTCATCCTTTTTCATTTCAATTTTTTTTTGTTTTTACCAGGAAAATGTTGTTTGTGTTTGGTCTGACCACAACACAAGAATAAAAAGAATTTAATTAAAAAAAAAGCCTAGTTGCCTTTTCATCTAAACTGACATCATAATGAGTGGCTGTGAGTAAACAAATGACATGATGACAGGCTACTACACATGTCCAATCAGACCTCATAATTTATACATACATTTGTGGCTTCTTATACAAATAGATCCAGTAGTTACAGTCAAAAGACTCCATGAAAGTCTGAAGTAGCTTGTTTTTTTTCATACTTTTATGAAATTAAATCTGAGGCTCGGATTACAAACAAAACAGATGATTTTAGTTAGAAAGAGTGCTTCTGCTAAGCTATAGACAAAGTCTGAATTATACTTTGCCTGTCTAGATGGAAATGACACAATCTGATCAAATTTACAGAAGAAATATAGTAAATAAATAAGACATCTGAATGTGGTCTGCTGCTCACTTGGCTTTGTATACACTGTAAGAATAAAAGTACTGTATATTTCTGCTCCCCAAGGCACAAACAGTGTAAATTATGACCTTATTATATGGTTCTGTCTGGATTAAGAGTGAATGGGAGATTGATCCTTGTTGTACATTTGATGTAGCCTCAAATGTACAACAGTGACACCTTCAGTAATGTCCAGTTATGTAATGTGTTTTGAAGGTACTTTAAATCCACCTCTTACCCATTTTGTAACAATCGTCTGTAGCCTAAAAGCTACATTTACTGTTTTTTCTAAGAGTATAGCTTTGAAAATACTAGCTTTGCATTAGACTGACGTGTATCGTAGACTGTACATGTAGTAATAACAACTATTACAAGTTTTCTTGGCAGAGTACACTTCATCATTGCAAATGCTAGGTCAGGAGAACAGTATTGCTCTGGCTTAGTGTGTGAGAATTTTTTTAAGTGGTATGATTAACAGGACTAGACAGGCAATACTGTCTTATATACAGTCTTAATACAGTCTTAGATTTCATTCTATGCTTTTCAATAACACAAAGCCTGAAAATAATAGTGGATTTTCCACAACCCTTTTTTTTTTTTTTGCCAAAGAGCAGAACTTTTGTTAAATAATATTGACATTTAGAACATAAAAAAAAAAAAAAAAAAAAAAAAAAACTTAAAATGCAGTAAACAAAAAAGGATTTAAAAGCTTTCTAAAACTGACCTAAGAGTGCTACAAGAGCTCATTATCAGCTAAGGAAAATTAAGAAAAAGATTATATTTGCTTTTACAATGCAACAGTAACTGTCCAAAAAACAAGTACATACAATTTAGTATTTTATATATATATATATATATATATATATATATATATATATATATATATATATAATCTGCTGGTCTGATGGTCCATTGGATTACTGAATTGATCTCTGACTCCCTCTTTTGGTCATTCTTTGGAACTGTCCAGTAAAACACTCTACAAACTCTCACATGCTACATTCATTCATCTTCAGTAACTGCTGGTCAGGATTGTGGTGGATCTGGAGCCTAACCTGAGAGCACGGAGTGTGAGGCGGGAATACATACACCCTGGATGGGATGCCAGTCCACTGCAGGGCACCATGCACACACATTCACACCAAGGGGTAATTTAGAGTAACCAATCTACTCACTGACATTTTTAGCGAGTGCACCACCTTCTTGCCTTTTCATACTAATTGTTATATGAAAATTATCATATTTTATCATAAAATTATCATATTGTTCCCTCCCGTTGACAAATATACATCTAATTCTATACTATAGTACACTCTTTGCTAAATACTTCATATAAAACTACAGATGAGTATCATTTACTACTATCTCATTTTATCATTTCAGGGGAAAAAAATACAAAAAGCAAACATCAAATAATCCACTTAAAGTTTATTAAAAGCCCAGTTAAACATTAGAATACTGAAACGGCATTTCCCCTACTTATTTGTTCCATTTTGTACAAATCACAGTGGTTCAAAAAAAGTATTACAAAGGTTTCATTAAAACATTTTTTGCAGCATCTGCAAAACATTCTGATTGTTGCCTTTCTTTCTTTTCTTTTTTTTTTGAATTTTTTTTTAAAAAAAGCCCTTATAGTGTGTTGTGTGTGCTCTTTATTTGTTTCATTACATTAACAGCAATTTTCAAAAGAAGTAAGAAGTTAACAAGATTAACACAAAGTGCTTAATGGTATAATAATCATATAATAATATAAAGAGAACAGAACAAAAGGAAGAATGGTCATCAGCTTTTACTCAGATGCTGACCGCTCTCCAACATCGAGGTGGCCTTGAGACGGAGATCCGCATTGTATGTAAAACTGACGATACCATTAGTGTTAGAATTGGCATGTTAGTTTAAAGAAGGCCACTTCCACTGAAGGTGAGAGCTGTATAATCGAAGTTTGATAATATTAACCCCTTTGCATATTGTTATTCCCCACAGCAGTTTGTATAAGATGCATGAAAAAAATGCATAAAGCATCTAAACCACAAACACCTAACGCTCTGTCTTATGAATTCACTGCATGGAAATTACAAGATTGGGTTTTACCCAAAGATCAAATTCTGCAATTAATCAAAATCATCATAATTAAGAAGAGGTACGTATACAAAGTGTGAGGTACAGAAAATGAGGAAACCATATTTGGAAGAAAGAATAGTGAACAATTTGGAGAGGGGATGCTGAATCAGACAGGAAACAGCAGCGCTGGAAGAAGCATGTGCAGCCCTTGGCTTCCCAATAATGCAAAATCTTTCCATCACACCATAAAATGCGTGCTGCATAATAAGCTGCATTCAATAGTTCTCATTTGCTTCTGTAGAGGGCATGAGCGTCCAACTGCTATGACTAATGTAGGCTGTACGTACTCTCCCGCAGCTGTACCAGCATGATCACGTCTAACCCAAAGCATTTATTTCCACTCAGTTCAGCAAAACAAAGAGAGCTGGAACTATTTCATACAAGAAAAGCAATGAAAAGGATGCAGCATAAAGACAGGTTAGAGAACAGTAAGCTGTGCTACATAACATCCACAGGCACTGACAGTAAGAGGAGGAATGCGGTGGTCAGCTGCCTGGCTAAGTGCCTGTGTGTGCACACATGGTTTTCTTTACAATTATTCAACATCTAAAGGCAGTAGTAAGAGGCCCTCTTCAGAAAGGCAACATGATTTTTTTTTCTTAATAAAAAAAAAAAAAAAAAAAAAAGTCAAAGGCACAGGTAATGCCAGGATACAACAACACTGAGCCCTATGGAGCATTACTATTGCAACCTCTGGGGGGAAAATGGTGTAGGTTTTTTTTTTTTTTTTTTTTTTTCTTTTCTTTTTTTTTTTTTTGAGCAAGGACATGATACCAGTTAAAAACTGTGTATAAAACGGTCATTAGAGTTTCCCCTAAATGTAACACACATTTGTATATGGGCTCATATAGGAGAACAGACTAATGACAAAGTGCACACCTGATTCGTAATACAAATGTACGCATGACTGCATGCAATCATGTCCAAGAGACCATTCTTCATGCACATTTCCTGTAAACGTGCATCACTCACCATGTTACAATGTAAAATTCAAGGCAATCACTATAAAATCAGGAAAATAAGTTTGCTTTTCACAATTTAGGCTAAAGTGCATAGGCTGTTACACTGTTAATAAGGGCTTATCAATTGTTAGCGCTGTTGAAAAAAGTCTCAAAATGTTACCCAAGCCGTAATAACTTTTCTAATAATACTCATACAAAATCCACAAAACTGTCCCAGAACTACAGAAACACAGCATACACCCCATCTGTTCTTAAAACCTAAACTTAGCAAAGGCAATAACAATAAAGCACACAGGTAATATACAAAGACATCATTGCCTTCACCAACAAACAATGAACACAAACTGCATGGAGCTAAAAACGTCCACCTTTTTATGGAAGAAAATTTACCATGCTACAAAATGTAATGTCTTTTTAAATGCTGGAGTTTAGGAACAGTCAGTCATGCACGACAGATCTAGACAGAAAATGTGTAAGGGACGGAAAAAAGTGCCCAAAATCACCAAGGCAACACGTTCCACCTTCAAGAACAGAAATACACTGTATAAGAAGTAAACACTATTGATTTGTTTACGAGAACTATATTATAGTTGTTTTAACATAGGTTGCTATTGAAGTGCTTAGTACTGAGACAGTTATTTAGCAGAGCAATTGTAAACTGGTGTATTAACCGGCATATTATTTTGCGGAACACAGGCTAATTTTAGATCACCAACTGCTATTTTTAATTATCTAAAATGTCTTAGCTTTTTTAAGATCTAGCAAAAAGAGCCCCTCTGTGTGTTAAAGTCTTTTGCTATTTCCTTCCTTCCAAAGATCAGCTTCATTCACACATGGGCCCGTTGAGATTCTCTCGCATATCTATTTCAGTAGCTGTTGATTATTCTAGCATGTCTCTAGTGAGAAAAAATCTTTCCACATCATATGTCTCCAGCTAGCTACCACCGGCACCTGGGTGCAGCCTCACGGAGGTGAAAAATCTGAAAGCCAGAAATAGTGAAAGGTGCTACAAAAAAAGTTTAACATTTTTTCTGTTTTAACATTTACAAAAATAGCACTCATGTGAAACTGAGCTTTCAGAATATAGCGCCTTCTTCAGCACAGCCCAAGCAAACAAATACCTAAATAACAATGATGTCTACTGTGTACTCAGTTTCGATAATGTAACAGGCACAGGGCAATAAGGATCACCAGATACGAAACAGCACAATGTGTTCGAGAAATACTTGATACTTGATGTAGGGACAAAAGTGGAGAGGTTATAAATACTGAGCTGTGCTATGTTACCACATTAATACCACATCAGTAGAGTAGATCAGTAATACCACAAAGCCCATCTTCCATTTTGCTACAAGCCTTTCAAATGAAAGTCATAAAGCTTTTTGAAAAAAAAAAAAGAAACAATCTTTTAGCCAACACCTTTGCTTTCCTAAATAGTCAAGTTTTTTTTTTTTTTTGTTTAGGATTGTCACACAAAGTAATTAATTACATAAGCAAGAGAAAAATAACCACTGTGAGAAAAGAATACTATCACTGTGATATTTAGTATTTCCAAGCACCATTTTCACTGCATGAACTGGAAAGAGAAGGTATAGCTCTGTGGTCTTATATTTGCAAATTACAAAAAAAAAAAAAAAAAAAAAAGAAAGAAAAGACACCACACTGACTGAATCCCAAACTTCTTTCTGTCTGCAGAGGTAGAACGCAGCAGGTTAGACTGAGGGAAGTTAATTTAGTTCGTAGCAAAAAGGAGAAAGGAAAAACATGGCAACCTTATTTTTGGTTATGTTGCAAATGAGTAGATTTTAAAACTCCGGGACAAAAATCTTGAAAGGTTACTCTCATATAAAGGTGGGAAACCACAAAAAAAGGCAAGAATTCTGGATTAATTTCCTTGGTCTAAAGCGTTATACAACTGAAGAAACAACACTGCCTCTAGTGGCTTGGAGAAGTAAATGCAAGTAAATTATAAAACTTGCTAGTGGTCAGAACAAAAGCCTAATCATCTAACTGACTTTACAGAATGGTAATACTCCCATGGCAGTGGTAGGAATAGCCCTAAATTAAGACCTCAGTGTTACTTTTCCCACACCAGAATCGTCTCTTTGGTGCTTTATTAGAGCCTTCGTAGGTTAATGAGCGGAGCATCGTGCCATGTTTATTTATTGTTCTGTTTCTGCCCATAGTCAACTTTAAGTGGTAGCAATAAAATTCTTGGCCCTCATGTGTCAACATTGCGTAGAAAAGCCTCTGAACAGTTTCATCTACACAGCAAAACTGGGATTTGTCAACAGTGAGTATGCATATCATATGCACAAGTGTGCACTATAAAGCTTAATAAATATAAATTGTTCATAGTGCATGTGCATTTCACTGCTCGGTTAAATACAGACACACCCACAATTAACCATATATAGTATGTAAGCATCGCTTCAAAGGGTACTACAACTTTCACGAACAAACTAGTAAATCAAAATCTCAGCTTTGGAAAGAAACTTCTTTCTGAGGCTGAGATTTTAATCAATACTGTGGAGACTAATTAAGCTGTGCTGTTTAATATTTCTGTTTGTGGTGTTTGGGGAAATACCTGCTATATCCCCATTTCTCTCTGAAATGTGCCTGTAGGCTAATATTATGGTTGAAAGAACTTGTACATGAACAGGTAGAACAGGTGTCTCTCCAATTTAGGCCGCAACTGATGCCACAAATTTATCAGTATTAGTTTTGTGCCTCCATGCAAAAATACACACCAAAACCTAAGCAAACGTTCGTTTTGAAAAATCCCACATTTTATGCTGAAAAGTTCGTAAACGCAATATCTGCACAGATTTGTTAGTAAGCAATGTTGATAAATGAGGGCCCTTGAGTGGAATTTCCCCAATAGTGCCTCAGTGGAAAACTGGAAAACAAAAAATAATTAGCATAAAGAGCTAGAAAGGGGCTACGGAAGATCCAAAGCAATTTTTTTTCTCTTACCGAGAGAATAGGCAAAGGTTATTCATTACTGAGGCAAAAAGCATGCACCACAGTTCAGCTGGATTTACCTTTGCGGTTTACAGAATAACAAATCCCTGACGCTGTTTTAGGTGCTAGGTGCAAGGTATTTGTAGCTCGTATATGTTGGATATTTTCCCCAGAAATAAGATTCACAGGAGAAGCTCATCACAACAGCACCATGCTCTATGCATGCTCGGGCGCCAGCGCCTAGGCTTGGTACTGAGGGGGTGAGTGAGGATGCGTGGGTTTGTAGTTGTAGCACAAGAATAACAGTCTTAAAAGGTAAAGGCAGATCACTGCCATGAAGACATTCCCTATGTGGTGTCCCTATGAGGCCTCCAAACTTGCTGAATTAACACAGTGAAACACACAAGACAGAGTGAGAAATGCTCCCCTTCAGTTGATGAGCTAAGAACTCTTTTATGGGCCACAGCTTTTTGCCTCAGGCTTGGCATTAAACCTGGCTTGACGAGGGAAGGCAGAAGAACGGGGGTGAAGTGGCCCCAGACAAATGTCCATCAGCCAGGACGCACACATTGGACACAGACACAGGTCTTCCCAGGCTCAGCTGTGAGTCTTGAGGCCGAGACAGGGTGAGCGGTTTGGGTGTGGGTGGTAGTGGTTGCCAGATAAGGATGCTCCCTCAGGAGATGTGGGGTGCAGAGGAGGACGGGTGTCTCCAGAAGCACCAGCCACGCTTGGTGTGCTGCTTGCGCAGGATTTCTTCCTCACGCTCACGCTCCTTCTTTGAGCGGTTGTAGCGGTCTTCCTCCTTGAGGAACCAGACGGGGGGCCAGCGCTGCTTCTCAAAGTGCTTCTGATTTTCTGGAGAAGACAAGGGAATGAAATGATCAAATATGATCAATGAATAGGTCAGCAATGAGGTCAACAGTGATATATGGCAGGTATTAGGTCTATACCTGGACACATGGTCTTCATGTCTTTGGGGAACTTGCGACACACACTGTTGTAGTTGGTGCAAATGTGATGGAGGCACCAGGCAGACAGCTGTTTGGCATTGTGGAACTACAGAAGATATACAGAAAGGGAGGCGAAGTGGAGTTGGCACAAGGCATCAAACAGTGATTTCTAACAATGGGGCTCATTTGAAAATGACTGATCATCCTTTGAATTGGAATTAGAGTGAGCTATGAATAAATGTTAATTTGGGGGATTAATGTGTTCCTTTTGTTACCTGGCTACTTCAGTATTCAAATCAGTGTGCTAAACAGAATAATAGGCCCATCTACTCTGAAAATGGTCTGTTTTGCCATAGACCTAAATAAAGATTACCTGAGCCGTTTCTAGGTAAGCCAGCACCTGTCCATCAATATCTGCTCCTTTTACTGCCCACTGCAAGAGCTCTTCAACCGCATGTTGCTCTGTGGATCACAACATACCACAATACCTCTGTTAATATACTTTTTGGCTTGGAATGGTAAACCTTTGCCTATTTAAGCCCTGTTCCGATTGGATTCGTTTACATGGAGAGGTTGGGTAATGTAATTACTACTGGAGTCTTCCCAGGATTTTTTTTACAGACTGTGTGTATGCGTCTGGAAAAATTACACCCTATTTTACCTTCTAAAAATGACCTGTAGAAATAAACCCAGTTAATATATACATCCCTTTTGAACTGACATGTTGGTAAAAATTCCTTTATATCCTATGGGGAAAGAGAGTTTGTGCCAAAACCAGAATGAAACCAAATATTGGCAGAGATGACATTTCAAAGGACCTGTGAGAGAAGAGATGCTTCCAGGGCTTTACCAAAGTTAATGAGTTCCTAGCCAAGGTATAACCTACATACTTGTACAAAACCTGCGTAGCCACATGCACTTAGAATAAAGGTCAAAACAATCAGTTTGTATTAAAATGAGGTGTATGCAGTGTATGTATTTATGCAAGGATTTTTTTTTAGTGTGACAACCATGCATATGGAAGGCACTCCCATCTCTGATTTATACAGATGATAATGGATCATAATTAGGACAGATGTCCTCTGGGAACCTTGCTTCTACAGACCTTTGTCCCAAAATCTTATCCTGTCCAAACAGTATTTGAAATAACAGGCTGAGTTTGGCACTCGACTAACTGCTAGATGAGTACAATCTGTAGTTTGTTATATTCTTGAATAGCTAATTGTAATCATTTTCAGAATGCAGAATATAAGTCTACCTGTAAGAGCCACAAGGCGGGGCAGGCAGAGACGGTTGGCAAGTATTATGAGGTCAATCGGCTCCAACTCAGAGCAGGGCGTGAGCAAGCCACAGTACAGATACTCCAGCACAGCTCTCATACAGGCAGTACTGGTGTTGGGTATGGACACCTGAAGAAAGATATAAACATAGAGAAAGAAAAATAACATAAACATAAACATGGAGAAAGAAAAATAACTAAATAAAATAAACATGTTATCAACAGCTGCCCATACTGTGAAAATATGAAAGGAATCTGTGGAAATCTGTGGATGTTTATTCATAGCTCCACTCCAGCATATGGAAACTCAAGGGGCAGACTGATCCAGTAGTGAAGCAATCTGCTTTTCATTTCTCTCTGTTGACACCTGCTTGGTCCTGGCACACACCCATAAGAGAGGGCTTCATGCTGACTACTGAATATGAATTGGGAGGACAAGTGGTCAAGAGACAATGAGGCTGGACATATGTGACAGATTAGGGCATACAGTGAAAGAGAGGGCCAGTGGCCTCTGCGAGGGGTCTTTCATCCTTCAACAGCACAGCATGAAACTGTTGCATTCCTGATTCAAAGCTCTGGGCAAATAATTCTGTAGGCTTGACACCATTGGAGACATGACCTCTGCGTAAACCAAAGCCAAAAAGACAGCCTACAGACACAACACTTTTGTCAGATAGTAGTGAAGGACTCTACAGAGTGTCCCCATTTTGCAACAACACCTTCAAAATCTCAATCACTCCCCCAATCACTTGTAAATGCAACTACTCAAATTCTTTCCCCATTTCCTGCTCAAAAGCTCAAGAATTTATGTGAGGAAGACTTTTCATTGTGCTCTTGATTTGGACTTGGAAGGAACTACAAACAATGGCATGCATATTTAACTCTAGCAAATCAAGAGGCAGCTTTTAGTAGACATCAAGACTGTGCCAGATCCAACCATGTCTTCTCTTCATGCTGTCACTTTCCCCCATGCTGGCATTGGCACCTCTGTGAATTAACACAAGATGAAGAGAGTTTAATTGCCTCTGGATATGCCTCTTCATAAGGGCCAGAAGTTTCAAATCAGTCTGCAGAACAGAATCCATCACTTCTCCTGGCACCATGAAGACTTTCATAGATGACAATAGGATCATCATGCCTCTGGAACTGGCCCGAATCCAAGTCCTTAGCACCGTAACTATGACTTGTCATGACTCAGTGATGATAATTAACTCATATTCTATTGACATATTGCAGAAAGAATGCATAGTCATGCATAGTGGAGACAGAAGACATGCCAGATGACTGAAAGTCAAAGAAGGCAAGGTGGGGGGAAAATTAGACAACACCAGAATAGCCCAGGGGTCCTTCTGAAGCCTCAGGGGTGCCCTACATCTGCTTGACTAAGAACCAATTAGCAGAATGTCATCCTGACTGTGGCCTCTAATTACAACTAAAGGGCAAAGAGTTAAGATGTGCAGTAGTAACGCAGTAGGTAGCATCCAGTCAAAGATTCAACACAATGATCTGGATGTTTTTAATAAGATTGAGCAGCACTTTAGTCCTTTATTCTGTCCAGCGCTCTCACCTCCACATCTATACACTCTGCTCAAACAGATCATGCTCAAAAGCTTCAACTTTTAAGCTATTTTCACCATCAATGCCGCTGTCTTCTCCTAAACTAGCTGAGCCGAATCTCTGCCATAACTGTGCTGTACAGCTGCACTGCATTCTGGAACTTTGAGTCCAACGCTTTCTGTCTTCGATATGTCTACGCTGGATTTCTCACTAATATGACATTGTTTTTAGGAGCTAACTGTGAAGTATAACTGTTATTACTTACATTTGAAATCATTGAATATTTTTTTAACTGTCTAACTGCGCTAGCAATGTGCCCCTGTGATGTCAGTCCCAGTCACTATCTTCTCACAGGAATAATAATGAAAATACAGCACCAACCAACAAATTAGCTCCAGAATCTCTAAGCACATCACAAATATTCCAATATAAATATATTTAATGTGCGTCAGAGTGAATATTGTATTTACAGGACATTAATGTTCATATATATTGATTTACATGGACTTAGCAAGTATTACAAATCTTGTTTAAACATTTTACAGTGAAATGACAATTAAGTATTTAACAAATAACTGTAAAAAGAGTCAGAGAGAAAAATATAAAAGGTGGGACAGACTGTCACAACCCACAGTCTACACCATGCACCCAATTCTTCCTGTTCACCATCTTTCCTTTCACGTCATCTGACACATTTTCACTGTTGAGCTTTCAAGCTTCCTCTCACTCTCTCACTAATCAACTCTGCTGTCATGAGTGCTGTTGCCGAGAAGCGTTTTGATGCCTGACTGTCGGCCATACTTTCATAGAGCAAGCAGTCACACACAGTGCAACCAATGAAAAGAGACGTGCACGCTCTAGGGTTCAAACAGATAACTTTGCTTGAAGTTTATGGTGGCTGAAAGTGCTAAAATATCAGCACACTTCATTATACACCAAATCCTAACCATTATCTAAAATACTGCCTGTCTTCAGACGAAAAAAAAATCTCTAGTTTTCGCAGCCTCCAGTCTTGTTTTCATGAATGCAAAACAGAAACATGAGTGTGCTATAAAAAGTGTAAAATTAGAGAAGTGGCATGGATGTGTCAGAGTGATTTGGGGTTTTTAAATATAGCTCAGTTCAGTGTGAAAGACATTTGTTGTCCAACACAGCTGCACTCTTGCAGAAACTGTGTCACAGAAGTATTTAAATGTTTTTCAGGTCTATTTAGGGACTACTTTTATGAGTACTATTCACTGGTGACTACGTGTGAACTAAAGGATGCTCCTAAACCGTTGTGGTTCTTAAGGCCACCGAGCGGCATTGTGTCTGCTTATACAGAACACTGTGCTCTGCTTGACACAACGGCCCAGATCTATTGCAGCTCATTCTATAAATAGTGTCGAGTTCACTACAGTCAGTTGTCATGCTGGCTTGTGCCAGAGAGAGCCTCAAACGAGGCTGCGCTCACTGTTTACGTCTGGTTTTGTGTCACTGTTGTTTGCTAGGGTACAGCTTACCCCATAGTGGTGCAAAAGGCCTGTCTGTAAGGCCAAGTGGAGAGCTCAAAAAGTGTGTACTGGCGAGAATACTGACATGTCAGAAAGAGCCCTGCAGAACACTATGAACTGTGCGGGCTTAATGTTTAAAGGAGAGTTCATTTAATAGGAACAGGAATGACATTTACATTGCTGCATGCTGCCTAGGATGCCTTCCATTGCTTTTTTTCCCACAAGATGACATTTTTTTTTGCAATGGCAACACTGAAAACGCAGCATATTGCAAACTATGATAAAGTAATAAAGGCTCATCTTAACTAATAATGGGTAGTAAGCTAAAGACAATCATCATTAGTGCTGCAAAGAAGAACTTCTTGTGCTACTATACAAGTAGATTCATGTTTTTTTTTTTGCTACAAGACATTACCTAAGCAGCTGAAATTCTGCTCTACATCTCACTGACTGTCATTAGTCAAGGATTTACATGAAAGGATGAACCAGTACAAAAAGTCAAGATAATAGATAGCAAAAGAATAAAATTAAAGTTGTTTTGAATCCTGTCATTTTCTAATTGCCCTACTTCCAAAATTTGTGTTCAGGGTATTTAGGTCACAGATACAACAGACAGACTCAAGGTATCTGCTTTTATAATTAATATTATATAGGTAAAACATTTGCATCTGAGTCTTGTAATGAAATGGCTGCAGTGAAATTACCTTTAAGAACAAGGGAGTTAAAAGTGGGTCAGTTTAATTGTAAGGCAGCTCCGCTGATCGTTACATGCCTTTTTCAGAGCAGGATTGTATTTGTTAATGTGTTTTACTGCAATACCTGTAGATTAAGTAGGCCATTCATTTTTAAGCATGAAAACTAAATGCTGCCTCACAAAGATTAAATGCTTCCTGAAAACCAATATCCTGGTAATGACTGGAGCTAATATATGTATTTAATATTTAATCTTATTTAAATGCATCCACTGACTGAAGATGTGCCATAAGGCCCAGGACGGCTATTTTGTTCTCTACCACCCTGCATTGCTCCTTATATGTCCTGTCAGCAAATGCTGTCAGAATACAGAAGTGGCCAGCATCTCATTTCTTGCATCATTTCCTGGTCTAGCTGTAAGTTTAGCTCCCTGTAATGCCTGTAACACTATACAAAGTCTTCTTATACTGTTGCTGTTCAATGCGCCAGGATACCTCGAGTTCCTTCACTGGCTCTCTCGGGTCACGACAGTGTTGGAGCCCGGCCCGTGAGGAGTTTATCCTTCCAGAATTTGAGATGACAGCTAGCTGTCCATGAAAAATAAATGTTGTGAATAGGGGAATTCTAACCTGGAATTTATACGATTCATGCAATTTAGTTCTATATAAAAGCTAATTATACAAGTTATTCAGGTCAATACAGGAAATATGATAACTATAATGATTAATAATGAACTAAAACACTGTGCACTATAGTTCAGTACAGATTTATATTTTTGTTTTTATATGTTTGTATTTTTATTTTTGGGGCTTAACTTATGCCTATTATAATATCTTATATGTAAACAGATTTGGTGGGAAGTGAAGTGTACTTTCAGGCCAGGAAACACCAGAGCACACAGACTTCCTGCCACCGCAACCTATGCACCAAACAAAGATATGAACGTATGAGGGAGACACAAAGGCTTGAGTTTGAAGTCCTCTTCATACTGCGCCTTGTTTATTCAGCACAGTTTTCATGAGAGAATATCTGACACAATATTTGACTTTTACAAAAATAAAACCTGCTTGCCAGCTATATTTATCCAATCTGTATCAATGAGAAGGACATTTTGTTTTTTTTCCCTAGAATATATTCACTTAATAGCCTGTACAGTTCCAAAGTATTTTGTACTGTGTCTTTTCACTATATGTCTATTTACTATAATGATTAAAATCTCTCTATCCAATGCCACACAGAAGAGGATGGGTTCTGCTTTAAATATGGTTCCTCTCAAGGTTTCGCCCTTATTCTATCTGAGGGAGTTTGTTCTATCCACTCTGTGTGATTCTGACTTGCTCCCACAGTTTCTTCTTTAAATGCAGCACCCTTCCTTTACTTTGGACATGGTGCAGACTCCTGAACTTCACCACAACATGGACACCTGACTGAAGCACTCCATCATTCCATGATCCCTACTCTTAAAGCCTTCCCTAATGGAAACAGGGTCAAGTGTCCCAAAACCACCTGGCCACATGCTACAGATAAGATTTAAACCAAATCCTTGCAACAAGATTTAAAAGCATCTCTGGAACGTCTGTTGAATTGGTCTGCTACTAGTCACTTTCAGAAGCTATAGCTTAACAGTGACACAGCCTAGAAAAAGAAAAAATAAAATAAATCAAAAGACACCACAAAAAGGAGACAATGCAGTCGATGTGTTAATAATAGTGAAATCTCTCAGCAGTGTTTTGGGAACTTCAAAGTAGGCAAGACGAGACAAGACCCAGACGCCTCTAATTTCTTTCCCTCCAAGAGATTTTCCGACACACACACACACACAAAGCCGACATCTCAGCAAGCATTTCAGTGTGTACGCATGCTCCTACTGTCCCATGACCTCGTCTTTTTTTAGTCTTTTTGGGTCAATTTGCCCAAATACTCCTCTTGAGGGGGTGCCAAGTCCAGCAGGATGCATCACTCATCTATATAGATGTGATGGTTTCTTGCTGCTGGCATTGCAATGTGGGTCAGGTTGCCATGGTGGTAGCCTAATTTCAACTACCTGTGCCAGTTACTGTTAAGGATCTTATAAAGCCCTTGAGAATTGTGATTTAGTATCAGGCAGCCTTGTATAAGCAGTGGCTTTAAGGGACAGTCACTGAAGTCACTGAAATGTTGGGGAAAGTAAAGGATGGATTCTCAATGTGACCTTTAACCAATGTACATCAGGTTCATTGAAGAAAATGTGTGCATTTTAATGCTTCTGATCGGGTTATGCACCAATACACACCAAATCTATAGCCAGACATGAAAATCTCAGCTTACCTCCTCAATGTAGCTCTCCATGAAAGATCCACGGAACATGGCCGCCATCCAGTCGCAGCTGGAGATGAGCAGAGGCTTGTGGGCAGGTAGGTAGCCATCGTCCAGTTGGAACACCACATCTAAAACCATTCGGAAAAGAGCACACATCTTGGCGTGTGTCACAGAGTCGGGGCTACAGAGGGGGAAGACAAACAAACACAGAGAGACAGACGGAGAGACAAATAGACAGACAAACAAATAATAAATAGACAGATACACAGGGCTAATAAGAAGACCGAAAATAGTGAGGAGGGGCCTGGCAGTTGGGGCTAGATATGAAAATAAATGTCTGTGAGTTGCACAGTCAGAGATGTCATTTTAATCTCTGAAAATCTGTGCAGTGTATTTTCGTAAGTTAAACAGATGTATTTTTTAGCAGTTTTGCAAACAGACACAGGCAAATGTCATGTCATGCAAATGTCAGCACTCCATGTCATTATTTCAAGTTAATAGTATAGAACTTCTATACGAAAAAAATACCTGTTAGCTAAGTATTAAAATATAAGGAATTAATTTATGTTATCAGCAATATTAAGAATAAACAGTTTATTTGGAAGAGTTATGTCAAATAATGTAGTGACTGAACAATATATTAAATGTGCATCCAGGTCCTTGAACAAAAGGATCTGAAAAATATGTTGCCATTAATATATCTTTCCATTAATCAATATTAAGATGATTAATATCTAGTGAGGAGGTTGCATGGTGATTAGTCATTTTTAACAAGTCACAAATTCACACCTAAATTAAACATTACAGCTATCCTTTGTGCCCCTGCTTTTTGGTGCCCCTCCAAATATAATTTTGCACCAGTCACCACTGATAACGTTCACACAGCAAGCGTGAAAAGAAGGAAAGCATCTAAAGCAGACAGTTGGAGAGATTAATGATGGCACTGGTCAAACAGAGAAGCAAATTAGTGACACAGTGATATAGAGGAAGATGGTTAATCGTCATTAATGACATTAAACAAAGACACATAAAATTACAAGACATGACTGACACAAATAATACACAAATAACACTTAGCACATAAATATCACACATATTCACATATCACACAATGGATCAGACAGACTCACTGACAAATATGAAAATAATATTTTACATCGCAACATAAATATAAAATAATAATATAAAGGAGTAAAAATACATCACCAGAAGACATTGTGAGCAATTCTATTCAAATTCAGCTAATATAGGAATCAAAATAGAACTGCAAGTTCGACAAGTGAACTCATTAGTCACATTTATATATGAAATGATTCTACAAGTGGTTCATGACTGCAGACTAGTAGAAGATGTTACATGACAAAATAACAACATACTTACCTTCACTGGCAAGAACATCTACAGTAACAGGCAAACTGATTTAAGTAGAAAATAATATTTGTGACAAAGTATGAGGCTGGAGAGGAAGCCAAACATCAGGTGCCTACCAGCAAAGGTGCCTTTGCTCAGGCACTCTTTGATTCGGTTGGCCCGACGCACATGGAAGGCTTTGGTGATTTCCTGGTTCATGAAGCTCTCACGGTTCAGAACGTTGGCCACCATCATGCGCAGATCAAAAACCTCCAGAAGCTCAGCAATGGTGGCCACCTGCATCAGGTCACTCCGGCCTTCATCTAGGTGACCTGTATACAGGTACTGCAGCACGGCCTGAGCAAACGAGAGGCAAATTTCAGCAGTTCTAGTAATACACATGCAAGCCTGTTTCCTCTTACAAACATCACTGTATTAACCCTTTCATGCATAAATTATTTAAACAACATATGCAAATCTTTAGATAAATATATCTTTAGATAATCTTTAGATAAATAAATATCAATTTATAAAGATATACCAGAGACATTGAGAAGAGTAAATAGTTTATACAGCAGCAGAAATCAGGATAATGATACATGTTAAATTACAGTAAAGGCCTCAGGTGAATTGGAGGTGAATTACATCTTATATTTTCCTAATAACAGCCTTAAATTGACTGTCCATAGGAGTGGACATTAGAGCTGAATATGCCCAGAAATCCAAATGTTACATCTCAGAGCACACATCATGTAGATGATATTGTCTTTTTGTTACTTACCCTGAAAGGTGCCTCCTGAATGAGTTCATCCATGGACACAACTGTCATGAGTCTTGGTCGACCTGTTACTGGGTCATCCACCTTTTCCAGATACACACCAAGGAACCCCCGGCCCCATCCTGAAAGTGGGCGGCCGGTCCCCAGGGACCCCACAGGGTAATGGCCCCTGGCTGGGAGGGCATTATCACTTTGGGAAGTCCTCATTGAGCCCTGCTCCAGCAAAAGCAGTCTCCTGCTACCCTTGGTCCCCCCATCACCATCTTTATCAATGTCAAGGCTCTTGGCACGTCCTGCCTGCTCTTTGGCTCCTCTTCGACTTTGCTCCTCCTCCTCACCACCTTCCAGAGTCTCATCTCCATCCTTGTCCTCCTCTGTAGATCCTAGGTCCATGGTGAACAGGTCATAGAACTTGGAACAGGAAGTGGCTAGGTAGACTTTATGAGCAAAAACACGAGTGGCACCACCTTGGAGAAGGAACAGCACATCTGCGCATAAGGGCTGGCAGAAGAGAGAGTCTGGGCCTTCTCCATCCATGGGAGGTGGGTCGGGGATCCCTACTACAGGCCGTGGGGGCCTGGGAGGCAAAAAGGGGGCCTGAAGAAGAGGCCTCTGGACCTTCTTTAAATGGGACTTCCAGAATTGGAGGTGGCGACGAGAAATCAGTGCTGCGCGGATGGCATTGTCAAAGACATCCTTGACACCAAACTGGGCGACAATGCTGGTCTCGTAGTAGGGCACACCTAATTCTTTAGCCACCTCATGGCCTCGTTCTGGTGGAAGGATGTCAGTGGGTTTTATGGGTCTGAGAGGGAAAAAGTGATAAGCAATTTAAATTCAAACTCAAGCAAAACAAAGGTTGAGAAGGTATTTCAAGGATAAAGGATTTGGGTCGTACTTGGCCAGGGGCCTACGGGCTCGGTTCACTGCGTCTAAGTCAGCATAACGGAGGTCCAGCTGACAGCCCACCAGGATGATGGGGGTGCGGGGACAGAAGTGCTTAATCTCGGGGTACCACATGGTACGGACGTGGCGGAGTGAGTTCGGGTTAGCCAAGGAGAAGCAGAGCACCACCACATCAGACCTAAAAAAGTGCACTATTGTGATTTTGTAAAAAACATGCATTGTTTCTTTTTTTTTTTCCTCAGATGTGAAATATCAGACAGACATTACCTTAATACATACTTAAAGCGCTGTGTTTGGGCTCATTTTGTTGTGACTCAATCAATGTTTGAACAAAGAAAAGGTGGATAATAATCATGAATATTAATGACAGTATGGCAGGCAAAAATACACATGGAGCATTTGTGCAAATAATGACTTCACGCTAGGCTTTAATTATCCCAGATTTTTTACAGGGGCTTCCCTATTCTTCCCTCAGACATAAATTAATGAGGTGTTCACAAACAGTTGTGTGCATGCTGCCAGGCATTAGGGAAAACATTCCACTTTATTCTATTTTTCCAGTTATGGTCTATTTTGTGGCTTCATCATGTAAGACATAAACATAAGTATATAAATCTTTCATTATTATTTTATTATTTAATTCCGACTCGGCACGACTGAACAATAGGGCCTGCCCTCAACTGTATTTAAATGAAATTGCCCCATTCAAAATTATGTGATTAAATCACTGCATGGCATTTACACGCACTTGCCGATAGGAATTCCAATTAGCACTCAGTCAAAGCTCATTATGAAGCTAAGGCTGCTTTTATAATCCATATTAACATGCACATGCAACAGTTCTGCGGTGTTGACTAAGTGCAGAGGTCAAGATTCACACACATCTGTGGATGTGTATGTGAGAGAAAGAGTGTGTGCATGACATTCATACCAAATGTATGCGTGAACTAAGGAAAACATTGTTCAGACAAAACCCTGAACAAACACACATATCTAGCCACAGAATTAATTTACCAGTAACAGTAATTAATAACTTTTTGTGCTTTAAAAGCAAAACACAGAGGCATGTGTGTTAACTTGTGCCATCCCAGATCACTGACTCTGCACTTACCCAGCTATGTTATGTATATAGATTCAGTGATTTTATTACCGGAACTGCTGCTCTATAGGCTGTAACTTGTCGAACATTTAGGTTGGTTTTGGGAGTGATGTTTTACAGTGGTGTGCTTAAAGGTAAGGGTTGTTATGCAAAACTTGTGAGAGGCAACACTTTCCACATTAAGTTACCCTTTCTGAGGAAGTACCCTGGCCCTTAGCCAGGTAAGCAGCAGCACCGGGGTATTATCAGTCTCCTCATATATTTGATGGTTAAACAGAATTGTTTACCCAATATAACACCCACCAGTGGAGTCCTTCTAGGAATTTCTCTCTCATTGATTTGAATCTCAAATGCAGAGCTGTGAGAAATATTGGCCGCTGGCCAAGGCGGGTGCATGTTGGGTAACGGTTGATGATTTGGTGCTGTGTTTCCACAACAGGACAGAGATATTAACAGCATGTCCTACACACAAAACCCTGCCCAGGAAGAACAGCTGAGCTGGCAATGGCGCTTATCAGAACCAGAGAAGTATGCTTGCACTTTGGACATGTCTGACCAACACATATGCGTCTACACATGCACTGGAAAAGCAATGAGATACGCACATTGTGTTCTTGCAGACAAACAAACAAATCACACAGAATCTCACAGCTTTGATGAGTGTAATAATTAAATGAATGCTCCAGCTATGCAAATCTTTATGTACAACATCTGTTACCATGGCAAATAACTGACATGAGAAAACATATACGGAGAGACAAAAGACAATTGTTTTTGGTTCATACCCTAAACCCTACCGCCCTACGTTCTCCCTCGGAGATCCTAAGCTAAAAGCCCCTGAGCCAAAATATCAATACCGATCAGATCCTTTAATAAGAGCCTCCACACAACCTCATTATGATGCATTACCAGGCCACCCAGCAGGATTATGTCAGTACCCAAATCTTTGCAAGCCTACAAGTACCATTTGGTTAAGGAAGATGAGTGGAAATCAGAATATACGATAAGGTGAGACTGTGGATGGAATTGTGAGAGATCAAGTGGGAATGTTGTGTTCTCGGTAGAGAGTAAACAGGCTTATGTGTAAAATAATGGGGTGTGGTTTTACGGACCTGCCATAAGCAAATCGTCTGTCTTTGTGATGGTCTCCGAATGTGTCCCACAGCCTGAGAGACACGCTGACTTCATCCACCACATCTCTAGATCTTTCCAACACCTTGGGGTAAGAGACAATTATGTCCTTATGTATTCATGTTAAAATGCATTTTGGTTAGTTGGCCCAAGCATATATGACTGTTGCAATTTCAGGATTATATCAGAGACTTAATACAGAATAAGTGTGACATACGATTTTCATAATATTGGTATTTAGCAATAGGTATTTGGTTTATGGCTCTTTATATTTTGTTGTATGGCCTTAAGAAGAACACTAACTGGCTTTGTCCTCTATCTGGTACAGTGATAAAATAATCATAACAGTCACCAGACTGCTAAACTTATAGTGGTTATCTGATTTAGCTGAATATGTACTTTAGAAATAAGAATAAAATGAAGGAAAAAGACTATAATAGAAAAGAAAAATAATTAGAAGAAGAAAAAAGAAAAAGAAGATAAAAAGAAAAAGAAAAAATCGAAAAAAAAAGACAAAGAAGAAAAATAAAAGAAAAAGGACAAATAAAGAAAGAAGACCAAGATGAAGAGGAAAGCAGAAAAAGAAAATTAGACAAAGAAAAAGAAGAAAAAGAAGATGAAATAAGTGTCTGCTATAGTTAGGGATTCTGTAAGAAACGTCATTATTTTTGTCAATGTAATTCTTACAGGTGGAAGCCACCAACTTTATGTAGCACTGTTTCCCTTAGAGATACAACTATACAGCCTTATTATATTTGTATACATTCCAATATGTTGCGCAGACACCACAGGTCTACCTACCTCTTGGCACACACGGTACTGGTCGATGGCCCACACGGTTGGCACGTGGGTGGCGAGCAGCTGGTACTGCGTGAGGGTGGCATTGCAGGCACGAGCACAAATAAGGCGGGTTTTGCCCACAGCGTTATCACCCACCACCACACACTTTATAGTCTCCACATTAGGCCTTTCATAGTCTGTGTCTATATCCATGGAGAGGGCCCTGAGAGAGAGAGAGAGAGAGAGAGAGAGAGAGAGAGAGAGCAAGAGAGAGAGAGCAAGAGAGCAAGAGGAAAAGGAAAACAGATATGCATGAAGAGTAATCATAGGAAAGCACTGGCCATAATTACAAATGTCTCTAAACTGACACATACAATGTCCTAATTTGTCTGTTAATATGAATCATAAATACATGATGGCACCATAAAGATGCTCCTAATATTTACAATCATAAAAATCTTAATAAAGATGCTATTTCATGTCTCCAAGAGAACAACAAAACAATTCAGAGAAGCGATCACTTGCTTACACACCCCTCCTAGGAAGCAACACAAACATCCTTCATTTCAGTTTCCCTTTTTCTGAGCAAGATTGCATCCTTCCTGAGGATCTGAGAGAGCCAATGCTACTAACAGAGACCAAAGCCCAGTGGCGGAGTTTATTTTGGAAAAGTGCGCAAGAGTCCCATCTGCTAATGTGGACTACATGAAAGCCGGAGCTTTTGTGCGCACGCTCCCTCTCTCACACACCTACTTAACTCCCCAGGCATTAATCCACACTAAGACAAGAAAGGGGAAAAAAAAAAAAACATTACCTACTTAAAGGATGCTGTTAGATTTGGCGACTGAGCAGCATAGCAGTACATGCTGTAACCTAATATCCATGACAACAACAAAAAAAGGCTTTTGTAGATTTGGACATGATTAAGCAATGAGAGCTAGTCAGCAATGTTTCTTATTGCACAGAAAAGGGTGGAATGGGTGACGAAAGTGTGGAATGAAGGAGCTGAGAGCCGTTGGGTTAGTGTGAGTAGGTTAAACACACCTGCACAAGACAGCTGGAGGTCTTGTGTGTAAAGGTATAATGAAAACATAGTGACTCATGGTGTTACAAGAAGACTCTCAAATTCAATTTGGGTATTGTAAAATCCTGCTCCAGTTCCTTTCAGACTTACTAATGTTGTTATCTAGAGAGCCATTCATTCATTCATTTCTCCACACTAAATTCCTCAGCTCCACACACCTTAAAAGCGTCCCTCATGCAAGAACGAACAAAGCGGTCGCCTTGCAACGCTTTCCATTCAGCAAAGGATACAGCTATCTGCATTACAAGCAGTAGAGCATTCAGCAATCCAGCTCTGACGGGCTTCTTAAAAAAGCATCTATGAAAGATTGATAGAGCTGCTGCTTATTATGCCATTGACAAAGACGTCATTGCTGTGACCTGCTATGCCAAGCTGGGGGGGTGTCTAAAAACAGCTCCTATTCAGAGGGACATATGAGCCATCTTTTCAGCCAGCGTGTCCCTCTCGTCTCATCTCTCAAGGATGAGAAGGCAAGACTAGCATCATTCACCATAAGGCTGAAAGAAGGAGAATAAAGGCAAGAAAGACACACCGGTCTTCAGTAAGCTGTAAGAAGTTTTCCAGCATACACATTAGAATGTGTCTATATTGGCTTTGATTTCTTTTATATGGCTTGTGCATTGCTTCAATCTATGAATCACTTTTCAGCTTCCTTCCAGGATTTAATCAAAGTGATCGTCCAATGGCATAAAATATCATGTCATAATATTTGAAAATATTTTCACAATACACCACGTGATGTAAACTGTCTAAAAAGGCATTTCCACATTTTATAGAAAAAAATAGATATATAAAAAAAAATATTATTGTATGCATTTAAATAATATACCTGATTATTTTGAACTTTCCTTTTATATAATCCATTTCTATGAAAATTGTCATTAGATTCAAGTTGACGTTATTTTTAGGCATGATGATAATGATAGCAGTGATAATGGGGGGTTGTGATTTCCACCATTGTAACAAAATTAGAAAATCATGGACCCCCCTTATTAGAAGTAGAACCACTTTAAGAATCTTTTCCTAGCCAAAAAAACCTTGAAGAATCCTTTTTTTCTAAGAGTGTGGGAGGAAGCAGCCTACCTTGACGTTTCTATTTCGAAGTACAGCCGTTTCACATGTTGATCAAAGTAAACAAAACCCTGCTTCACACAGGATAAGAGATAACTGACAAGGATCAATGGTTAACTTGACTTTATACTAGTCAAGCTTGTGATGAGCCAGTATCGTAAAATCGTGCTAAGGGTCAAAGATAATGTTTAGAACCTGTAGAATGTTGTGAAGAAAGTGTAATATATAGGTGTAGTTTCTCCATTTACCTACGTTTTGTCAATGAAAAGAAAAAGTGCTTCACTACAACACAATGGCTCTGACACTTACAGAAAAGAGTAATGTCATGCTGTGCTACGTAATGAACCATTTAATCAAATTGTCTGGGTATTCTCTGATTTAGTGCTTATAACATAAGATGCACATGGTAGCTGTGTTTAGAACAGAAAAGCACTTGATACCTACGATCTCTGCAGGCCAGTAATCAGCTCAGAGACAGAGCCGTGTATGATGTAACCTAACAGCAAATACCTTTTTCAGGACTATAAAAAAAGAGAGGATATCAACCCTCCTGTTGCTGTCTCGTTGTCTCTCTGGATAGCAACCGTGCCAGGGATTGAGCAGTAAAAAAATATATGTTGATACTAAATAATGATTACTAAAAATATTGTTTAATTTTGCAATGCTTTACCAAATGCAAAGGCTTTTGGATATAGGGCTTCTATGCCACTGTGCAATCAAATAGAAAGTATAGAGATATATACACCGTGCTGCAAGCAGATGAACTGAGAACTTGGCAAAAATTCCAGAAACCAGACACCTTAAGACCAGCATTGAGTTTCACTTCCATCAGCTGACTGACAAGTGCTGTCTCACACTACAGAACACACACACACGCACACACAGGGGTAGCCACAACAGGTATCAGTGTATCTCGTGAGCAGGGACAGTAGAGTGAGTCAAAATGCTCAGTCATAGAGTCAGTGGTGCATTTTGCTTTGTTAGTGAAAGGCAGAGTGTAGAGACAGACACACTTTGAAGCTGTCTAATGGGAAGTTGGGAGAGAGAGAGACAGGAGACAGAGAGACAGACAGAGCAATGAAGGAATGCAATGAGGGACAGGCAATGTAGGTAGGAGAGGGAGAGAGAGAGAGTGAGAGCGAGAGAGAGAGAGAGAGAGAGAGAGAGGCGGACGCCTACTCCATTCACAAACATTTCACAGCCCACACAATAGGCCTTCTGCTCAATTCAACTGAGCCAAGCTCTGTTTCTTTAGATTATATACACAAAGTTGCCAGTTTATTAGGTACATCTACTGGGTGTCTACACTCAATAAACATTATCAGATACACCTGCCATAAAGATGCATCATCTTGCCTCAGTCCATGAAACAGACCACAACAGAGCCACTGCTGAACAGACATTATTTGCATAATGGACCAAATATCATGTGTGCTGGTTAAACACTGTCTACACTGGACACTTCATTAGACACGCCCACCTTGTTGGTACAACCTAGGTGTACAGGTACAAATCAGCTATTTCCATGTACAATTTGTTTTAATAGTTCTCTAGTCCTTTATAAGAGGTTAGCGTCTGACCACGGGACCTGGATACCTTCTACACACGTGACGTTTGACAAATATGACAGTGTATGTGCAATAAATAACATCTGCACACTGGAGTGTTTGTTCCAGTTATTAGCAATAGAGCGGCTAACATATTGTGTGACGTATGTGATGCAATACAGAGGCCAATCCAGGCTCCTTTTTCAGAGACTACCGAGGCCTGAGTTGAACATGCTGACTCAAACTGGCAATTTGTTTAGTCTGCAGTGTTTGGGTCAGATTCATCTCTGCATTGGCAGGACTGGCATCAGCGCAAAGGATGGCTGAACTGAACCCTGATTCTTTAAGATGGTCAATGCTAACAAGAGAAACCAGCTCAATGCTAGTAGGTGTCACTGACTTCCTCAGCATTCTCCAGAAATGGCACTTTAATTGAAGAAAAAAATTAAGAATTTAAGAAAAAAAAAACACACACTAGAAAGGAAGATAACTTCGTGGACAGGAGAGCTATAGCTCTGACTGTATTCACAAGCTGTTACGCAGATAGATGCATACGGTGTATATGTGGTCCAACATACAGTACGTACAAGGCAAGGAGGAGAAGATGAAAGATGGCTGTATGACTGGTATTTTTTGCAAATATTGTGTCATGTTATTTTGTAACTTAAAGGTTTTGAGGTAGTGACCTCTGCTCTGACAGAGGTCCACTGTTGGACTGTTGAGCAAGACTGTTAACTCTCAACTGCTTATCTCTATACTTGGCTGGATTGTGTCTCGACTGTAATAAAGTCTAAAACAAACCTGGGATAAAAGGATCATCCAAATGAATAAATTTGGAACTCCTATACTTATAAGTCACAAAACAATACACCGTCCAACTGGTTCTGCTTTTGCACTGATGTAAAGGTTTACATCAAAAGCAGAACAGCAGACAGGCCAAAGGAGACTGCCCTCCATGACAGAGAGAGAGAGAGAGAGAGAGAGAGAGAGTGCATGTGTGTGTGTGTGTGTGTTTTATAACAACTCCAGTTGTGGAGACTGATCAGTCCTGCCAGCATGTAACCAGGATCCACAGGTAAGATGGCACCTAAAACACAGCTTTCTGTAAGTGACCCCTGGGAGTAGACTATAAACTACAAAACCACACACCATGTTGTGAACATTCTCTTGTGCTGTTTTGTGTGTCGATTAATCTGATCACCTATTTGTGCAAACACCACATTGAGTTTTGGAAGGGGATATGTAAAGATGGCCACTGCCATGGGCATGGCGGGTGCTGGAATGGTTACATAATACAGTGGCCTGCTAGTAACACAGTTAATGGGAAGCAGCGTACTGCAGAGCACACACAATCACTAGAGTATGACTGTATCAGTTGCATGTGATGATCCAAATGCATTCTGGGACAATTTAGGCTCTGTGACAAAAAGCAAAATATTAAAGCAAAAACAAGGAACATTCTTTTGCCTCAATATAGATGGTAGTACCTATAACTTTTAATAACCTATAAGAGATTAAAATAAAGAATAAGTAACGTGTCAGGGAGCAGTAAGGCCTTGACAAGGACAAAGAGAAAGAGTCTTCTATCAAACTCCAGACCTCGTACTATAGCTATTCAGACTATATTGAAAAAAAGATGTCCAGTCCATTACAACTGAACCGAATACAACTGCTCTGAATGACTTAAAACAACCCTCAGATGATGCACACAAGCCTGCAAGGACATCTTATCCATCCACACATGCATGCATGCATGAAAAGGCTGAATCAGGATGTTGATGTCCAACCTAGCAACCTGCCAGGTAACTGTTCTGTGCTGTGTAAACAGGCAAAACTCTCCCAAGGATGGAGGCCCTGTGGACCTCAGCTGTCAGATGCTCACCAAACACACCTTTGCCCTGAATGGTAAAACTCAGCCAAGGACAGAGTAAGGCTCATTAAGTCTGGCCAGGACTCCTTCCTTAAGTTCCAACACTGCTGCCAAAGTGGATTTAGAGGTTGAGTCTCTCTTCTTATCTGAAATCTGTGTGTGTGTGTTTTTTATTGTAGTGCCTCATTTCACATTATCATCTCTTTGTTTGTACAACAAATGCAGAATATGCTAATACTGCAAATATTTAACCAGCCATGTCTGATATCTTTTTCTGAGAGTAGTTTTAATCATAAAGCCTTGGCAGTGGAAAGTGGAAAGACTTTGCGAAGTCATACAACCACATTTTTTCCCCCACGAGAGATCTCTGAGAACTGCACCGAAACTTAATTTCTTTATCTGCAGAAACTTGAAAATGTCAAATGCAACAAACAAAATGGCTAATAAAGTGAGAACGCAGTCACATAGGTCATGGTGTTGATGTTAGGAATGTAGAGCAATGCTTTAAAACAGGAATAAGATAGTGATAGGATCGTGGGGGAAATGTGAGGACACTTTAATGCTTGAGAACAGTGCTGTCAGTGTAGACAGCATTCACTAGCATTTCTAAGTCTTCAACTAGGCTATTGCAGGAGTCGGAATTGTATGTAGTTGTTGTTTATTGGGTCTGAACATTCAATCAGAAGGCTGGAAGAATTAATCTGGGATTGTGGCCTCGCTGCTAAAGAGAAATAAAAGCCAACACAGTTTAGTAGTCGGGAGGAAATTAGGTTCTGAGTATTTCCTGCGATTACATCAGGTGTAGAGATGCTGAGAAGCCATTGACAAGCAGCCCATTCACATTTCCATGCATTTCTATTCATTCAGAATGGATTTCATTAAGAAATGCAAATCAAGCGCGTGCTTCTGTAATCGGAATTTGGGTTGATTTGGAGATAAAATGTTAACTAAGCTTCTGTGTGTGTGTGTGTGTGTGTGTGTGTGTGTGTGTGGTGGGGGGGTGGTGGGGGTTGCGGGTTTCAGAAGTAAGCTGCAAAGATCTTGTGCAAAAGAAAGAAAGAAAAAAAGAAAAAAAAAAGAGATGCAGCAGAGCGGAGCCAAGCCCATGCGCCTTACCGCGAGCGGACAAAGGAAAACAAAGCCAGGTGTTACAGCACTGACAAGCAGCGCAACCTGCAATCACATTGATTGATTCCTGCAATTCCACCCAAACAGACTCATCAGTGCATTGCAATGCTCAGTGTAACGGTGCTGCAGAGTGATCTTGATCTCACTAGGCTAATTCCAGCTGTTTTCAAGTCATTGCATGTGATTCACTTCCCCTACAGAAACCTGACACATCTCCCTACCTTCCAACGCTTCCAGAATTGACCCACATGCCAGTCCGGGCGCAGGAGGTCTACAAAAAAAGCGCGAAATGAGATGAAGTGCTGTAAGTTGTGAGCTCATTCGCTCGAGCCTGTCACAAAGGAAGCATCTTCGCTCGCGCCTCCGCTGAGCAGAAGAGAAGTTTCCCGGATGCTCGGAACTCGCCTGTGGCTGTGCTGAGTGTTCCGCTTTCTCTCACAGCTCCTCACTAGCGCATTTAAACCTGTCGAGGGGGTCTCGCTGAAATGTTATTGTTTCTACAGTTGATTCCGCTCACAACACACGCCCCTCTCGCTTTGCGTCATGAAGACACACCTCAGCGCCGAGTCAATGACGTAAGACAAACGGGAGCCAATCAGAAGCGCGTCCCCGCCCCAAAGCGGGGTATCTCGAGCTCTGTTAACCCGCGCTGTTCCGCAGTCGAGCGCGTGCGCGTGTGCGCGCACACATGGAGATGCATAAGTCTACCATTGCTATATGAGATTTAAAAACACTCCATTGAAAGTTTTTTTCCCACTGAAATCACTGAAATAAAATGTCAGTTTGCGCTGTATTATAATCACGTGACTGACTCTCTGTACTAACTGATCAGGAGGTCTGGAAATCAGGAGAATCAGAAAACAACTCTGCCTGCCTTAACTCTGGACTCTTTACATGTGAAACTTTCATGCAGTTAGTTTTAGGTTGTATTACAATATCATGCAACTTGACTGTCATAAAAATGATTCTACATTAATTAAAAAAACATGCAATACATGTACTTTATTTGGTAAACTTTGTGACAAGACAAAGAGAAAGAAGTAGAGCAGAATATTTAAAATGTAAGATAAGGTAAGAAACAAGAAGCAATTGGCAGGAGAGCATTTCCTTTTTGGCTGCAATGTCCATTAATTTCTGTGCCACAAAACAGAATTAAGTTAAATGCAGGATTACAACAGAGTTGTTAATATAGGAAAGTGTTTCTCACTCCTGGTCGTGTAATACCCCTTCCCCATGCACATGTTGGTGTTTTCCTTGCTCCCAACTCACCTAAATTAACTCAGCAGCTCATTAACAAGCCTGAAGTAGACTGAACTTCAAGGAGGGAAAACAGAGGGCTGAAGTACTCCAGGATCAAGACTGAGAAACACTAATATATACTATTATTATTATTATTATTATTATTATTATTATTATTATATCACATCTGCATACAGTTACTTTGTTTAAAAAGTGGCATGCATTTAGGCATAAGTGTCAGTAAACTAATGTAGGAATGTAGCTTGATTATCATAGTGCATACAGCAGTTAATTCCAATCCACTAATTTGATTGGACAAGCAGAGTTCCAAGAATGCTGATATTTAGAATAACAGCACTGGTACTGCACTATTTCACTGTTTGTATCACACGCAATGCTCTATCCAGCTGTAGCTTCTTTAGAACCTATTTTTGGTGATGGAGCAAAACTAAACAAAATATTCGGCCATATTTTGTCTGAAATGTCAGTTACTCAATATTAATTTCTTGTGCTGTTGGGACCAATTATCAGCACAGATGTGACTACCAGCGACACTCATCCTTGTGCCCACGGCTGAAACACAGCTGTGCTGACATTCGGTACAACAGCACTCTTATGTGTGCAATATTGCATAAATATAGACCATGCTAGACCTATTATAAACAGTTTGATTGGATATCTGAAAATTTGCTTCTTGATTTATTTGCTAATTTAAAGGATCAAAGACCCTACCTCTGGCCATGCAGAATTAAATTCCACCAGGAATGTGGCTAATTTCAAAGCACTAAATCATTAATATAGTTATATTTTAGGACACCACTAAGTTTAACAAGCTTTTGCAGATGTGTGCCATTGAGCACAGATTACAAACACCGACCTCTACTGGTCTATTGGAAAATTTCCAAACTGAAATGAACACAGCTTTGATCTGTTCCACTCTAAACATTACATCAGTTCTCATTTGTATATCAGAGTAACCACTTCAAATAAAAAAAAAGCTTTTAAGAAAATGCCCATGCTCAATAGACCAATGAGCTCATCGCCCAGAGAGTGGCAGCAGTGTCAGTCGCAAGCCTAAGCAAGTTGTACGCCTCCTATTCCCACACTTTGCTCAATGCAGGCCTTTTCATCATCCGTCTGAAGCCCAGCTGGACACTAGCAGGCAGAGTGGTGCCGACAGCAGCAGCAGACCCTGAGAAAGAGATGCCCCCTTGGCCCCTCTGGCATTTCCAGAAAGGAGAGCGAGTGGGAGAAGTGGACTGGATGGTCAGAACAGAGAGTGCATTGGGCATGCTTACGAAAATGGACATGAAAATCTAGGGCTGTCTATGAAAAGGAGTTCAGTCATGTTGTATTTGGTGTAATGTATGTCACACTGTTTAAACTAGGCCATACAAACTGTGGCAGGCAGGGAGACAGAGAGACAAATTAGTCAGCCAGCTTCCTCTGAATGCATGAGTGGTAAGCCTGGGAACGATTACGGAATGTCTGCTGGGTTGGCTTGTGTCCGTATGTGGTGGACAAACATAGTCATAGACAGAGATCTGAAACATCAGGAAAAAATCCCTCTAAGGCATGTACTCCTACTCATATAGGCTACTGTATATGGGTCAAAGATAGAAAGACACCTCCCAATTTTATTTGTAGTTTTATTCTGATTGTTATTCTGAATGACAAATTTGCACTTAATATGTAACTCCTTTATGAGACAGCAGAGAAGTACAACAGAAAAACATAAGGAATGAAACAACAGGGTGTGCTGTTATAGTAAAATAATCATGGGGTGGTGTGATATGACCCGTGGAGGGCTGTTACCACCCCAAAGTTATTATTTTCCAATAATAGCATGTCTGGACGTGTTTAATTCCTTGTATACCACAGCCAACTACTCTAAACATTCTTTTTAAACATTTGTTGAAACATTTCATGTTGTGGAACAGCCATGAAACAGTTACTGTTATCACTTATGTTATGGCAGCTATAAACAGTCGAACCCTCACCAGTTTCACTCTTTTTTTCTCTCTTGAAGTTAATGAGGCAAAAAAAATAACAAAAACGCACCTTGTCATGTTACCAAGAAACCAGACAGCACAAAGTCCTCTGTCCTGAAGAAACTTACTGAATGTTACAAAGTGCTGACACTGGAGATTCCTTCCGTAAATGGTAAATAAATGTCTCCTTACAGAAAGCTTCACCATATCAATGATTGTACTCTTCTCCTAGTTAAATATCAACATAGTTTGTATCCCCTTATTATTAATCTTAAATCATGTGGACAGTCCCAGTGAATGAATTATTACTACAGAAATGATAACATATTAGAACAAGTGCTGATTTGAGTGTGATTTTAATTACAGACAGCACTCCTGTCAGAGCAGCTACATTCTAACCAAACAGATATTTCTGCTATGCTTTGTTATAATTAGTATGAACACAGAATAATGGTCTTCTGTGAAATAAACAGCCTTCAGAACACAAAAACCACATCTAATCTTTGATACACCCACCCTCTGGTATAGATTACAGCAACAAATCCCCCCACCCCTTCTTCCTCTGATACACACAGACACACACACACACACACACACACACACCCTTAACCAGTCCTCCACTCCAGACTCCCTAGGCACTGAAGGGGCAGGCAGGCTGACAGCAGGGTTGTGAGCTAAATCGGGCAGAGGAGACAGCAGACATTTAGGGCGCCACAGCTGTACTGAGCCACTCGTTTGTCCCCAATTCACAAACTGCAGACTATCCCTGAACTGTTACATGCTTCACACCTACTCTTCTTCTTACACTGTGCACTAAGTGTTCAGTCCCGCTGTCTGGAAGATCAACCTCGACACAGCAGTCACACCCTTACTGAGAGGATGCGTGTGCTAATTGCTGTCCTCTTAACATGAGATATACAGACGTCTTTCCCACAACTACAAGAGATACAGGGAACAGGAAGTAGTTTCGTGGTATCAGGAGGATGGCGTAGTATGTGGGCAGTTTGTGAGTTTGTCACTGTGTGTACAGAACATCCAAATGAGATAAGACCAGAAATATTGGAGATAATGGACGGAAAAGGGGAAGAGGTGAAAATATAAAAGAAATGGCCGAAGGACAGGGTGTGTGAAAGAAGGAATGCAAAGAGGACAGAGGTGGAGGAAGGTAGAAAATATTTGGAGCACAAATAAGCTGTAGAGAGAAAGAGTGACAGTAGAGGGTGTGGAAGAACAAGGCAGAGACAGCAGAGGAGACGGAGGCTGCGAAACCGAGGTGGCCCACACAGGAAAAGTGAAGGAGGAACAAAGAAACTGTAGAGAAAAACAAGGGAGAGGCTGAAGAGAGAAAGCAATAAAAATAGAGAGACAAAGGCAAGAGATGAACAGAACTCCACTTGTTTACCCCGTTTTATCTCATTGTGGCAGGGCCAGGTCATGCCATCTTATCAATGCAGAATTTCAAGCTCTCCAAGTATGTAGGCACTGCACATCCAGACCTGTCATTGTCATGCATGATCTACTTACTGCTCTAATTCATGTTTGGTAATCAGGCTGGAACGTCACACGACAGGTTTTTCTCCAAACAAGCACAGTTTTAACTGTATGACTGTTATCCTATCACTTGATGAATATACACTACTGCTCCTAGACAACTGATAACACAAAGTGGATTGTTGTGCCATATTAATTTTGGTTATGTAATATGTGAAAGATTTGTAGCTCTCATAATTCACAATGTTCTATATTGTTATATCCCATTTTTATCTTCAGAGCTGTTACGTCACTTAGCCGACGTGGGAAGCCATGTGCAGTTTGGATCATTATTTTCCCTGAGCACTTCTCTGAGCTGTGTGCTGCTGGAATGGGTGCTGGTGGTGAAGTGGGGCAGATGTTTGCTGAAAAGTGCTATTGGCTTGGGTGACACGTTGCAGGTGCCTGAGAGCACTGTCAGCACATGCCGAAACACAAACACACATACACACACTCAGATAACTCTAGCACCAAAAAAAAAAATTCCGGCCCACTCTGTAGTGCATGCACTTGAATTCACATGCACACAGTTCCTGCCAGCCCATACAGTCAATCGCTATCTCTGGACTGCAGTTCCCTGTTCTTAAGTACAGGAGATCATGATAGTGGAGAATGCAGTCCTGCTGTTATCCCTGAAGTGGTCGCTTCCCTGAGCCCCAGTGCTAATAAACACTGGAGGGTGGATCCTGTTCCAATTCCAGCCTCCAATAATCCCTCTCTGATTCATTGCTTCTGAGGCTAAGCAAAGAATTATGGGAGGTTGGAGGTGGAGCAGGGTCAGCAAATGCTCCTCATTCTTCAGTAGCTTAAAGCTTTTTTGATGTAGATGGAGATGGAATGAATTTAACGGAGCTCCGGGAAAGGCTGGAGATTCAGGGTCATCGGGGTTTATTGGACTTCTGAATATTACACTTCCGCTTATGGTTGTCATTTTTACTAGTGTTCCTATTTAAACATTGGACAGAACACTAGACTTGAGATAAGATACTAGACTTAACTGAAAAGCTCTGGTCTAATCTGCTCAAACAATTCTTTTGTTGACCATTTTAACCATCATGAGCAAGACAATCAAATCTGAGGACGTCAGAATTCCTATCTGTGTTTGCTTTACTGCAATCTGCTTTTTTTATAGCAGGTCAGGTTTTCTAGTTTACGACTTTACCTATGAGGGCAATGGAAGAAAACAGAGACACATGCACATTAGCTCATATTCTCAGCTGGACATTGCACAGAGGTTAAAAATGAGGTTTTTTAAACAACCTGCTCAAGTGAAGAGGCTAATCTCATTAAGTCTTCACCCAGCCGCTCCAGCGCCAAGGCTTAATCACAGGACTGCGCTATGGTTGAGTACCTGAACATCTGATTTACAATGCCAGCCTCTTTCAGGCTTAGGGCACTTAATTTGCCCGCGGATGAGCTGAGTTCAGATACAGAGCATATGTAGGATTCACAGAACACTGAATACACATTCAAATGTACCTGGTTTAAGCTGTTCAATCTGAAGAACCTTGATCAGGAAAACTAAAGCAGAGAAAACAAATCCTGAATCAGCAATTGAACATTGCATTTTCACAGCCAGGCTTCATTAATCACTATCCGGAGCTGCAGGACAGGCTGCTGTTACCAGGCATTTGCACTTGTGCACTAGTTGCAGGAATGCTGGAATCTTCTTGAGCTGTCAGTGTCACAAACCCTCACACTTTGATGTGTAAACACTGCAGGCTAGATGATCCAACTGAATTAGCAAAGAGAGCTAATGGAAAAAAGAAAGAGTTCGATCAGATAATTTTAAACACCTTAAAAATCACGTACTGCCAATTCTTTTATGAAAGCTGAAAATGAAGATGAAATAATGGGCAAATTTGAGTTAAAGTAACAGATGGTTTTCTCTTTATTTCATAATTAGCAGTATGTTGAATATAATCCTTTAAGCAGTATGCAGCCTCCTAATGAACACTGATTAGGGCACACCTAATGCAACTCATCTAGCACTCTTACATTATGTAAAGTAAAATTATGAAGAGACAGGGAGTGGAGAGGGTGTAAAGAAGGGTTGGATTGGACAAACAGGTTGATCAAATACAAGGCCTTGCCAGGGTAAACACCTCAGGAGCTCAAGCTGCGAGCACAGCACGCCAAGCTGGGATCAGGCTGTCTACCTCTGGGAGAGCGGAGGAATGCCGCAGGGCTGTAGACAAGACCCGCTTTAATTCTGCCCTGCATGGAGCTTGGAACCAGTGATAGAGAGAGAGTGCACACATCACACTCTCACAAAGGCATACTGTATGTCAGTTCCATTACTGAGATGCTCTTATAGGCCATAGAGCTGTCATCATAGGCTGAGGGATAGAGCAGGAAAAAGAGAAAAGGCTAGCTAAAGAGAAGGAGACTACAGTTTCTTTTCTGTACCCATCTCTCTGTCTCTCCGTCTCTCTGTTATTGACACTATTCCTCTCTTTGTCTGTCTTTCTCTCACTTTTTTCTCTTTTTCTGAGTGTGTGTGCTTCTGACACTGTCTCTCCTGGGACATGGGCTTTCAGTGCAAACAGGAAGGAGCTTTGTTGGGATGACTGTGTGACGGTGGATTGTTGACTGGGTGATGCTGTCACACTTATGGAATGCACACGCACAATGTTTAAAATGTGGAGAATAAACATCTAATGAAGCACAGACAACCATGGCCAATACTGTGCATGCATGCAGCTACAACAAACACAGAGACAGCAGGTCATGGGGTAAGCACACACAAACGTACACATACACACATCCTGCCTAATGCCCTGTAGAACACTTCTGAAAAGCAATGGAAAAATCCATACTGTTGTTAGCTACATACCCATCACCAATAGGCTCCAAGCAGCCATCAGTTATGGAAAAAAGTACACTGACACTAGGGATTAAATGTGCTCACTGAACAACAGACTGCTTTCACAGGTCATGTACAGATAAAATACTGTAAAACTATACCGTTATAAATATAACGGACAGACATAATATTTATTAAGTTATCCTATCATATATTTGTTAAATTCTATTTTTTTCAGTCACAACGCTCAACACACTGTGTATCTTAGTCAGCTTAAGTGATATTGCTTATATTTAATGTGGGGAGAAAAATAGAGAAATAAAGAACAATTCAATAATTAATGGCTGGAGTGGAGAACAAAAAATATCAAGTGAGCAGCAGTTCTGCATACGCCTTGCTTATGAGAGAGGTCAGAGGAGGGGAGGCTACGGTAACTCAAATAACCACTCTTTACAACCATGGTGAGTAGAAAAGCAGAACACACAACACATCAAAGCTTGTGGTTGGGCTACAACAGCAACAGGGTTTCAATCCTGTCAGCCAAGAACAGGGATCTGAGGCTACAATGGGCACAGGCTCACCAAACTGGACAGATGATGATTGTTAAAACCTCCAACCTTCACCTGTCCTGTCTTGACTTTATGAATGATGTTATTGCATTGCACTGCTGCTGATGTCTGGTTAAGTGAACTTGCCTCTACTTAATTTGGGGAAAGATGAGAAAAACAGAATAATTCATTAGAGTGCACATTGTGCTGTTGCTGCATTGCTCCCCACCAACACTTACACCAACAAACACAGTAATGCAGAATGAAAACTATATTCCATTGTAAGAACAGGAAAAGTTCTGTGCCTTGTTTTGATAGCACATTTCTGAAAAGGGCTGTGATGGTGGCCTCCCAGTTTCAGCTGTTTAGATGTATTATACAAATACCTCTCTGGCAACTCCCAGCTTGAAGCAGCCAGCCAAGCAACATTTGATCGAGCAAAACATGACCTGTGGTTCAGGGTTCCTCTTATAGACAAGGATAATCACATCTGTGCATTTTGTTTTGTAGACAAATGAGATCTGTATTATGCATTTCCTGAAAAGAAGTGTCTATTCAGTTCCATTTTAATTCCATTACAGTGGTCTAACACTGGTTGAATGACGACTCCACGGGTGGCCTGCATTGCAGACAGCAGACAGCAAGAAAACAAATGTGTTTTTGTACCATACACATGCGGTTGGAGTTTAATGTTTGAGCAAGATGTTAACACAGTTACCGCTGCTTACTCAGGCAGCTTAACTGATGGAACAGAACGTCTGGGCTTCTTGGATAGAAAGGACCAAGAACTCTTATGCTTTTTCTTATTTGTAACACTTTTTCTGTACCTGTTTCCCTTTTTTGTCCCCCACACTCATATGAACACAGAGGAGGTGTTAATTCTGCTTTAATGAGCCCCACACCTTTGCAAGACAGCTTTATGAAAACTTATTAAAAGTCAGCCAGAAAATTGTGCACCCTCTCAACTTCCAATCTTAAGATGTATGACAAGGAATCAAGCAAAGCTTTACTAAAATCATGATGGGCATAATATATCTTGGGCCGAGAATGAGTTTGTGGCGCTTCACTGAAGTAGATGTTGCCTTCACTCCAAGTGTTGATGTTGGATCTGATCCCTCTCACTCCCACTGACTTTACATAAGCTCTGTAAGCCCAAAACTGGATACTTGATCTCTGTCTACTCCCTGAAAGTGTGTTGCAAGCTGCCCTTCCATGCTGTGTTTCTGGGTCAGTATCATCTATCAGTATGTATCGAGAAGTAGAAGTAGCTCTATAACAAATGCTTAACTAGAAGAAGAGAGTAGAACATCTGGATATGGACATTGAGGTTCTCATGAAGAGTTGTGCAGCCTATTTTGCTGCATTCATTGTCTTGTCCATGTATCGTTAAGGAATGATTCATCATTTCCAAACATTGAGATAAAAGTTGGAACATAATCATCGTCTATCCACTCACTCACTCACTCACTCATTCTCAGTAATATCCTGGTCAGGGTCGTGGCGGATCCAGAGCCTATCCCAGGAACACTGGGCATAAGGCGGGAATACACCCTGGATGGGACGCCAGCCCATCCATTGTAGGGCACCATACACATACACATTCACACACTCATTCACGACTAGCAGCAATTTATCTTAGCAATTTCACATGTTTGAGAGGTGAGAGGAGCCCAATGTAAACTCACATGGACAACTCCAAAAATGCTTCAAAAAGTTCTCTGGTTAGTTACATTATATTATATTAATTATATAATGCTCTGTGCTATTAATCAGAACATAAAACTATTTTAGTGGCACCATAAATGCCTTATAAAAAACTGAACTCTATTTTCTATTAAACTGTATGCATTGTAAGTATATTAGGTAGCTAGCAGGGATTACAATAGCTAGCATAGCCATATAGATAAGACACAGGAATGTGTTTGATGTTTGGCTAGATATCATTAACATTAGGATAAATCTGACTGGTTTTCCATATTGTACTGATAAGAAATATTTTGAAACAAGGATGGCTTGAACAAGATCAGTAGCAACTCACAACAGTATTAGCTAGCCAGCTAGCTGTGACTATTTATCCTCACACAAAATATGACTAGCTAACTAATTAGCTCTCTATAGTAAGTGACTACAGGGAGTGCAGTTTATGGCACTATTTATGGCAGAAAGTCATTTACTACCATGTTTAGGGTTAAAATATTAATCCACGTAGTCTTTTCTGATTGGTGTCATGATGTAGTACAGCGTTGTATTATTCTTCTCCAAAATGGCGCTGAATACTGTTGGTATCCATTCTAGTAAATTTGCCAGTAAGTGTAATCGTCAACTGCGTTCACTGGAACTGACTCAGCTTACATAGAATTTCTAGTTTAGTGTCAGTCTGTTCATTGGATTTAATTTTGAAATTGAAAAAAAAAAAAACTAATGGCAAATTACCCCTGAAGGTGAGCCACCAGGAGGTGGGCCATGTACACAGACAACATGGACATGGACATGCAGCTAGGCTGAAGAATAAAGTTGAAGGGAAGTGTGTGTAAGGTCAGTGCTCTCTTCTGTTCTGGTATAACACCTTCTAGTGTTCACATCTCTCAACAAACTGGCACTGAAATCTCCCCGCCCCACCCGTCTTTCCATCACATGGGTATGTGTGTATGTTTACAATTGAGAAACGAAGCATGTGAATGTAACGCGTGTGTAAGATGATGTAAACTACGTGCACTACCCCCATACTGTGCACAATGTTTTATGTTCTAGAGCTTTCCAAGTATTAGAAAATTCATAGAATGGGAATCACATGGCATAGTGACAGTGACTGACTTTTGAATGTAAGGAGAAGTACCCAAGCCTGCGTCTGTGAAGCTACTGACCTGATTAACTGGTTCAGGTGTGTGAGATCAATGATGGACATTGCAAAGTAGCATTCGGGTCATGTAAGTCATTCAAGGACAAAGTTTAAAAACAGATGCTGGGTTATCCTATCAATGTAATTCAATAAAAAGTAGTCAGAAACTAGTAACACCTCAAGGTAGCTCTCACTATCAGTTCTAACATCCATGTCTCGCGTCTGGGCTCCTTTTCTTTCTTTGTGTCCTTGCACTTCTTTTAAACATCGCTTCTTAAAAATTACCCCGCTTATTTTCTGCAACTCTGTCACTGGTTCTGATCGTTGTTCACTTTCTCTCTCTTTTGTGGTTAATTCCAGCAAGCACCCCCATCTCAACCCTTTGTGCCTCCTCTACAGGATCAGCACTCCTCTTTTCTTCCCTTCATTCCTCTCTTGCTTTCCCGCTATCTCTCCATCATTCTTATGTCACTCTATCACCCATGGTGCCCTGGCCCCAGTTCTTTGCACATGGACTCGTCTTTTTTTTTTTTTTTTCTTTCAAAAACAACTTCGGGTGCAGCCAAGAGAGCAGAAAATAGAAAGAACACTGGACAATGGCTTTCTCTTTTAACTGCCTTGCTCTGGTGCAGATGAATATCATGTGCTTTGGGGGGAAAGACACATTTATTTTTCCCTGTGTGCAGATGAATATGCAAGACACTTGCAGAGGCAGAAAGACAGCTTACAGTATGCATGCTTTAAGGCTGTTCTGAGCATATTTCTACACCAACTTGCATGTTTGTTCGTGTATGTAAGCCAAATGGGAATTGCCTTGATTTAGATGGCACGTTGCCCTGTTAGACAGACTGGAATGCAGAGATCAGTCACCCCACCCCCCACTTCCCCAAGTGCGCCAGGGTATGGAGTTTAAGGGGAGAGAGATATTGCTCAAGACGCAGAACCCCAGAGTCTTATAAGGTTCCCAGCTGTGCTGAGCTGGCCAGCTCCTCTGTGCTCGAGAAGCCTGGAATGTTTGTAGTGCGAGTTCTCTGGAAAGCTCAAGTCACCAACAAGAATCTCACTGAAAAAAGGAGACACAAAAGGGGGTGGTGGGAAGCACATGAGGAAAGTACTGCCTCACCCAGGCAAGAAAGCTTACTCATCCGTAGAAGACATCTTGCTAAGTTTGCTCCTGAACCGACAGGACAGATCTCTGGTCGGGAACACTCAGTGCTACTGATTTACATTTTAGACAGTGGATCAAATGCATATGCACATAACTGTTTTTACCATCAATACATCAATAAATACCAAAACTTGTTGTTTCAAAAATCATTTCTTTTATAAATCAGCTTTGCCAATATGATCAATACTAAAAAGCATTTTACTACAAAACTGAGAAATGTATGATTGAAAAAAGGGACAGTGAGGCAAAATCAAGCAGATACTGGGCCCAGAACAGTGTTTACGCAGCTGTGTTAAGTTACCCAAAAAGAATAATAGCCTATAGCCTAACTCTGAAGAGTGCACAAATCTGCCCAATGCTGCTGAATTTGCCTCCAATGGAATATAAACAGCAAAACCCCGAGCGCTCAATTAACTTATTACCTCTTTGTGCACCAAGCTGACTTATAAACACTTTATGTGTTCGTGCAGCTTTGTGTACCTGCTAATCTGCTGTGCACCTCTAAAGTTTTTGTAATAAAACAAGCAAAATTATATATACAAGTAGTCCAACAAAGGCTGATAAACTTACTTAAATTGCTCCTAGAATAATAATCCAAACTAAATCCAAGCCCCAGGTTGGATGTTCTGCAGTGGGTCAGACTTCGACAATCAGCCAGTGCAAAAACCAAACACACACTAGTCACTGAGGAGCTGAACTTTTCTTCATTACTCTCAGATGACACACCCACAGTTGTTGGTACACTTTACCAGACAATTACAGGGCATACACTACAGGGCACGCCTTTTAGATTCTGGCTGTGCAGTGTACTCCCAGCTGAGCTGCACAATATGGACAAACTAATACACTGCAATTATACTGCTACATATTTTTAAAAAATAGGTTAAAATGGACAAATAACATAGAAACTAGACCCTTGAACCAAGTCTTAAATCTGTGCGTCACACGCACGCACGCACGCACGCGCACAGCCACTGTAACCGCACGCGCTTTGCGCACAGGCATAAATTACATCATGAACACAATAACAACCCAACCTTAACTAGTTTTAGATCGATTTTAAATCTATGCAATCAGCCAAACTGCCTCTCCGTTAAGCAATCGGATCCACGTGTGGACTCGAACAGGAAAAGCCGCTCTGGCTGCCAAAACAGAAATCAATCAGCGAGTGAAACTTGGGCAGAAGTTAAACTACATGCGGATTCATGGAGTAACATGGAGCAAAACTTACCAAAGACTTACCTTCAGTGCAAAGCTCTCAGCAGGAGGAATAAGTCTACCTCTTCTCTTTCTAACTCGACACACTTGTGGTTCTTGCTCTAATGCAGCACGAGCCCGACTCTGTTGTCTTCCTGCTCCATCAAGCCAAGAGATGAGTTTCGTTAAGACTCAGTCTGAAGGGTCAGAAGCCAAGTCCGCATTAGAGTTTCAGCAACACGCTGCAACTCCCAACAACCGATCCTACATTACTGGCTTCAGCTGGGGAGCTGGGAATGTCACTCCCGAAACAGAAGACGCCTGGAGCACTGAAAGAAGGGAATATTGCCAAAGAAGCGCCACAGCGGATGCACAAAAGGGGCGTTTTGCTGTGTTGCGTTGTGTAGTGTTGTGTTGTGTTGTTTTCGCTGGTGCTGATGCAAGCTGCCTCGGCCTGTCTGTGGTTTTGCGCTTTCAAAAGAGATTTGTAGAGTTAGCACCCCCAAACTTTGCTGCAACTATAACCAACTGTACTGTGATAAAAACTGAAGTTCTGATGTTAGTGAGAATTACAATCTCAGTGACAGGAAACACTTTTTGTTCTAGCCTACTAAAATGCAAAACAGTTCTTTAAACACTATTTATTATGCTGTTTTAATGCAAGTGACTAATTACAGTATTTTCACAACTTTTGACACAGGTTGCATTATTCAGTAGCTCACTACAGGCCTATAGTGAGGCAGTGTGCAGCTCGGACAGCAGCCTTTGCACTCACCCTGTCGCGTGCAGCTCCGCTTCTGGGATGTTGCGGTCCGCGCGCGGGAGTCTCGACTCTCTCGCGCTCATGTCATCGCTCCGCCGGAACACGTCAGCGGATATCAACCAGCGCCGTGACGTCAGCCGCGCTCGCGACCCTTCTGCCACACCCATTCATTCATAAAGAGACGCGCAGCGGCGTTACTTCAGCTCGCGCCGGAGCACACGGCGACTGTCGCGAGCTCGTGCCGCAGCCGGTGTGCAAAAAAACTGTTCGCAGAGAGAGAGAGAGAGAGAGAGAGAGAGATAACAACAGAAAACCCCGCGTCTAATATGGGAAGAATGATGGAAAAGGCACATATAAAGAAGGAGTTATATATTTCTTTCATGCTTAAATATGTTTAAAGTGCATCATTTTAATTGTTAATGATAACAGCTCTATAGCTCATATAAGGCGTGAGTGGATATATTATTCATCAAGAGAGGGGTTGTCAAACTTTTTGCAGACAAATGACACCTTGCAGCGTAGAAACAACAATTTACAAACTTCTTAGGCTTGAAGCATATATTTGCATAAAATTATAACACAATCCAACTGTTCAAATTTCCAAACATTCCTAAATGTTCCACTCACAGAACCCACACCAGTTACACTATGTGAAAGTAGATTTTAAACATGTTTTATGTGCTATATTAACGACATTTATTAGGTAGTAGTTACTAATAGCTTTATTAGAATTACAGTTAGATAAAAGTTAACATAATTTGTTGTTTTTTAAAGATTTGAGCTTTAGATTAAACCCGTCCAATTCAAGTGACTAGTCTATTATGCCCATAATTACACTCTACATTAGATCTAGAGCCCCAGTGGTTCTGCGTAGAACCCTGTAACAGACTTTTCTCCCATTAGCGGCATTTTCACATATAGTTCTTTTTAAATGAACCATACTCAGTCCTGTTAACGTGCACCTGAAAGGGAACTAGCTGCGCATGGCCTCAGTGCTTTTGCTGTTCACAGTACAGGTGGACTCAAAAGGGGACACAGTTCTCTTTCTGGAAATTTTAGCACTGATGAGATCGCAGACCATTTCTTGTTCACACTGTGACTCCTTCACCATAGTTTAATGATGAATATTGTTTAACACTGAATAGTGTCATTCAAAATGGTTGCTTTACACGATGCTATCATTTGGTTGAAATGCTATGATTTGGCTGAAAATTAGAGCAGGCAAAACAGATTTGAAGTGAAATACTGAACCCTCAAAATCAACTCATACTTCATGCCATAGAGCTACTGCTGTAGTACTGGCTGATGTGAGTGGTCGGGGTAGACAAAATACATGCATACACTTATTTTACACACATACTGTAGACTAATAGTATTATACAGTAACTATTGCTCAAGTCACTGACACAACACTATCCTTACTGCTGCCTAACAGCTTAAGCTCTATAGTATAATTGCTAGTGCCACAGTGGCTCTATTAGCTTATCTGTCATGTTGCTACCTAACACTGCTGACCTTGTTTTCACAATGCACAAATCAAGTGGACCACATAATGAACTACAAAGGCTATCAAATGCCAAAGGCATTTTTTCAAACCTCTGCTCATGCTGCATCACAGGGCAGAATAACACACTCAGAGAACTATCTTACCTCTTATGCATACAAAAGCTCACAGATGCCCATGATTGGCAAGTGTCACTGTGATTGAAAGGGGGAAAAATCCATCCCACCCAGAGAGCACTGCCAATTTTGCTTTCTTGGACTCACGGCCACAAATGGCTGTGACATAATCAGCATTCAAACACACAATCACTGGATGATTGGGTAAGCGCTTTTCTGTTGTGCCACTCAGGAGCCTTAGATGAGTGTACACTCATAGACAGTATATGTAGATTTGATTCCTCGTTTCAAAATAATGGCAGTATCAACAAAGCAAGAGCAGAGCTTGCTCCATTACACCTGTTTCATCAAGTTTAATGCTGTCAATATTTTCCAGCTCAAATAGACCCTAAAATGAAAAGAATTCAGTCATTCAAAAAAAAAAAAAATCCATAGGATTTACCTGTAACTCTGAACTGATCAGGTGATATACCTGAATCAAACCATTTTCTATTCTATTTCTTCCTTTTAAAAGTGGTGATTAAACTTTTGGACACCACACCTTTGGATGTACAACCACAGATAGCTATTGCATGAAGCAGTATTGTAGATGGGTTTCTGCATTGGTTAACTGTGCAACAGGTGTGTCTCCATAGACGGCCTTGCAGGACCTGTCAGTGGAGTTCCACTAGATTGCATGGACGTATCTTTAGTGCCATCGCAAAAATTGCCCTTGACCTTGGGAGGCCATATAAATATAAATGATTCCTTAGCTGAGATAAATTCAGTTCAGTTCAATTCAATGAAACTTTATTTGTAAAGCTCTTTTAACAATGTACATTGTCACAAAGCAGCTTTACAGAAATATATAAATCCCAGATATCAATTTTAAATGTATAAATTTTATCCCTACTGAGCAAGCCCGAGGCGATGGTGGCAAGGAAAAACTCCCTGAGACGATATGAGGAAGGAACCTTGAGAGGAACCAGACTCTAAAGGGAACCCATCATCATCTGGGTGACACCAGATAGTGTGATTCTAAATTATTTCTCTTCCATAACTGTATACTTTATAGTTAAAAAGTGCAATTGGGTAAACAGGAACGTATGAGCTTTTGAGCAACTAACTTATGAGTACGAGTATCAGAGTCATTTCTGAATTCATTGTAGTTTTAACTTAAAGTCTGTTGTATCAAACTGAAGGTATTAACTGTTCAATGATGGAGAACAAAAACATCCAAACATCCCAGTTTACCTTTTAGCGGATCATAAAAGACCAGAAGTTATGCTTTATAGGCCAACAGTAGAATTTTATAATCAATACGAAATTTTACTGGGAGCCACCTGCAATTCTAAGTAGCATGCAGTAGATTGTACTCAGCCAGCAGCTTAAGAGCGCTTGAGTAAATTCTTGGCTTTGCTATAACAATCAAAATTATGAATTTGAAATGATGCCTAAATTCAATAGCAGAGTTACTGACTCACTTGAAGCTGTTAATGGCATTATGGATGGCATCATTCTTATATTCTTAATGAGCAGTGCATTTTCAAATATGGTCAAGAATTCTCTCTCATATTTCCTCCTCATTTTCATGAAAACTGTTATGATTGGCTAGTGTCACTGAAACGTTTGAATCATCTGCCTCCAGATTATTTTGAGTTGCAAGAATGTAACATTCTTATCAAACCGTGAATTTTATGGTAAACCACTTGTTTAAAATATGTCTGCTTTTTGTTTCTTTTGAAAAAGCTACTGCACAAGCCTTCTCTCAGTTTGTGCCAGATCTGTGGTCAGTCTGTGGCTTTGTTTGTTGCTGGCTTTGCATGGTACCATGCATCATTGACTGTTCTCTTTATTCCAAAGTGTCTTGCCTAGCACTTTTTTTGCCCAGGCTTATACTCAATGCTATTGATGTGCCTGGGGTAAAATGGACAATAATTACAAATGCAGTGCAGTCCAATACTTCTGTCTCTCTCTCTCTCTCTCTCTCTCTCTCTTTCTCTCTCTTTAAAGTGCTGATCAGTGGGTCAGAAAGGCCTAGCGCAGGCTGATTCAAACAAAAACCAGGCCCAGTTTTTGACATAACCACATGAATGGTTTGAAAGGTTAAGTCCAGCCAGATCAGTTTTCTCTCAGTGACTCTCAAACTAACTCACAATGCCCAATTATTATTATTTTTTTGGCATAGAACCATGCCATTCTCCAAACAGATCCACTCCACAAAGACCTGTTACCGAAGCGCCAATTGAGCTTGAACAATTGCTCACAAAGGCAGCCCTCAGTCTGAGCCCTTGTGGTCACTGTTGGCCATTTTAAAATTTTGTGATCTGAAGCCATGTGTACATTGTCAGACTGCACAATCCCATTACTTAAACTATGACTCCAAATTCCTATCTGTATCTTGATTTGGATGTAAACAAAAAGTGGACATAGCCTTAAATATGAACCCTACCACTATGCCCCTGGAAACACTGGAAAAATTCCTGAGGTAGAAATGCCAGCACTGTCATCATGCTCTGTGAATTCTGACTTTGACTGTTCCTTAACCACATATCACTCAAGAGATGTGTGTGTTTTTAATCTTGCTGTACCTGCCCATGATATTTTCTAACAAATTTCATTGCCTAATTTAAACCATCATGACCTGCACCAGGCAGTATCTAAGGACAGCCACTTTATTTCACCTCCTATTTCTACACCATCATTCAGAAGTAAGCCAGGTTGTTGGGATGTCAAAGCTCTTGCTTAAACGTCCATATAGTACCCTGTCACACAGTATGACAAAATATGTAACGTATATTTGTTTATAATGTTAAATTGTAGCTTTTGAGGTCAAGGTCAGAACTGTTATGAAAATGGTTAGAACCATTATGGTTATGGTTAGTGTGGCATGCGTTCACACCTAACATGTCCAACATTAGGCGTCCTGTTTATCATGAAAGCATTACTCCTTGGGCTAAAGTAACTACTGCTTCAATTCTCAACTCCACATATAGACTCACCTTGGAATCTAGTTCTTCTTTGGTGACTCAACGTCTGCCTCCTGGCCTACATTGTCTTGGCTTACTTAGGTGTCATAAATCTTTTGGACTTTTATTATTTGTTGGAAAGGTGGCAAAACTTGTGTGAAATAAAAACATAAAAATAGGAGAGAGAGAGAGAGAGAGAGAGAGAGAGAAAAGGACAGAATAACACATCTCACACCTTTTCTAGTCAGGCAGTGATAGCAACATACAACAACAGTGGCAACAACAGCAATCTTAACTGTAACAGTAGTAATTATGATTGCAGACAATGACATCTTTATAGACCATTATTGATGTACTACATGGAAATGAGCAAATATTATTAAAAATAAACTGTTTCCAGGTGCAAAAAAATAGATAATCAACAGATACAGCTGTGAAATGATACATTTATGTGACATTGTGTAATTATGCAATAAAAATAATCCTAAAAACACATGCTATGCTGCCTGAATGCAAATGTACAGTAAAAAAACGTGAAAATTATGAACTATGATCTCATTTGTAATCGTTCCTGATGAAAGAAAAATTCCACAGATACAGCTAGTAGAAACTGTGGCATGGTGCTTGACCTGTTTGGAGAAGCTGGGCATCAGGTGTGAATTACACTAGAACAGGACCACATGATGAAATTTGGCACATGATGGTGTGTGGAGTCATACACCTGCCCTCACCTAGTCCTCTCAGTTTGTTCTGTTTTTCCTCCGTGAAAGGAGGTTTGAACATGGTAACGTGCTCCATATGGACCCACCCAGTGTTTATCCTGTGTGTGGCTTGCCACAGGGAGCTATGAATAGAAGCTCGGCAAGAGAGTGAACGAGAAACACAAAAAATGAGAGAGGAAAAGATGGGAGAGTGTGAATGAGAGCCCAAAGCAGAGAAACATGGAGATTGTGTGGGAGAGAGGGAGAAAGCAAGGAGGTGAGAAAAAAGGATGGACAAAGAGAGAAGAAAGAGAAAAAGAGTTAATAGAAAGAAGGTGTGGCAGAGAGTGTGAGAATGACTTAGAGTGGAAACAGAGAGGAGAATTTGGCACGTGTTCGCAACAGTCACGCAACCCACCAGCACTTTGGGATCGCCATGGAAACAGGGATGGGTTACAGCTGCCACTTCTTCTGAACACTCATAACACACATAACACACACACACACACACACACACACACACAGCCTATTTAAAGTTTAGTCAAGGGTCAAAAGTGACTGAATCAGTAATCGTATCATAAGTTCTAGTCTGAAATTAAATTAAAGTTTAACGCTTGTGAGCAAAAAACTGTATAGTAACTTTACAACTCTCTTCAGAGGCTATCAGAAGTTAGAAATGTTCTATACACATACAGCATAAAATCTCATTATTGTAGAATTTGATCGTTCTTATTATTACCCCATCAGCGGGTACAGACTCACATTTTAAACTCTCCTAACTCCTATTTTCCTCCTTTTCCTATTACTTACTATTACTAAATAAATAATACCAGTTAGTGAATAACATACTTTAAGTAAATAATAAGCAGAAGGTTTAAATAGTTAAGATCTTGTGTCTTGAAGCTTAAGACAAAAGTATGTTTGGCTTTAAATATTATGCATATATTATGAAAAGTTTTAAGCTGTATTGAAGTGAATAAGTATTTCTGGATGTTGCACTATATAGCCTTTCCAACTCCTATGTATAGAAACAGTCCTTGTTTCTAACTTAGAAGCCCATATTTTGGACTGCATTACACTGGTTTTGGATCAGCTACAGAGAGTGTGGGTGAGACAGGCTTTGCGTTTAACAACCCCTTGCAGTTTTTTAATGCCAAGTATCTCTGAAACCCTCACACTCTTATTAATGAATTTATGTTCCTGCACAAAAGTCTGTTGTTACGTGTACAGGTTTGCATGAATAATACATAAATATTGTGAAATATTGTGATGATTGTTATTAATTTGTCTTCTGAGAAACACGTAAATATCTTATGTAGCTTCTGAAGAGCAGTACTAAATGAAAAAAAAAGATCTTTAAACAAAATAATAACAATTTACACCAATCATCCATCCAATGTTCATCCTGTTCATCCTGGATTTTAATGTATCATGTTGCCTTCTTGAGCATCAGTGAATGTTTGCACCTTATGTAATAGTTGTGTTTGAGTCCCTCAGTTGTTGTCAGTGTGAAAAGATGGATCTCAACATCATATAGTCGCTGTTGGAAAGGGGTCAGATATGCAGAAGATGCTGGAAAAGCAAAGAATGTGCATGACCTGGAGGATTTTTCTGAAGAACAGTGGGCAGTTTAAATGAAATAGCTTATTGTGCAGTGATAAATAAAAAACAAAATGCAATTTTTTTCAAAATTATTAACTTCTGCAGGGCGTATGTAAACTTATGACCCCAACTGTATATGGTACAAAATACTCTTTAATATGTTTTCAAATATAAATCAATATATTCTTAAATGCATTCCAAAATATTCCTAATGTACTTTTCAAATATATCCTCATCCTCTCAGTGTATTTTACAAAATTACAGTACTGTGCAAAAGACTTTATATAAATTTTGCCCTATAACTGTATACTTTATAAGTAATTGACCAGATTTTTTTAAATTTATAAAACCATCACAGCTTTATAGAAGCTTTATAGAAAAGCTGGTCAATATATTGAACAGTAAAATATAGCAATAAACTACAACCAACCTCCAAACAGAGCCAAAAATCTTATAAATACATTTACACTCAAACATATAAAGAAGTTATATGGAGCTTAGGGTTTAAGTCAGGATTAAGGACAGAATCAGTCTTACACCATGGAACAGGTCCATTTACAGTCTCCTCCCCCTATCTCAGGTCGTAATGATGTCCTCCTAATGGACAAATCTGGTGAGCTTTACACCTTACTTAAAAGCTTTGCTTAATGTCTGCACTAGCAGGCCCACTGAGAATCCCAAACAGCCAGATTGAGGGGTTTGTTTTCACGCTCCATTTAGACCCTAGTGTTTGTTCTGTTCTGCACATCACAGGGGCGAGGCATGGTCCATCTGGAGAACTATGCTGCAATGGACACTGCTCTTGTTGTAGTTTTTGCTATTTGTAACCAGTAGCTGGAAACTAAGCATTGTGTAAATGTGTGTCAAGTTGTTTGTGAAAGTAGAGATGTGGGCAGGGGGTTCATATTCACATGGCCTTTTTTAAACTCCACTGTCCTTGTATGAGGTTAAAGGCATTTAATTTTATAGTGCTATTTACAGGGCATTCCAATGCCACAGCCATGAGGATCTTGTGACCATGTTGTGATTGAGGGAGTATATTACAGGGAGAGCTGGTGTGGTCTGTGCATATAGAGTGTATTTATTTTGCTGCTTGAGCTGTCATTAATCAAAATAATAATATAAGTGGACATAAGTTGCAAAACAATTGGGTCATAATTTGTGTGTGTGTGTGTGTGTGTGTGTGTGAGAGAGAGAGAGAGAGAGAGAGGAATAGAAAGAGAAGGACAAGCTTGAGTCCGGCACAGCACATTTAAGTAGATCCTGAGTACAAGGCTACACTATGTTAAAAGTGCCTTGTGAGTGACAAACTGGGACACACACACACACACATATTCATACAGTAAGCAAAATAGAGAATACCTTAGAGAACCCAGACTACACCAGCATACCTTATGCAATTCATACTGCATGTCTTGACAAGAAATAGCTTTACTAGTGCACATTTTTCTACCAGAAAAAGTCACATTACCAAAATCTGTTGAATTTGTGCATATTTATAGATAGAAACAAGTTTTTGAGCCAGCATGCTGATAAGATTCCCACTGTTAGTTAAACTGTAACAACCATATCTGTAATATGAGTCCTACTCAACCTAATAAAAGTCACTCATAGAGCTAACTCTAACTCATATATTACACATATACAGAATGTAGGTTTATTACAACTGCCAAAGACCTATTGAAACATATACGCATAAAGATTCACTTATGGCACACTCAGTATAGTAGTTACATACACAAGTAGTTGAATAATTAATTAATAATTAATAACTATAAATAGATATGCAAAAAAAAAAAAAAGAAAGAAAAATTAAAATCATTGTATATTTTATATTCTTCACAATAGCCCCCTTTTGCCCTGTTAACAACTTTGCAATCTCTTGCATTCTCTCAATCAGCTTCATAAGTTAATCATCTAGGATGCTTTTCTAACAGTGTTGAAGTTCTGAGTTTGCACATATGTTGAGTTTTTGGCTGGTTTTCCTTCACTCTCCAGTCCAGAGTGAAGGAAAACCAGCCAGTCCAGTCCAAAATGCCAGTTACATATGTTACTATAGTTCTATGAACACCAGATAACCACCAGAGGCAGTGAATATCAACCAGATACCTTTTTGTGTATATGAGCATGCATGCCAAAACCTTCACCAAAGTACCAAAGTAATAATATAGCATAGTATTAAATATAATCCCATTGTTATATGGCCATTGTTTCCCTGTAATCTTCTTGTCAAGTTCTTGCCAGATTACCAGAGGCGATGAACATGACCAGGACAACACATTCCACAATATTATGAGGAACCAACACATCTTAGTACTAACTGGAAAGATGTTCCGAGAATGCCGCAGCACTCATACAACAGGGAGGGGCGATTTTAACTCGGTAGAACCTGGAGACAGTGCACAGTGACACCCAGGTAGGAGTATTGTAGACTTTCTGGAGCAGCACACCTCTAAGTAATGACTATGAGACAGTGCTGGAGTGGCATGTCATGGTAGGGGCCTGGCATTCACCTCACCTGTATGCTATGGTGATGACATTAATCACCCTATGGGCCAGTGGGCCCGACAGTGGAGCTCTTTATGCCTTTGTTCTGTGACAGATGAACAGTTGATCTAATATTAAATTTGCCGCTATTCCATCTGAATAGTTATACAAAGTATGCATATGCTCAGGAGGTTCTTTCCCAGCAAACATTGCAGGGTCAATCAGTTGGTGAGCAAAAGTTTATTAAAAGTGCAGGTGAACCTGGGAGTGTTCCAAATACCAGTGACAGCGGCTGTGAAAACCAAGTTCTCGTAGCCTACTTTGGGACCACCAGAAGTACTCGGTGGCCTGATTGCTGAATTCTGTGCAACGTGGACAAAGTCACTGGCAAAGGCGGAAATGCGTCCTTTAGACAGTGAGGCTAGTCATGGGCTAGTGCGTCACTCTCTCATGGGTATACGTATGTGCTGTCTTGACAGCATGTCTGCTCTGCCAGTGTCATCCCAGCAAGTGAAGACCTCATCTTACCTTGAGCTGCCCTGGTCACTGATGGATATGACTGTCGCAAAGTTGTCTGAGCAGACCAGCAGATGGCAATATTGCAAGAAGTGGTGAGAAGAATTTGAAGGCTAGACAGACCACCCTCAGTTCCAACTGATTAATGCATTCTATTCTCACAGAGAAGCTCCACAGAGGACTCCTTTGCCTCTGTGGGACCACACTGACCCCCAACTAGTGAGGAGGTATTCTTGGTGACTATCTCTCTCCGATGGGGCACCACTCCCAAACAGACCCTTTTTGTGAGAAAAGCCCTGGGTCTCCAGCGAGCTAGAGCTTGTGCCCCTCTCGGTGAAACAAGGATGTGTCTCTGTCTGTGGGAAGTGGGGTTTAGCCACTTACTGATAACACACTTCTGAAATTCCAAGGAACATGTCATATTGTTAAGAAGAGTCTGCATCACCTCACTCAGATCTCACTCACTCACTTTCAGTAACTGTTTTATCCTGGTCAAGGTCATGGTGGATCCAGAGCCTACCCGGGATCACTGGGTGTGAGGCAAGAATACACAATGGATCACAGACCTCAGTCAGTTATCACTGTAACCCTGTGCTGCTTAAAGCCATGTTTGACACACTTCTATGCATTCACACAAACTGTGGCCTGCCAATCAAAGAGTCCATTCCCCATGATATGATGAACCATCCAGAGCTTCTCCTTCAACAATACAGGCTATATGAATCTGGAAAGTCACTGAACATAATCCTTACAGTGCTGCCTGGTCTGTCCAAATGTGAGAATGCTCTATTCAGCAGGTAGATCCTCTCCAGTGCTATCCTAAAATACAAATTGTGTATGTTCTCAATTTGTGGTTCATTGATAAAGTGTTACCGAAAATGCCAAGGGCTGCTCCAAGTTCAGGTTTATCACTAGCGTTGGGTTGAACTTAACTTCCAAATCCAAAGACTAGACACCTGTATTTGCCAGGCTTAAGTTAAAGCGAAAATGAAGTCTTGTGCAATTAGAATGGGGGTAATCATACGTGCATGTACAGGTATCTCTCATTTTCTAGGCACCAGTCTATGTTTTTCTACTCTGTCTTCTGTCTTTCCCTGTTACACACACACACACACACACATACACATTTAAAAGTACCACTGGGTCAGGTCACAGCAGTGACAGCCTCTCTCTCTCTCTCTCTCTCTCTCTCTCTCTCTCTCACACACACACACACAGAAACACACACACACACACACTCTAGCTCGCCTTTGAATAGGGGGGCCACCTGTGCAAATGTGCTAATCCTTCCTCCAGCCCTTGCCAAAGCTCTTGCCGCAGTACCCAACTCCACCACACCTCCAGCTTATCATGCTTGGCACACTGCATCCAAAGTTGGACAAATGAGGTGAGAATGCAGCCTGATGGCATTCCCAGCTTGTGAAGAGGCCTGGTTTAATTCAGCTTAACCTTGCTAATAAAAGAAGCCAAAAGAGGATGATATGGCCTATTGACAAAAGAATCCCTAACTGACACTATTGAATTGTTAGTTGTGAATATCAACAATACTGCTGTGGCTGTGACAATTGTGACCAGAATGGTCTATGTGCAATAATTCAACACTGAATGTAGCAGTACATTTCTTCCTGCCATAAAGCACTGTTCTATCACTAATTATTTAATCATAGATAGTTATTGCACATTGATCACGTCCATTTTTTTCTCCCAACCATTTTCTGTTGTTAGCTAGCCAGCTTTGTGTAGGGATAAACATTTATAGCTGTCTGACTAGCTAATATTACTGTTGGATCTTGTGTGATTAACTTATACAAGCTAGCACTGCATGCTTTGAAATGCATCAAACAGAGTTAGCCTGTCCTATCTGAAAGCAAATTGGGCAAATCCATCACTATTGATGTCACATCTTGACCTACAAAGTGGCAATTTTAAAGTAAATCCTGTGCTTACAATTATACTTTTCCACATATGCTCATCATAAAAATGTTAAATGCAATTTTCTGTACCAAGTACACAATCAGCCAATTAGGTGTAGTGGTTAAAGGTCAACATTTTTAGTTCATCATTTTAATTAAATTCCTGAAAGAAATCGCTATGCGTTGTTGTACATTTGGTTGTTGCAAATAGTGTGCATTGGTAAATAAATGATGAGTTCACACACATCGCTAGATAACTAAACCAATAATTTTTTGACATCACAAAATTAATCTGATTTAAATTGGAAAACTCAATGGGTGGCATAAATATTAATCAGATTACTTCAGTCATTCAGCAGTCAAATACAAGTGAACATCATAATAGTAAATTTAGCCTGCATAAAAGTTTCTCTCAAGTGAAACATATTAATAATCTGATTTACTCAACAGAAGTCAAGCCTGGCATGCATTGATGAAGCAAATCAGAACTACTAGATGTAGAAAAAAAACCACTATACTATTTAGGTGAAAGATTTGGACTCAAGAAACATTAGTTTTAAGAAAGAGATCTAGTACAAAAACCACATGAAAATAAAAATGAGTTTTAAAATCAGTGATTGCTGTTTTAGGTCTTGCTGTGGGAAAGGGTCTATTGATTTCTGGACCTGACTTGGAGGATATAATATAGTGCAATTAAAACAAGTATTAACCATATATTAGTCTGAGAGCGGAGTATTAATGCGCAGATTAAACTCCATTATTCACTGTTTAATTAGAGAAACCAGTTTTCACTTGTTAAATGATGACACTGGCTTTGTTGATTAATGACTGAATGCAGAGTATGTACAGTATGAATTTCCTTAACTTTTTTTTTTTTTTAAGTCCCCAAAGTTGATATGGTGGAGTTAAAGAACAGATACATCCATCAAGTGTCCACTTCGATTCGAATCCCATTATCTCTGTCTCATCAGTGACAGGGACACAATGCCTACCATTTCAGTACAGATGGAAGAAGTCTAAATGTGTTCACACAAACACAAAATAAGCTAAACTGGGAGTTTTGTTGGTGGCACTTGTGTGTGGAAATTGAGTCTCATGCTGCAATGGTTAAATTGTGGAGGCTGTGTGCTCCAGTGTGTGTGACTGTCTGCATGTACACCGAAACCAACATGATTCACTGTGTAATCCTGGAGCTAGGCTGGTCTAAGCCTGGGAATAAAGGAAAAAAAAATAGACAAACAAATAAACACATACTGAGTTGATAGGTGGTTCTTGGGGAGGCAATGTGAAACTAGGAGCAGCCACAGGTTTTACCTGAATATCTTGTAGAGCATTCAGACTGGATTTAACCATTATTTTCTGAGTAACTGTTGAAGCAACGAACAAATATACTATGATACATGAGGAAACTATTTTAAGTTTCAGAGGCTGATACCTAGAAGGAAAGAAGACTATATGTAAGAAAAGATACAAAAATTAAGACTTTCCAATACATTATTTCCATCAATTTCCTGTGACATGAAATAAAAGGAAACTAGACTCTTGATAATTATATCAGCATTTTAAAGTTATAGCCTGTCAAATATCCTCTATAAAACTTGTAGATAAACTTTTCTCCCATTACATGGTGAAAGTGTTTAAATAATACACTATACTCCATGATTCAGATTGGTTAATACATGCATGCATTTGGTTAATTAAACATTCCTGGATAACTGATCATCTGACTATGCTGAGATTAAACTGATTTACATTGCATCACTATTTTACGCATGTGTGGAGTCATCTCTGTCCAAAATATCCAAATATCGCATTAGTCATGATATAAAACTGGAAATAGTTACCACTTAAATGATGAAATCGAAGAGAACTGCATTTACAGCTTGTCATTAGGTGGCTGATTAACTCCACAGTGTGTATTCAGTTCTAACATACATAACATAATACACACGGATCTGCAAATGTAGGTCAGTTAAACACAGTAACTGGCTGCATGAATAAAAGGTTTTGGCTTGTTATTTGGTCCCATAGATGGACCAGATGGAGTTCTACATCTTGCTCTCTCTTTAATTCCCCACCCCACCGTGGTGCTGATGAAACGGGACATGAGGAGTGTACACGTGCTTCACTCTCCAGAGAGGCCAAAAAAGCCAAAATAAATCAAATGAATCATCATCCGGCCAACGAATGGCGACTTCTTTCCCGATCCAGCCCAATCATTCCCCTTTTCCTGTCCTTCTCATTTGGATTTCCCCTTAATGCTGGCTTCTCTCTATATATTTCCTCTCACATAAGTCCTTTTTCTCCCTTCAGTGCCAGAGTATTAGACTGTCAATCCTCATGCTGAAAACTCTTCCCAGCAGGCTTAGCTCGAAGGATGTGGCACGCTCCCCAAAGTCTGAAGCGAGGACTAGAGCTTGGCACACTATCCAGACATCCCTGAATTAATCATTCACAATAACAGGACGTGTCCAGAAGCTTTTGTTTACCAAGGCTTGTATTTACAGGTCATTAGGTTTGGCCACGGTTGCAAAATGCTGAAAAAAAACCTGTGAGCAATATATAGCTAATGGTCAGATTCATGAACAGATAAAAGTAACAATGGATGGATTATATTACACCCATGCCAGGGAAAGAAGGTTTAGTGTCTCTCTCATTAATAAAAGATGGGAGTGTGTCTGCTGGGTTTTATGAATGGGGTCACCATGGCCCCTCCCCTCTGCAAAACATCAAATACACTCTCATATACTTCTATACACTTTTATAGACTCTCTTTCTCTCCAGTACAACACAGCTGCATCACAGTACACTTTCCAATCAGCATAATGTGCCACATGAGTCTTCACAGGAGTAGTGTGAACCAGGACCAAGCAAAAGTTAACTGCAGATGTAACTAAAATATCACAGGAAACATTGGAAACCTAGTAATTATAGTCTTCATTTTCCTAACTAAGCAAACATTTGCTCCTGCCATAAATTCTGCATATCACACACAGAAACATCTCTAAATCCAAAGCTCCACTTTGAAATAATATGTAACCAGCTGTGTATCACTCTGGTAATTTCAATACTGAGTTGTTTTGCATGAGGCGCCTGAGGCTACAGTTTGCATAGACGAGGACACTATTGAATTCACTGTCCTAATCCAGCCAAAGTGTTCATTACCTTACTACCCAACTGTCCCTCTCCTCTCTTTTTCACTGCTGTGAAACAGCATTACGTAACTCCATTAAAGCAGCAGCCATTGGAATTCTCACTAGCTATCTGTCTCACTCTCTTTTTTATTCTAGCTAACTTCAGAGCCAATGTGTGCCACTCTGTAACCCCTGCCCCCCATTCAGATAAGCTGTTCTGTGTCCCTAATGTCCAGTCCCTCTCATGCTCATGCTCACATGCATACCTAGTGAGAGATTACACTAGGCATAGTTTAAAAAAAAAAAAAAAAAAAAGTCTTACATAAGGTCCATTGTTTTTAACATTAACTTATCCAATGAAATTCTGAGAAGACTAGACAACCGCAGCAGCAGCTTTGCCTGTGGACACATGTATTTTTGGCAAAACAAAGCCTGCACAGCATGTCAAATGACAACAACATTGAAATGGGTTATTTAAGGCTAAACTCTTAAGCAGGTGAGCATGACGAGAAGAGTGTGTTATGGCCAAAAAGAGAAACTTGGAGGCATGATGGATGAATGATTAAAGCCTGTCAAATACCTCATGATAATATGGTTGCTGCAGAACAGTCAGTTTGGCACATGCTCAGCTAAAACAAACAGCAAATGTGTCAGTTCTGTGTCATATGATATGCACCAAGGTAGTTTATATATGAATCAGTAACTCTTAACCAGGAAGTATGAATGCGTGAACTGATCAGCTGAATTTCTTAAATCATACAGTAATACTGTGCAATACTGATCACTATTATTCCTCCATCATCAACTAGTTTGCTAATATACTGTACAGCTTTATATGGTTGCTGTTCTTAGCACAGTATACAGGCTATTTGTGGGTGTGGCTGGTAAAAACAGACTAGCAAGTTTAATCCCCTCTGTTTTTCAAGGATAAAAAAAGACATTAAGGTTTCATTTTTGGCATCTACATCTGATTATTTTAAGGCAGATTATTTTTGACTTTTGTTCAACCAAGCACAAGAACAAAATGATACTAAGAAAAATACACAGAATTGCAAGAAGGTAGTGAGGCTGGCACTGATTTCTTTCTAGCCCAGACTGTAGATTCGCGCAGCCTATCAGTGACAGGTGTCAAACAGAGTGAAGCACATAGACTTGATCTTCACTGAGGCTGAAATTTTTCAGCCTGCTTCACTGATACATCTGTAACACGTCAGCAGTGACTGAGAAAGAGCGCATGCAATACAGTTGTGGCTGTAAGGAACACAATGTTTTTTTTCTCAAATTCCCGCATTTGGAGGAGAACCAATAGATAGTTTAAGCACACATTTTCTAATCAAAGTAGAAATTACACAAAAAGACAGACGACAGAACCATAAGTTTGGTGTTTTGTAGTTTAAATGTTTTCTGTGTAATATTTTGCAGCTCATGTTTCATTGTCAAGCTATTGCTAGATATTAGATTTTAGCTCTCTCAGCTAATAATCACAACTGTCATTGGTCATTTGTAATATAATAATAATAATAATAATAATAGGCATGACAAATTATTATATATTAAGTATAATCATCCATATTAAATTTTCATCTTCATTCATTCATCTTCAGTAACCACTTCATCCTGGTCAGGGTCTCAGTGAATCCGGAGCCTATTCCAGGAACACTGGAGGCTGGAATACACCCTGGATGGGATGTCAGTGTATCGCAGGGCACTATGCACACACAAAATCATACCTAACGTTTTGGTAAAAAAAAATCCACTTACTGTCCTGTTTTTGGGAGGTGGGAGGAAACCAGAGAACCAGGAAGAAACAGTCATGGACACAGGTACAACATGCATAGAAACTCCACACAGACACTAACCTAACTCAGGATATAACCAGGTACCCTGCAGCTGTGAGACAGCAACGCTATCCATGATAAGGGATATAGAAATAACAAGCCATTTGATTTGTCATTTATATCATATACTGTGTATTAATAGAATCTCATATATATTTTTATTGAGGTGGTAAATTTAGCACCATCTACTGGTGAAACTGTCCAAACACAACAAAAACTAATAAAATACACTACAAATCAATGTGTAATGTTGATTAACGTACATATATTTCACCGTACATAAGCCTTAATAATACAATATTATAACCAAATAGGCATACAAGACTGTATTATTTAAGACACCAAAATTCCTTAAGGAAAAAAGTTCATACTTCTTGACATGGTAATATTCATAATAAATAATCAAATTCAAACTGTCCTGATATGGTCCAGCTTAGACATATAAAATGGTATGAAAAGATTCATGATCAGTCAACATAAATCTGGAGTGTATCTTGTAGTGTGTATATAATGTGCACACACATTATACATACATACATACATACATTCATACATTATATATATATATATATATATATATATATATATATATATATATATATATATATATAAGTTTGCATCCCCCCTGTTTTTTTAATGTAAAAAAGTTAATCCATCTACAAAAATAGAGGTTGAAATGTTGTAGGCATCTATAATGGCAAACTGTGGACATACAAGTTAATGAATAGGGAAATGCAAACAATCATTTTTTTGTTATTAATTTCTGAAAATCCACTATTTGAACATTTTGGTTAGTTGTGATAACTAAAGAACATCTGCACATCTGTGAAACCTGTTGTTATACACTACGTTTCTCTGTATTCTTCATTTTGTCCTAATGGGAATGCAAACTCGAATGCAAAATGCACTCGAGACAGTACATGCCACTTATATTTTCTCTCTTCTTCAAAAGAGAACTAACTGTGTTCTGAAACATTACGATTAGAAGTTTGGCTAATCTTTTAAATAAGGTCGCACTCAAACAAGTTCAGACAAGAATAAATTAGACCAAATGGCTGCACTAAGAGCAAAGCAATGGCATTCACAGGCCTGTGTAGAACTGACGTTCAGCTTACAATACTGTACAGACAACATGAGGCACTACTGACAGTCTTTCTGGCCAGCCTCAATGTTCCCGTAATATGTGCCAACTCACAGACGAACAAATAAACTGTACCAGGCAAGTGCTGTGCCTTTTGTAAAAGTTCCACAGAAGCATGAGAATTGGAGAGAGTCATTTATGCCTGCGTGTAGCGGATGATCTCACTTAGGTCATAGCCTGTGACGGCGAAAGCGTAGCCGTCACCATCGCAGAACTTGGCGCCACAAATCTGAGTGTCGGTCACACATTCATTGTAAAGGTGCTCAATCTGGACAGGGCAGAGGAGAGAAAAGTGTGGATAAACTGATGAAGTTGTTTTTGTCCAAGTGTAGTCAAATCCCTTTAAAATTTCACATGATTTTAAATAAAAATGTATTCAAATACTCATGGAGAAATTTTGTCTCATTTTATTCATTTGTCTCATTTTAAGTAAATTTTACCATAAACATTAATGCATATAATCTGTGTATGTGATTACCCATTATTAAGTTTTCTTGTCCCATATAAGATTTCACACAAGTATATACACTCATCGGCTATTTATTAGGAACATCTGGACACCTGCTCATTCATGCAATTATTTAATCAGCCAATGATGTGACAGCAGCTTAAAACATTTGGAGATTGTGCAAAACATTTGAAAATTGGAAACACATCACATGGTCACCTTTACCAATCTCTAACTGTCCAGTTTTGTGAACTTTTCCCCACTGTAGACTCAGATTCCTGTTCCTGGCTGACAAGACTGGAACCTAATGTGGTCTTTTATTGTTGTAGCCCATCCACTTCAAGGTTTGCTGTACTGTGCATCTGCTGCAGAACCGCTGGTCAATGGATGTTTTTTGCACCATTCTGTGTAATCTCTAGAGACTGTTGTGTGTGAAGCCAGGAGATCAGCAGTTTCTGAAATACTCTAACCAGCCATACGTCACCAACAACCATGCCATGGTCAAAGTCACTGAGATCACTCTTTTTCCCCATTCTGATGTTTGATGTGAACATTAACTGAAGCTCTTGACCTGTATAAGCACGATCTAATGCACTGTGCTGCTGCCATATGAATGGCTGATTGTATAGTTGCATAAATGAGCAGGTGTACAGGTGTTCCTATTAAAGTGGCTGGTGAGTGTATTTCTTCTTCCCATTTAACAGGACATAACAAAATGTCAGCGGTAGTGCAGGGTTTAATCTGTTCTTATAAAGCATTCTATCAGACAGCTTTGGATAACTGAGATCTTCATATACGTATGGTCTTTTTATGCTGTCATCTCTTACCTCCACACTGTTGTTTTCTGGGGCTGGGTTTAAATGCCACACACGAACGAAGGAGTCCTCGGCAGCTGAGAGCAGCTTAGAGTTGAACAAGTACAAGAAACACATTATGGTTCAGTGTACAAATAAGGTTTACACACACTGGCATGTGCAAGATCTGTTTTCTCTCACCAGTCCAGTGAAAGGAGCAATATCGAGGGAATAGATCCAGCGAGCATGGGCATTAACCTCAGCATGCAGTATCCCAGTGACACCCTCGTAGAGGCGGATTTGGCCCGTGCCATAGGCAGCTATGACCGTGCCTTTCCACAGCTTCAATGACGAGCAACTCGTACTAGTGGGAAGAAGAGGCATTAATGGTGGGTAAACCTGGGCAAGTTAGTTTCATAGTCAGTTTATTAAGATACTGCCTTTACTCTTTTAAATGTAAAGTATATTAAGATTTTGGACTCAAAACTGTAAGTGTGATATTAAAATACATTATACAAACAGCAACAATAATATAACAGTAGTAGTAGCAGTAGTAGTAGTAGTACTACTACTACTACTACTAATAATAATGATAATATCTAAAGTACTCTGAGATTTTGGTCATAAAATTAAACTACTATTAAATAGATATTACAGAAACAACAACAATAATAATATTGTTGTGATATTATTATTAGTTTATAATAATAATAATAATAATAATAATAATAATTATTATTATGATTATTATTATTGTTGTTGTTTCTGTAATATCTATTTGTAGACTGCTCTTTAATTTTTTTATTTTAGCATTTTTAATTAATCTATTTATCTTTAGCTACGGTTGTTACAGAATTAATATGCCATGGAAATGTATTTTTGCAATTTTAGCCCCATCAACTGGTGGAACTATGCAAACGCAACAAAATCTATGATACAATGCATGAGGAACCATACTGACTATTAGGCTATTTGTCCATATGTAAGTTCTGATTAAAGGGGTGTAATATTACAATTTAATAAGTTTAACAAGATATTGCTATACTTACTTGCCTGTCTTTTCTCAGAGAATTTACAGAATTAAAAATTCCACATCACAGATATTTAATTTCTCTTCATGTCCCTCTCTATCACCCCTAGCTTATTTTACCTCACACTTTGACACAGAGATGTTTTTCTGTGCACTTACTCAAATCCAGGGATCTTATTGAGAAGCTGGAAGTCCCCCCCAGACTTCCACACACACAGAAGGCCTGAGTCATCAGCACTCACCAAATCAGCTATGTACTCCTAAGAGAGCATACAAGGCATATTTCCTACCATGAATAACAAAATGTTTGTAAAAGCTGGCAAAAGGAAAGGAAATTTATTTTGTGCTTCCATCGTTTACTATTATATGAATGTTCTGAAAATTAAGCAAAAATATTGCATATTCAAAAGAGTGCCACCCAAACACGGGCTGCACTCAACACCACAAACAATTGTATTAATAGTATACTATATGGCCAAAAGTTAGGGGATACCTGACCATCACACCCATATGTGCTTTTTGAACACCACATTCCAACTCTAGTCCCCATTTGCTGTTATAATATCATCCACTCTTCTGGAAAGGCTTTCCACTAAATTTTGGAGTGTGGCTGTGGGGATTTGCCCATTCAGACACAACAGCATTAGTGAGGTCAGGCACTGATGCTGGGCGATGATGCCTGGGGTGCAGTCGGCGCTCCCATTCATCCCGAAGGTGTTCAGTGGGGTTGAGGTCACGGCTCTGTACAGGCCACTCAAGCTCTTCCACACCAACCTTGGCAAACCATGTCTTCATGGACCTTGCTATGTGCACAGGAGCACTGTCATGCTAGAACATGTTTGGGTCCCTTAGTTACAGTGAAGAGAAACTGTAATGCTACAGCATACAAAGATATGCTATACAATTGTGTGCTTCCTTTTTGGCAACTATTTGGGGAAGAACCACATATGGGTGTGATGGTCAGGTGTCCACAGACTTTTAGCCATATAGTGGATATTAATTCTGTATGACAATCTACAGAACTAATATGCCATGGCAAATGTACTTACTACATGTTTGATGTCTCTTCATGCCCCTGTCATGTCCACTTTGTCTCACACTCTGACATAAGAATTTTTTAGGGCGGCTTTTCAGCATTTTTCCAAAAAGTGTTTTGGTAGACTTATTCTGAGCTGCTAAATCCATCAGCCATAACATTAAAACCACTGACAGGTGACATGAATAACAGTGATTATCTTGTTACAATGGCACCCATCACGGGATGGGATATATTAGGCAGCAAGTGAACAGTTAGTTCTTTAAGTTAATGTGCTGGAAGCAGGAAAAATCGGCAAGCATTTTACGGGTGTTCCCACAATGGGCAAGTGTAAGGATCTGAGCGACTGTGACAAAGGCCAAACTGTGATGGGTAGACGACTGGTTGATGCTGGTTTTTAAGAAAAAGTTAATGCAGGCTATGATAAAAAGGTGTCAGAACACACAGTGCATCGCAGCTTGCTGCGTATGGGGCTGTATAGGTGCAGACTGGAGTGCCCATGCTGACCCCTGTCCAAAGCATCTACAATGGACATGTGAGCATCAGAACTGGACCATGGAGTAATGGAAGAAGGTGGCCTGGTCTGATGAATCACGTTTTCTTTTACGTCATGTGGACAGCTGGGTGCGTGTGCATCGCTCATCTGGGGAAGAGATGGCACCAGGATGCACTATAGGGAAAAGGCAAGCTGGCGGAGGCAGTGTGATGCTCTGGGCAATGTTCTGCTGGGAAACCTTGGGTCCTGGCATTCACGTCGATGTTACTTTGATACATACCACCTACCTAAATGTTGCTGCAGACCAAGTACACCTCTTCATGGCAACAGTATTCCCTAATGGCAGTAGCCTCTTTCAGCAGGATAATGCACCCTGCCACACTAAAAAGATTGTTGAGGAATGGCTTGAGGAACATGACGAAGAGTTCAGTGTGTTAAATTGGCCTCCAAATTCCCCAGATCTTAATCTGATCGATCGTCTGTGGGGTGAGCTGGACAAGCAAGTCTGATCCATGGAAGCCCCACCTGCTTCTAGCATCTCGTGGAGTCCATGCCTCATTGGGTCAGAGCTGTTTTAGTGGCACAAGGGGGCTCGACACAATATGAGGAAGGTGGTTTTAATATCATGGCTGATCGGTGTATACATATTATGAAAATGTGAATAGCCCCTTCCCAGGGGCACAAGAGAATGAAAAGTCCATTAGATTACCATTAAAGCATCATTAATTTATTACATTCAGTTACTTAGTAACTTCCACAAGCCACAAAAGCTGATGGTGGTGTAGAGTGAGTACTTTACCGTACTGCCTGAACACTCAGACGCCATGTCTGTGACAGCCTCAGTGTGTTCCTCCAGGACCTCAGACAATGTGATGTTACTTCCTTTACTGGGAACATCAAACACCAGCACTGCTCCAGAGGAGACCCCTAACAGGGACATGAAATGGAGACGTCTTTTTATGATATCCATTATGGATATGAACATATACTTTCAATTAGAAGTCAGTGTTTGGGTCACTTACCTACACAGATGTATTTGTCTCTCACAGAAGCAATCCCCCGTGCAAAAATGGCCTTAGCTGATATAGAGGACATGGTATGAGTACCACAGACATATACAAATGCTGTTATCATAATGGAATATGATGTTACCTGTGGGTGTCTCTGGTGTGTCCAGTGCATGCCAGTACACCATAATGGATCCATCAGACTCATACATCTATTAGATAAACACACATTTAGAATATAGGTAGTAATATGGTGACTGTGGTTACGTAGGTGAATATGTAATATGCATGACTAACCTGAATCCCTTTCTGAGAAGTTACAACAAGCAGATCTCTAGATGGAAGAACACACCAAGCTGCCTGGAGAGAGGAAAACAAAAAGTCTGACTCAGCTATGTCATTTATATTGACACACACACACACACACATCTATATCTTGATCAAATGAGGGTTTAACTAGAACAAGCCTTTAAGTCCAGCCCGCATGACCTCTGTGCACATTTCTGTTTTCCTGTTGGGACCTTACACACCCTAACATGAGTCAGATCCACAATCACCCTACAGCTTTTCATTTCCTGGCTCAGGGGTTTGGAGAAAAACATGGATCATCTACATTAGTTTGGTGATTTCCTTCTTATAAGGCTGCGCTCACAAGGATTGTTAGAAATCCTTCAAAAATACACCTGTTGCCACTTATTTCAATAAGGACAATAAGTTGATAAAGTAATTCTAGTTAATTGAAAGTATTCATGAAAGTCTTCTACAAACATGTGTTACAATACATTACGGAAAAAATGTTTCGCATAATTGTATATAAACTGCCCCAACAACTGAGCTTAGACTTCCAAAGTGAGATTAGAGTGAACAGCTTTTTTGTCCTTTTCTGATTACAGGGAAATTAATCAAATTTGTTGACCATGGTAATCTCACTTACGCTACAGAGGTAGGTAGAGATCAGGTTAAAAAAAAAAAAACATTGGGAGATTCCTTTAACCTATTCATAAACTGATGTAATAAATCAGAAGTGTATGAGCAAGGAAAGCTCTAAATTGTGACTCTGGCCCTACAGCACCACACCTGGACACCCTTCATGCAATATATTTAAGACTGTGCTGTCAGAGGCAGGATTATTAACTACAAATAACTTACAAAAGTCAAAAGTGTGCATCACCTGCATGATGAGTGAGGAGCTGGTGGCCACATTGCCCTCTTTGGACTGCAGCTGTCGGTGTGAGTAGTTGAGCCCATCCCAGGAAGCACTCACTAGGTTCACTACATTGGCGTGCACAACAGCAAAATGGGTGAGGGAACGTGGTGCCAAGCGCAACACACTCAGGTTGTTGTAGAGTGCTGAAGCACTGCTCTTTAGCTGAATGCTCTTCTCCCGATGATACATTTTGGCCATTTAAGATTCCACAAATCAAACCAGTCCTATACAATTATATCTGAGAAAAGAGCAAAAAACAGAGAATAAGTCTTCAGCACTGAATCAAACAAATATAGTTTTGTTCCGAAAGTATTGGAACAGCAAGGCTAATTCTTTGGTTTTGTTATACAGTGACGACATTTGGGTTTGAGATCAAAAGGTGAATATGAGACAACAGACCAGAATTACAGCCTTTCCCAATATTTACAACTAGAAGTGGTAAACAATTTAGAACATGCCACCTTTTGTTTAAACTCACTCATTTTGACATGTGACTGAGGTGTATATTGTTGCCCAGGTGTGCCCTGTTAGATTGACTGTTTAAACAATTAATAGCTCTGAATGTCTACTCTTGGTTTGAGCCCTGGGTTTCACCTGTGAAGACTGTATTTATTGTTAAAAAGGATAAACCAACATGAAGACCAGAGAGCTGTCTATAGGACATAAGCAAGCCATTTTGATGCTGAGAAGGAGGGAAAATCAATCAGAGCCATTGCACAAGCATTAGTCATTGCCAAAACAACAATTTGGAATGTCCTGAAAAAAAAGAAGCCTCTGGTGTACTAACAACCAGAAATTGAACAGGACAGGCAAGGAAAATAGCAGCAGTTGATGACAGAAACACTGTGACAGGTGTGAAGAAAAACCTAAAAACAACAGTCAGTGACATCATCAACAACCTCCACAGGGCAGGAGTGAAGGTATCACACTGCACCGTTTGAAGAAGACTTTGAGAGCAGAAATATAAAGGCCATACCACAAAATGCAACCCACTCATCAGCAGTAAGAATCAGAAGGCCAGACTGGAATACACAAAGAAATACAGAGATGAGCCACAAAAGTTCTGGGACCGAGATTAACCTCTACCAGTGGTCATGGAAAGGTCAAAGTGTGGATGAAGAAAGGATCTGCTCATGATCCAAAACATATGAGATCATCGGTTAAACACGGTGGAGGGAGTGGCATGACTTGGTCTTGCATGGCTGCTTCTGAAACAAATGATGTCTGCGAATTTACAGAGAAATGCATCCAATCTAACGGGGAGGAACTTCATCATGCAGCAAGACAATGACCCAAAACACACTGCCAACACAACAAAGTACTTCATCAGGGGAAAAAAGTGGAAGGTTTTAGACTGGCCAAGTCAATCACCAGACCTTAACCCAATTGAGCATGCATTTCACCTTCTGAAGAGGAGACTGAAGGGAGAAACCCCCCAAAACAAAGAACAACTAAAAGAAGCTGCAGTAAAAGCCTGGAAAAGCATCACAAAAGTGTACTTTAAGACAATATACTTTAAGACAATCTGTTCTAATCATTTTGCTCACCTAAAAATTGGATGGTCTGCCATCTAATTGTTCTATCTTCTTTAACACATCTAGATGTAAATATCAGGAAATTAAAGTTTATTGTTTCACATTCATCTTTTGATCTCAAACCCAAATGGCCTTGCCATTTCAATACTGCCAAGGGGACAATCTGTAGTTTAACCCTGATCAAGAAAATAATTTGAGGACTAGGAGGATGACTCTAGCTCTTCATCATCATCATTAGGAATTCATTTTCTAATCACAGGACACTTTTAGGTTGATATTTCTGTCTGGAACACTCTTAATCAATCCAGCAGTGACTTTGATGTGATTAAAACATTCAGCATTGCTGGGATACACTGATATCCCCACCACACTACCATGTCAGTGTCACTGTGCTTTATTTAGTTGAGACTTCCAACTAAATAATATCTGTGATTGCGTTCCATAAATGGACAGGGTGGAGGAGGGCAGATAGACTGTGTATAGCAACTAGGTGTGGGCGATATGACAAAAATATCATATCATGATTCTTTCAGGCATTTCTACTACACACAATATGTGTCATGATACAGATGTTTGCATTTTAAAAAATCATGTTCAATGATTTACATAATGTAAATATGTAAATACAATAATAAAATAATTTTATTTTTCTGTTTAAAAATATTAGTTATAAAAATGAAGAAAACATATTTGAAATGGAGAAAAAAAACATTTTTACAAATTTAAAGATTAAGTACAGAATGTTAACATCAAATCACCTGCTTCAAGTCAGTTTGTATGGATAGATGGATGGATGGATGGATGGATGGATACCCCAATATCCACAATATCACATAAAAGCACTGTGACATTATTTATCAAGATATCAATATTATATGATTGTCATATCGCCCAGCCCTGAGAGCAACAGCCTGTAACTGTATATCTAGATGATAAAATTGCTTTGTATTTCTCTGCATTTGTGTTTATTGTTTATACATTTAGGTTTTTAGTTTGTCCTTTTAGTCACTATCTAGACCAGCTACAGGATTTGTATGGACTAGTCTTTAGCCTTTATGTTATGAATCCTTATAACACACTTTATGCATTTTGTAGTGCCTCTATTTGTACTTGTTTATTAAAGTCGTCCAACAAAAGACCTGTGGATGTAAATACAGCTGAGAAAACTAGCAAGTCAGTGACAAGGAAAGGAAATGTGTCTGAGATCAGAGCTGTGTGTTTCATCAGACTAAGTTAATGATGTTTGGTTTGACTGAAACATGAAACATTATGAAAGCCACTGCTGCAAAGCAATGCATGTATGAGAGTACAGCGCATCGCTAATCAAGACAATAATCAAGACAATAATCGAGACAGTAATCGAGGCAGTTAGCTAGCGAGGGGTTTTCTACGTTTTAACAACAAGAAGAAAGCTAACCGCTAGCTTGCTACCAAGCTCGCGACAGCGCTCCTTATAAACATGTTGTGTGTTAGAAAATAACAACCTCTCTGATCTTGTCAGCAGTATTTCTAAAATAATAACGATGATAAGACATTATAAGTAACGGAAAAGTGACTGCAGAGCCACAGCCTTCGCATTGAGCTAACAGATAAGAGCGGATCATACCACTGCGCGTCCTCCGCAGCCATAGTGACGGAGAGTGTCGTGTGCAAAACGTAGCTCGTGTACGTGTCTTCAGGCTGCGTTCCAAACGTCTCCACACTCCCTTATGTAGAGAGACTTAACATGCAGGAAATAATGTATTCTCCACCCTATGTAGTGCACTCTGCATAAAATATGGAGGTTTTTAGGACGAGGAAGTGGTTAGAGCGCTGAAGGAGCACGTTGCCTAGCAACAAGTGTCTAGCTACAGCTCCTGAGTGTAAACATTGTACTTTTGTTATTGTTTTTTTTTCTTTTACATTTTATGAAAACGGAGGCACATGTTTTTATTCCTGGAAATAAAGTGAAAGTAAGAGAACAAGCGTGTCAACTTATTTTCTCAGGGTAAGCCAGTGTACTTGCTTCATTATAGTTATATACTAGATATATAACTCACTGTCCATTGTTTACTAGCTAGATAAGTATTTTTTTTTTTTATCATTACAGTAGCTCTATCTTCATGCCACACTGGAATAAATCGCTTGATACACCAATAAGTCTCAATTTGAATAATAATTTGATGGTCCTCTCTAAGGAAGGGCTATAAAAAAAAAGAATTAAATCAGAAGTCCTCTTGATATTGTAATGTATTCTAGGCAAAGTAAGCACATGAATCCAGATTAACAATATGTGTATTAACACTCTTTAGGAACCATGTCACGCAACACCTCCAAGACTCGAGCTGAAAAGGGTCGTGTCACATCGGCCCAGCCTCCACCTCCCACTCAAGCTGAGGACGTGGAGGACAATGTGGACCTGGGATGTCTTACCAAGTCTGAGTTTGTGACTATGATAGCTCAGGAGGAAGGAGAGGAAATTGTGGCAGATATCCTGGAGGAATTCATGACCCATGTGATGGAGAAGTGTTATGAAGTGTATCTTAAGAAACAGGTGATAAATCTCAGTGGTGGAATTTTAACCCTCATATATTCCAAAACAATACTACTGATGGTTTTTCACGACACATTGTGTGCTACATGTATTTAATGAACCTTCTGAAAAATAAAAGAAAAAAGTGATTTTAGTTGCTTGAGCTCCATCTAACATTTACTCTCACTCCTCAAAGAGAGGCTGGTGAGGGAACAACAGTTTATATACAGTACGCTCTAATGTGAGTGATTTAACAGGAATTCATTTGTCTGGCAGAGGTTCCATAACTTTAAATGTAACTATAAATGGATACAAAGCATGACGCATGAAGTTCATTAATAAATTAAAAAAAAATTTTTTTTGGCAAATCACTGTGCCATAAGATGAATACTTTGGCCCATGCAGTTATAAGAAAATAATCAACTTTGGGATGGCAACATATCACACCATGTTGTGGATTATTTTTCTATAACAACCAAACCCAATCATGTTTTATTCCTTAATTAGCACAACTTTAATATCAAAAGAAATGGTGTGGATCAACAGGACACCCAATCCGACATTTGGCCACTTTTATGAGATTTATGAGTTTTGAGGTTTTACAGCCATAATTACAGTCTAGAAGGAATGTGATATTGTCAGAATGATGATATACTGCTGTGTTGCTTTTATATATGTACAGATTAAAACAGATTAAAAGTTACCATTAATTTTTCTCTGTACAGATAATACCATTCACTGTGGCCTGGGCAAAGAATACTGTTCTCCAGCTGGCAAAGTGGCAGCACCTTATGCGTGATGAAGGCGATGATGTAGACACAACCTCACTCCTGCAGGAAGACACAGCGCCTGCACCTTCAATTCCAGATTCCTGGGCTGAAGGCTGTGTGCCGGTTATCAAAATCTCAAATCATTTACAGGTAACCACGTAAACTTTGATGATTTTGCCTGACAAATCCACCTTTTGAATAAGTCATATTTTTGTTTAAACTTAAGTGTCTTTTTTATCAGTAGCAGATTTAAAGTAATGTGTGTTAAATCTTTTATTATTTGAACAGGGGGTTAAGATTGACGCACAGGAAGCTGACCTTAAAGATCTACAAAAAATGCAGGAGGCCAAGTCAATAAACAAAACAGAATCTCCCCCAAGGAAACCAAGACGAAACGGCAGGACCATGAAAGTAATCCCTGCGTCTCATGCAAAGATGGAACTGGAAAGAAACCCACATCCACCTGAGACACTTTCACCAAACAAACTGAAACCCCCAGAAACACAGAATATATTGCAGTATTAGGACTTATTGGTTGAAGACAACCTGGACTTTTTCCACCACAAGCCCACAAGATCTATACCAGGTGCTGCAGCACATCCTGTCCAAAGAAAGAATGATGCCAGAGGACAACTTTTGTCTTTGAGAGGGATTGGAAATACACACTTGTTTAAGAGTTTCTTAGTTACAGTAAAGAGATGTTAGCCAACCAAAACATGTTTCAGTTCAGAGGCCCGATGAGAGACAGTTCAACTTTTCACTGTTAGCTGACAGTTTTTAGTTCTTAAATTCTCAGCAAGTGGCTCCCAAAATAACGAGCATTTAATACTGATGCACAGACAATAAGTTTATTTTTTAATGTTTCAGACAACCTACTGATATATTTGTTTATTCAAAATGGCTGTTTTTATTTCTACATAGTAATTGTAGATATGTCAGACAGAATTGCTTTAATGAAAATATCTGAATAAGATATTGCGTAAAAACGGAAAATATACTTTTCCAGTATAGTTTTCCATCTTTTAGCTTGTTTGAAGATTCAACATAACAATTCAACTTGCTGTGTATTTTTCAAAGTTAATGGATCAGATTAACCACTTTATATACTAATAATATATAGCCCAAATTGGGTAATAAAGCATTTCACTGCTTTATATACTGTATGTATTTTTATTTCTAAGCCTCTTTTTAGTTCCTATACATATATTTATGCATACATGCATACATATATAGTAGATATGTACTGCATCTATAACATAAATAAATATGTATTACCATTAAACACAAAACACATCTGAAGTCTATTAAGACTCCGGATACATATTTTGCCAAACTCCCCCATCAAAGGCCTAATTGTTAGAACCATGTAGGAGGTCGACCATAAGGCATTCATTCTTTTCAGTAGCGCAAAGAGCTTAAAACTATGAAAGGACAACAGTTTTGTACACTCACTCAAATGGTTCACACTTTTACTTTTGTTAATATTGGCATTGGTGTATGAATATCACTATGTAATATATAAATTACTGACTATATTACTTAGTTCAACTAAGTAACAGTCTGAATGTAAGCGGGATTTATTTTTCCTCAGGAAAATGGTCTGACTCATTGGCGCCAGAACAAGGGGAGGGCACAGCTTTCCCCCTTTAACATTCCAGCAACAAAAGTACAGCCTTCAAACTCTGGACTACTGGATTTTAGTAAAAACACATTAACCAGATTACTATAAACACTCAATTCAACTGAACGGCCAAATCAGGCTTGACTACAATCACCAAAATTAATACTTTTCTTCTTCTTCTTCTTGTTGTTCTTCTTCTTCTTCTTCTTCTTATTATTATTATTACTCAGATTTCAAACCAGCACCAGCAGGACCTGACAATTTTTTTGCCCTCAGAAACTGTTTGCATGACATAAAACATGCAAAACACCCTAAGTGAACACTGGCTATATTTGATGCTGCTGCTGTTACAGAATAACAACCATTCAGTGTAACCTAACAATAAAAGCATTCACCTAGCTACTTATGTATGATAAATCACTTAAATCACACAATGAGAACATTTTTCCATTTACGCAAGTAGAGAAGCTAATATTGAAATATATGAAATACAGCAACTTCACAAAATGTCAATGGAAATACAGTTGAAATCTTGTATTTAGGTTTGATGAGAGCAGAAACATTTTGGTATCATCTTGTTTGGCTATATACAAGGAAAAATTCCCAAACTCACAGTAAATTACAGTGATGGCCTTCAAGGTTTTGGAGGTTTTGTTTTGCAGCTGGAGGTCCAGAACCTCTGCATTGCATGATGTATTGCAATGCAAAAATGTGATGATTTGCATGTGGAAATCAGCAATATCAGCATTCTATTAATTATGCATCTAATGCAATTGCACTTTGGAGCTCTATTTATGGTTAAAATTATGCCTCAGGCACTGCTATGAAGCTCATTATGTTTCAGTTGATCATTTTCCCTAGGACAGAGACTTTGTTTATTCAGTTAGATTTTTGGGAGAATTTGGGAGAATATAAACATATTTATTCATTTAAGATAAAGTGAATAGCAGTTTTTGATTTATTTAGTTTTATACAGACAAAAATGATAAATATTCTGAGAATCGAAGTAAATCGGATTGTGAAATCAAATTGTTACACCCTAATTATTCATACATGAATTTTCAACTTTAGAAATCAGAGAAATCAGTGGGTAAAAGAAAAAAATATGAAACACTAAATCTGGTAAAATATACTGCAGAAATGATGAAATTCCCGGATGATCAGTGTGACAGTTCCTCAACGCTGTTGTTGTAGCTGGTATTATAGTTATTGTTGGAATTGTAGTAGATGTTATGGCCTGTAGGGGCGCTGTTGTCTTTATTCTCCAAACTGCGCCAGAAGCATTCCGTTATATTTTATTTTCAGTTTTATTACCGCAGCATCATGCGTGGATTATGCGTTTTGCGTTTAGGCGTTTTTGCCTGTTTGAACAACTCATGCTACTTTTACTTAAAAAGTCTGTTTTGGTGAACAGGTCTAGCCCACTTGTTTTTTTGTTTTTTTATTGAATGTGCTCTTTTCCCACACACTGAAAGGTAGTTTATCGTCTCCTATTATGTCTTGTTAATTAGTATTCTCTACCGAGTCCTGCGCTTTTGCTGTCACCAGCCATAAATCGCTTATCTTTCTCCTTTCTCCTCTTTCTCCCCCTCTAGAAAATGTTGTTTAGTCCTTTTAAAGCACAGCGTCTTTTGCTTTGTGGTAAATCCTGCTGAGGCAGTGGATGTGTCGGTGTTGAACTGCAGTTACCCATCGGGAAGTTCCGTCTTTTGGATTTGGACTTGTGATCACCGCTGTTATGGACAGACCCTGGATCAGGATCTGCGCTTTCACGCTCACCACAGTTTTCCTTCAAGGTATAAACAAACAACTAACTGTATAAGAGATGAGGTGATTGTGTTGAATGCATGTTGTAATCCACAGGTTCCCAGCCCTGGCCCTGGAGAGCCCCATGTCCTGAATTAACAGCTGTCCTGGAGTTGAATGGTTGTGTTAGAGCAGGGAAAACACTAAAGTGTGCAGGACACAGCAGTCCATGACCAGGGCTGGGAACCTGTGCTGTAATCAGTCATTTTATTCCACACTGAACTTGCCTCAGAGATGATTCACCAACACTGCAGGTTGAGGTGGAGAGATTTCCATGAAGGTTTTGATTGCATGAACAGACTCAAGAGCACCAAAAGCGAAAAATGTCCAGGACACTGGTTGTACAGCATGTGTGTACGGTACAGTGATATTCCTCCCTTTGCATATCTGAGCCATAATAAAAAATAGTACCTATGAAGCAGCAAGGGTTAAGGACCTTGCTCAAGGGCCCAGCAGTGGCAGATTGTTTTGCTAGGATTTGAACTTATGACCTTCTGATTACTAGGCTAGAACCTTAATCACCAAGCCACCACCAGCATACATCACCATTTTAACTTAATCTGAAAAATCTAACCTGCCCAAGGCAGCTTAATCCAGTATATAAACAAAGACTGTATCTTAGCACAGCACTGTTCAAACATGTGCCATTTGTCCTCTCATGTCAGTTCCTGAGCACAGCACTGACAATTTTATTTACTTTATTTATTTTTTGTTAAAAACCTGTAAGTCAAAAAGGTACCCTAAATGTTTGCCAGATTGTTAATGATTTTTTTAAATATCAACAGTAAATATTACAACAAATTATTGTAAGAATATGACAAATAATTTCATATATCATTTATATTGAATCTGATCCTGAGCTTGGGTTACTGTCTGTGTGGAGTTTTGCATGTTTTTCTCATGTCTGCATGGATTTCAGGTTTTGTACCATCACCCAAAAAAACATGCCAGAATGGGCTAAACAAGTCTGACAGAGACCTCGTGGACTGACATTCTGGTTAAAATGGATGTGCGTCTGCTATGTATGATCTGTGTCTATTAATGCGTTAGAAACATGTCCAGTGACTTTTTATGTACAAAAATGTTGAAAAATAAGTTGGCGAGTGAAGCTGAGAGATGGGAGACTGAAGTCATGCATGTTCTCACCAAAGATAAGCCATATGATTTCTTTCTCACTGCTACAAATAAAAGTAAAGAAGTAAAAAAGTGCTATGAATGAATAAATGTGATCAATATGACAAACAAAATACACTTCCTGGCCACTTTAATTCACAAAAAAATGGATAATTCATTGGATAATTGCATGAATGAGCAGGTGTAGATATATTTCTATTATTTATGGGATATAAAGATGCACGTACAACATGTTTTAGTTTTCTTGCCATATTTTGCATCAAGTAGCCAAGTGATAGAATTTCATTTTTTCTTTTAAAGCTGCTTCGTTTAGCTTCAAGCCTTATGCTCTCTTCCTCTTTTAGAGGTAGCAGCTCTGAACCTGAGGAATGAGCTATTGGGAAAGTGTGTGCAGATGCAGGATGGAGAAGGCAATGAAAAGGTGACTTTGGAGGAGTGTAAACCAGGTTCAGTCTTTCAGGAATGGCATTGGACCCCTGAGACACGCTCCTTAAGGAACCCACACATGGGAAAATGCTTGACAGCTCTCAAGATCCAAGATCAGGGAACTGTGAGCTCCTTAGCATGCCGAGGTGAAGATGATGAGACTCAGGCCTGGAGTTGCTCAAAAAAGGGCCACCTCACATTGTACGGCAAGGGCTTCCATTTGAGTGTGCGCTATGACTCTTCTGATATCTTTCTTTCCACGGAGCGAGGGAAGAGTGCCAAGTGGAGGACACTGAATGAGCGAATGGTGTGTGAGGAGCCACCGAATGAGCCTGAGAAGATAGAACCAAAAATTATTGCTAAAATTCGCCTGTGGCAGCGTAAGAGTGCCTTGTCATGGTGCCATTGTCCTCCTTAATGTGGGAATTTTAAACTTTATCCTATACCATCATTCCACTTAGCTGAAACATAGTATTCCATCCATTTATTATACTAAAAGCTCAATTTTTAACACATTGGAAAACATCAGTAGGTTCTAACTTCATGGACATATCGTTATGACTTTGCTTTCTATTCAGTACATTGGTTGATTATTTGGTAGTTTTACTGTAATTATTTTAACATGTTGTTAATTAGTTATCTGCAATGCTATATTGTGTCATCTTGATTAGCTCAAGTAAACGTGGACCTGGATGCTCCGAAACCCACCCAGCCTTCACACTTCACCACTGCGTTTGTGAATCCTTTCAGCATGGAGTATGGTGAGTATACTGTACAAAACATTTACAAACAAACATACTTTTAGCTCTTAAGGTCACTAATGTTTTACGGTTGGCGAGTTTTGGTAGTGAAGTTCGGCAAGATCAGATTATCTGTGTCATATTTTACCATTTATGATGTTGGATTTTTTCAAACAAACACAAATAACATTGTTAGTGTTGTCACTGTAGAGAAGAAACCATCAGAAGAAAGGAAATCTCCAGGGGAACTTGTAGTTGATCGAGCAGTGAGAAGTAACTGACTTTGCTAATCACATTGAGGGCTTTTGACAGATTGATGACAGATGACTTTTATGCTAGCATGAAAAACAAAGTAAATTTGAGGAGACAAGCTTGTAAATGGTCTAAACTGCTTAGATAATATCATTATTTGAAGACTAGACTTGCAGTCCTGTCAGGCTAGCTCACTTGCAGATATTTTTACCACAGCTAGTATCAGGGTTGCTAACGGTCCTACTTTCAGGCTCTGTCTCACACTCTCAGCCACCAGAGATGGCTACAAATGGTTACAGATGCAGATAGTTTTTAGAAAGCTTGCCATGAAGGTTCACAGGGCATCTGGTTGAGACTAGAGGTATGTATCAGGACAGGGGTCTCACAAGATTCAACACAAGTGTTTTGCCAGTGGGAGCTTTTTACTTTCACGTGGACGTGAGCGAGAAGCTTGCGGGACAAAATGTGATGCATTTACAGCATCTTTAGTAACTCCCTGGTCAGGGTTGTGGTGGTTTCAACTAGACTACTTGTCTAATTTGTGTATGTATTGGGAATTAGGACCACCTAAATTCATTATAAAATGTCAAGGGCAGGTATGAATAATAACTGTGAGCAGGAATAACTGTGTGAGTCCGGGCACATCTCTAATGGAGACCAATTGAGAACTTGAGTGATGTAACTCAGGTTGAGGAACTGTCAGAGCCAAATTTCACACACCATTCTGACATTGCTGGCTTTTTTCCAGTGTTTCTAGGGGTATAAGTGTGTGTGTGTGTGTGTGTGTCAGAATTATTTGGAATTCTAAACAGATGCAGATACAGACAGTGACATTGCATTAGACACCTAATTCAGAAACATCATGTGATGGAAGATATGATTTTTGTCATTTGTCTTTGTTTATCATAGATTATCTCCTTCTTATCATTGTTGGTTGTATACATGAAGCTTCAATAAACTCATCTATACGTTCCAATGTTTTGTGGCTGCCTGGGCCTGAAATTAGAATTGCGGAGAACTAAAATGATTTGTGGCAACATTTCTATTGATGCTCACATGGGGGCAGAAGAGGACAAAAGCTAAAAACTAAAAAGAAGCAGCTCAGGAGGATTCAGTCAACTAATTCATAATCTCTATATGTCATTGCATGACACAATAATAATAATAATGATAATAATAATGTAATACAGTTTCACATAGGTTTAAACAGACTTCTTCAACTGCTTTCATTTTTAAATTGTAAAATAGAAAAAAAAAATTCTTTAGTGAAGGCACTCATTAAATGCTCTGGATATACATTTGACCATTTGATATAATTTTGATATTGAACTCACAAACAATGAATCTTTAACACTTATAGGATCTGATATTCTAACAGTGGAATAGCCAGGAATTAATTTAAGGGCAACTGAGGAAATATGCTAAATAAAATCACAATTACAAGTGTGATAAGTACAGTTCCAGACAGCAGTAGAAGCGTGATTTACCATCAGCCAATCTTATCTTGTTTATCCACTGATTGTTGGAAATAAAATACCTGTATGACTGTTCCACTGAAAATGACATGCTAATTATATGACGGAAATTACATCTAGCCTTATAAAACCTGATCTACCAGGAAAAATCCCTGCTATTGGTTAAACCTTCAACGGTTCAACTCATTTGGCTAATGTTTTTATCCAAAGTGACTTAAAACTGAGGCAGGATGCAACTGAGGGTCCTGATCAACGAGCCAAGTCTGGCAGCTTGGTGATGCTGGAATATCAGCTCACGGCCTTCTGAGCTATATCTCAAAACTGAGTCACCACTTCCCCAATGGGTTCTTACCATAGTGGTTTGTAGCCATTAAATGTGATTTAACAAAGTAAGGGAAGTGTTTTGTTTGACCTTTTATGAACATCATTATAGCACAATAACTGTGCAAAACAGTGTTATCTGATGGCTATAATCAGCTGCTCTGTATGTGTGTTATGTTAACCACCCACGAATAAGCATTTCTAACTGTCGTAAAATATTTCAGGATCCCCCTGCAGCTATGTCTTTGTGACCTAATTATAGTTAAGTTTAGATTAAGACTTAAGGATAGAAAATGTATTGAAAATGTATTGAAAATTCGTTTTAATCACATTTTAATATCTGTGAGAACAGCTCCTTATAATAACATATATGTGAAATAGTCCCAGTGTTGGCACCCATGAACCAAGAAGTAGACCACATCCCCACACACACACCTCATAAATCTCAATTTACCCCTGCACAAGAACACGTCACCCACAAATGCCAAATTACAGATAAACAACTATGTGTATGTGTCTTTAAAAGGAATGGAGTGGAAGGTGACCATGCTGTTCCTGAGCTCCCTTGCCCTCATCATTGGGATGGTCATCCTCTTCCTGAACATCTATCAAAATAGGTGAGATTACTTCCTTTGTCAGTCTCTCATTCTTATTACTTCACATAATGTGTGACTGATGTGTTGACAGTTATTTTGAGTTTTCTTCAGAAGCATGAGTTTGTTGTTGAGCATGAGCAGCCATTATGCAATACCTTATTTACAATGAGACACAATGTGTTGACTATCATATTTAAAACTGTACATGGCATTCCTGTTTTTCTAGCCCTTCCTTCTAATTTCATTGATTTGTCTGGCAGGCGGAAGAAGACTGTTGTGGTTCTTAAGTCATACACATCCAGTGGCGAAGCCAGTCAGCCTGGCTCTCCGGTTTCCAGCGAAAGAGCTCCTCTCACCAAACACCCCATGAAACCTCCCCGTTCTCCGTCCATTCGGCACGGGGAGATCCTGGTTGAATGGAAGGATGGCACTGTTACGCCGCTATTTGACACCTACCAAACCTCCTAAAGTGCCAGATTTGAGCCTTACTGCAACATAAATGCTGTAATACTCCCAGCTCTGTTACTGTATCTGCAGCCTCATCTGCTGCATTTCACACTAATGCATTGTGCTGCTCTTAAGCATGTAGTGTTTTTCTCCTTTTTTCATACAGCCATTGCAGGTCTTTCATACAGCCATTGCAGTTCATGCATAGTCTTATTCTTTTTTCATACAGCCATTGCAGTTCATGCATAGTCTTATTCTTTTTTCATACAGCCATTGCAGTTCATGCATAGTCTTATTCTTTTTTCATACAGCCATTGCAGTTCATGCATAGTCTTATTCGAATGCAGAATGCACAAATGCTGGCACTAATGCATTGTGCTGCTCTTAAGCATGCAGTGTTTTTCTCCTTTTTCATACAGCCATTGCAGTTCGTTCATACAGCCATTGCAGTTCATGCATAGTCTTATTCTTTTTTCATACAGCCATTGCAGTTCATGCATAGTCTTATTCTTTTTTCATACAGCCATTGCAGTTCATGCATAGTCTTATTCGAATGCAGAATGCACAAATGCTGGCCAAAGAAATTATATGATATTATGATTGATATATTATATATATCAATCATAATAACTGACCTCTTTGCTTAGAAAAAGCTTTGCCCATCATGCTCCATTTCAAGATGATAGAATCAGAATCAGTTGATGTTTGGGTGGAGGTGCATGCATGGCCCTGTGCCCTGTGTGTCCATGTGTGTCAGAACAGTCATGAGACAGTGTTTGCATAGAAGAAAGTTTAAGATTTTGTGATACCATGTGCTTTGACAGGGCAGGAAAATGTAAACAGATATGTAGTGGATACCGTAAGATAGCTGGAAAAAAAACCCAGCTTGTGAGCATGAGGATTGTTGTTTTGCACTTGCATCCACGTGCACAAGTCCGAGCACACACTGAAGCAGAATTCAACGAGAGGCAAGTTAGGCTTAATACAATGAGTTTCATTCCTGAAGGCATTCATGCCTGAACTAGTCCCAACCTGCCATATTGCAAGCAAGCTCTTTTGTCTCATTTATACATTAGACCAGGGTGGTGTAGCTGTTCACGAGTTAGTGTGCAGCTTTTTTGTGTTAGTGTGAGAAGCCTATAATATATTTACTAACAAATCAAAGCAATAATCAATGACTCGTATAATTTAGAATGTAATAAATATTAATGTCAGGCCGTCATGTCAGCTATATTTTTATTTGTGTGTATTAATTTTCTCCAACAGCTTCATTAAGTTAGGCAGGTTCTTGCTCGTGTGCTGTTCAAGCGTCCCTTTTTTCCAAAAGAAACCATTAAATCCATAATGAGTTATTTTAGCTTTTTTATGCCTAGTTCCTCCTCTATTATACCAATCTTCACAGATACAGACCTTTCCATTCAAATGCATGATTTCAGCCTTGGCTTTGGAGGCCAATTGAAAAGTTATAGCTAAATTTATTTTGGATTTTCATCAATATGTATTTAACTTGCTCTGTGAAATTCTTAGAAAGCCATTAAGGAGTTGAATCATAAGATCAAAACTGACTAGTACTAGTATTGAGTTTTAATTTTGTAGGAAAAACGTCATAAGTGCTGCTGTTTCTTCACTACTTTCATTGAAAACAAAATAATGAATGTTTTCAGAGTGCAGGTTAAGATTCCTTATTTTTATGATTATTTATGCACTCCACCCTCCTCGCTCTGTATCTGGACAGAATTCAGTGCTTGTGAAAGAAGCTTATTTTCAATGAGAACAGACCATCACCTCCCCAGGCCTGGTTTTATTTATAGACATGTATTTATAGTGAAGATATTTATCTAATTCTGTCTAATTTTATCCCACTCTGTCTGTTTATCTAGTTCTTTCATCACAGCACTTACTCAATATTATACTGAACTGTGGTTGGTAGCAACTGGGCTTGTCAGAAAATATGATAAGTGTTTCAAGCAGCTTTAATATATAATTGCCGTGAAACCTAAAGGATACACAGCTAACAGACAGTTCTGACCATCTAGAGATTATGAGTAAGACAAGGATAAAAGATAAGACTAGGTAAATTATAGTTTACTCGTAATTTTTTTGTAATGTTTATCCTTGATTTGATCTTGATAGATATACCTGCATGTATAAGAGCTTTGGAGTGAATAAAGTTGGACTAATACAGAATGAAAGCTGTGCAGGTATTTGTATTCTGTTTGGTTACTGTTTCCAAGATCTTTCTGGAATTAGACAGCTGCGTGTTAAGACCAGTCTTGTTAATTTCAGAGTGGGATCCCAGCCCCATGTGCTAAATTCATATACAGGGAAACAGGGTTGAAGTGGAATGTAAAGACACACCTGTACACCACTCAAGGAAAGCTATGTCTTGATGTTTGCAAGTCTGAACAAAGACGCAGCTTTCTGAGTGAGATCAGTTGCAACTGTGCGTGCGAGAAGAGTTTCCTCTAGAAACCTGTTTTGCCACAATTTTTTTGCTCTATCAAATAAAAAAAAGACACAAATGGCTTCACAAAGTATAGGGATTAGGCAAAATGAAACAAAATCACACAAGGTTTACTTTCTTGGTTTACAAGTTTTTTTATTGTATTATAGTGCAAAGAAATTGGCAATCACAGTGACTTTCTGGATTTTTTGTATTGCACAGCTGCTCTAACTACAGCTCATATAAATCCAGTCTTCCTTTTATACCTTCCCTAATGCACTTTTTGCAGAATTTAATTACCATACACTGTCAGTGTAAACATCATTTGCGGGCTAACAACCCAAAGCAAACCACTTAAGTTGCTCAATATTACTTACTGTCTGCAAATCTTTCATCTAAATCGGAAGCTTTCTAGGCATTAATGGTAGATTGGTGGATTGATGGTGGTGATGTGGCAACCTAAGTGAGGATGTGCTCTCTCACAGGGCAAAGCGTCCTGATAAGAGAACATAACAGAATGTCTCCACCCAAATAATTGGGCTGTTTGGATCCCAGCCTTATAGGGTAGAGACTGTCCTACTTCTGTATACATATCTGCTGCCATGACGCACTCGATTTTCTTTTCAACCCTGGAGATTAGTGGTATAGCTATAATTTGGAGTCGTTATACACTGGCTTTCCATGTATTTTGTCAAAACTGAGGTCGTCTGATGCTGATCTACAAAACATGTCGCAGCTGGTTGGTTTTTGTTGGTTACTTTGGGGCAGAACATCTGATAATGCTTCCTTTCATTTATGCCTGACCTTTGACACAAATACAGCACAGAGTGACGATATAATCAGAGCTAAAGCCTAAATGGGTTTAGGAAATAGTTTGTTTCAAGGAATACGCTATGAGGATTCAGAGAAAAGGGACAATAATGGACGGTTGTGCTGGTTTCCAAATTTTTAAGTAGCTAGGTGGAAGTGGTTTTTAGAGAAGAGCTAGCAGGGAAAAAAATTGTATAAAGCAGTGATTCATTGTGGAAGCAGTGCTCGTACTGAGGAAGGTGAAAATGGGTTTACTTCCCAAATATTACCAGTTTATATGTTATAGGTATAATTTGGACTTGAAAGGACACAGATGATAATAATAATAATAATAATAATAATAATAATAATAATAATAATAATACAGACACAATATTGGTTTTGCTCACTGGAGATTTATACACGGACAAATAATTTCTCCAGAAAAAAGGTGCTTCCATTATTTAACAAAACAACACTGTTTTTGTCTTAGATGAAATCTATCTTTTCTTTAATGTTATTCTTCTTTTGCATAACTAGGTTTTTTCCTACTTTTTATTCTTCTCTTCAAATATTTGTCCAAGAGACCAGCTATCTGATAAGGAAATGACTTTTCTCCACCCAAAAGTCTGTCCACTGTTAGATGAAGACATTTTTTTTTTACATGAGTAGTCATTTAAATATTTTGAGGAAGCTTTGCAAACGACTGTTATGAAGAAGCAGAAGATGACAAAAGGTGACAGACGTTAACATACGGTTTGTGCCACATGGTTCTGATGAGCCATAATTATGCAGGAGGCCAACTTCTTTGGATGGTAGTGAAAAGAAATCCAGAGGAATTCTGTCAGAATGTAGACTCTCCATCTGGAGGTAAAATGATGAAAGGAGTTTTACAGCCTGGCATTCATGACTTTGGAAACATATTTCAGGACTTTACCTCACTACAGATTTCCAGGTCTGTGTTTTTCACATATGGCCAGCATATGGCTGACCACCACCCTCTAGGTGTCCAAGGATAAAAGAGTTTTGGCCTGAGAGTTTACTACTGGAGGATGACCCACTAAAATGCCTTTTATGGGGCAAAGCAGGAAACAATATAGAGCTGATTAAAAGTTGTGTAATAACATGCTTTAGACAAGCTTTCTGTAAGTAACCACAACATGACACGTCCTGATGCCCACGTCTGTTTATGGGTCCAAAAGAATGAATTCGTTCAGCCAAAGTGGATATGGAAAAGTAAGCAAGCATCATAAATCTTGACATTTGGTTCTTATGTATGGCCTTGGAGTTCAATTTCACAAGGCAACGCAACACAAACATTATGTCAATAAGACTAAAATATGATAGCTTCACTGTGAGCATTTTGGGATTTCAGCTGAAAGACAGTTTTAGGACACGTGCACCAGCTGAAGCTTGTCCAACAGAACCACTTTTCCACTTTATATCCTTAGATATTCATTTTCTTTTTTTATATCCTTAGATATCCATTTTCTTTTTCTTGTACAATATTAAAATCTCAAACATCAGTGGCGACAGTTAAGCAACTGACTAAAGGTAAAATTGTATGCCAAATTCACAGGGTGATAATCATGCAACCTGACATAACAATTTACATTAAAAAACCACTTGATGTGGTATAAATTCTTGTAGCATATATGAAAGGATCACACCTGAAATATGTTTATGTAACATTTACATCTATTCGTTTAGCATATGCTTTTACCGAAAGTGACTTACAAATGAGGAAATACAAGCAAAAACATTACTAACATTATACGTATGCATATACGCATATATATATATATATATATATATATATATATATATATATATATATATATATGTGTGTGTGTGTGTGTGTGTGTGTGTGTGTGTGTGAGTGTGTGTGTGCACATATATATCATGGTATGTGCTTTATCTGGTTAGGTTTATGTTGGATCCAGATCTTATCTCAGAAACACTTGGAATGAGACAAGTATAAATCCTGGATGGGATGCCAGACTTTTGCAGAGCACCATGCATAAACACATTCACACACTCATTCACACTTAGGGGCAATTTAGAGCAGTTTACATGCATTAGACGTTCCCTGTGTTGACTGTGCTATGATGTCAATGTTGACACCACGCGCTTGACTGGGAGATACAGATCCTGATTCAGAGTCTAATCTGAGTCAACCCTGCAGGTTGAACAGCTCTCTAGATGCCAACACCCATGCCTGACATTAACTGATAAGCATAGAAGTCTGAGTTCATTTCTAGGTAAATTAATAACTTGGCAGCTGAAATCGATTCAGGAGCTGAGACCATAGAAGCTCATGGCCAATAAAGGTTTGTAGTTGGACTGCCATGTTCAGCTCTGACTTCAGCAATATCTGTAAATGGATCTGGGTAGCTCCCTTCTAGCTTGCAGTTGCCACTTGCCATGTCAGCCATGCCAGCCACTCCTTCAACAGCAACAGTCAATGTAGGATCAGACAGTGCTGGGCAACTCATAGCACCAAATGCGCACTTTTGCTTTGTGCCAGTGGCTGTAGAATCCACTATGCCACAGTGCAAGGACTTCATTAAGAGCTTTAAAGGGTTTTTTGGACAGACAGCTCACCTGCACCCAAACTCTGTGTCACATGCTAGAATTACAGTTTTTCTCAATCGCTTTGGCTAATTTTTTGAAACAGACTTAACATTCTCTAAACTGAAATTTCAATTGTCATAACAGTTTTATGTTATGTATACCCAAAACATTTAACTCATGCTTCAAAACCTAGTTATTGTGTCAGTAAATTGGTCAATGCCACCAAAATGAGAAGTTTTTTTTTTTTGTCATCGTGTGAGCCGTACTGGTCAAAATGTTTAGATGTTTTTCACCATGGCAGTCAACCCTGGAAATTTTTGTCATATACAAATTTAGTTTTTGTTCTACTTTTTGTTGACACTGACTGCTTACTATACTATACAAGAAGGTCAGTTTTGTCCAGTTGAGTGCTATCGTGTATCACACTGAGCTATTTAGATAGAGATTTCAACAGCAGGTAAAAGTTTACTGGGAAATACCGTAGTACAAAGCAAAAGAATATGCACATTTATATGTATACAGTAGATTTATTTTTGTAGCAGTTTGTTACATGTAAACAGAAAATTCATCTTATTTCTCTTACACGAGCATATAGCTGCTGTTCAGGGTTGTGATGTTCCTCCATGTTCATAAATGGTAGTGATTGTGCTGTGGGCAAGCTCTGTATATATGCTTCCAAACTTAATTGGTTGATTGGTAAGATTGTGATTCCTATTTCATTACTATGGCCAGTCATCTGCTGATTTAGCAGATATCACAAACATTCCATGTCATAGATATTTATGGAATATACATGTATGTCTGACAGATTTTAATAGGTGAATGAATCATTTTGCATTCGATGGCTCACACGATGAAAGAATGTTTAGAAGTTGTGAATAGTATGACAATTTCACTGCGAACCAACTCATCAGTTTTGAACAGCAAGCCATGTGCTTTTAGTTATTGTGCAAATTGTAGACAATTGTACTTACTCTTTTGCAAACATATGCCAAAACATGTGCAATTTGCTTAAATGAATAAAAAATTCAAATGGTGTGAACAAGAAACTAATTGCTCAGAGATCTGAACTTATTGTTTTAAGTAAAAAAAAAAAAAAAAAAAAAAAAACATTCAAGAACTGAGCCAAAGTGACTGAGAAAAACTGTATTATGATGAATCACGATCAGGTCTGGCTGTGCCACATGCCTGCTGTTGATGCAATTATGATGCTCTAGTGAGAACTCACAATATTACATCACATGTGGCACACCCTGGCAATACATTAACCATTTCACTGCTCGCAGTAGAACAATCACTTTAATCTACCAGATTTGATCTCACGACACCTAGCTCCTATCAGTGAGACATCTGGGCCAGGATTCTTGGTTTCTTCACCAACCCAGTTTACATGCATTAGCACTGTTCTTGGTGGAAAGCCTCTGGTATTCTGTTATTGTAGTACCATATCTAGTGTAGCCTCGCAATCTTTTCCCTTCTTTCATAGAATAGCCAAACACAAACCTGCTTCAAACCTGGATTTTCACACTTCAATAAAGATAATATGCCTTTTATATAAAAAAGGCCTTATAAGATAAAGTTCATGAAAAACAGATGTCCACAGGCATCCACAGAAGGCATGTGGACAGATAACCCCCCAAAGATCTTAGATGAAAGATAACAGACAAGAAAATCAGGCTTTATTATAGAAACAGTAGCCCTGTAAAAATGTTCCACTTCACATTTACCTGGAACAACTGATGCATGCAGCTGAAAGTAGGTGCATGCGACTCAAATTTCCTAGTTTGAGGAAGCATTTTAAAGTAATATTGAAACAGTACCTAGGTGAGAAGTTGTAGTGAAAAATTAGACAGAATGTTTCTGAAGCGTGATGGAGAGCAAAATACAGTGGGCATTATTGACTTTCAGTTGTGAAATATTTTAAGAAATAATTAGCAAAGGTGACAAATGTGGACTTCAACATTGATAATGGGAACGATGAAATCCCAAAATCTCTCATGGTTGGGACAAATAACCTCTGTAGCAAGTAGAACCCAATTCATGTTCTTTGATTACTTATCAAAGTGTATATTTTGTCTTCACTAGTCCCCAAAACATCATGTGTACAAGCATGCCAATACTGAAGGGGTGAATTCAGAGAGCAGCTGATCTTAATTGGGGAAACTATAATATTAATTTTATATGAATCTCATCATTTTCTATGAATCTTCAGGCACATTGTTTAACTCAATGTACCAAGTCTAAAGACCCAGCTCCAATACTGTCAATGAAATAATGCACACATATAATTCATGACTGAGAATTCTAATCCTGGATAATTATATAAATACTGCATGCATATATTTTGATTTTGCACTATTTGTTGTTTTACTGTGTTTTACATCTGACATGACAAAATTACTACATAGTAACTAATAAATTAGCAAACAACCAATCAAAGGTTTAAGGTTTTTATTTACATGTTTAAAATTGCATTAAGTGTACAAAATACAAAACTTGGATGAATGCAGAAGCAAACCTCTCTCAGTATTAAAAGTAATTTGCATAATAGTGCTCATAATAAAATTAGAAATATAAAAGATTCTGTTGATACATCTAAATGTACAAAGCCATGCAAATTTAAATGCTTGCTCAATAGGGAAAAAAGGCAGTAAGAAAAGCAGTGGACCACAGTCTATATAAATGCTGTTAACATGCTAAATGGAGTCAGTGCAGTGCTCTTGTTTTGGCAGGACAGTTGCTGTTGTTCATTTTTCATTTCAACAAAATTACAAAAGTAAAAATAAAAGTAGCTTATGTTTAATTCTTTACCTATGTTCAAAGTATATGAGCATTACTAATATTTTAGCCATAATGGAATAGCTAAAACTTCTCCAAAAGAACTTACATAGTACATAATGGTTGACATACAACAGAAGTTCACCACTGACCTACAGGTTTCTTGCCTTAAAGAATGCTGACTGTAAACAAATATATATTTACAAAAATGAAAATTAGCAAGTATGCATACATGTACTATTGCTAAGCATGATAGTATTATAGAATTTTTTTTAAAAAAATGGCACAAAACATTGTAAATGTAATGTTGTCACACTCTTCCAGGATTTGAATTTTGTTTCCATTACTTCTTTCCTTTGAAGAATTAATATAATTCGTCATGAAGAAACAGAACTTAGTTTTATGTCTTGAAAATATGCAGAGTATAGAGCACAAAGGACATACAAGCATATATGTCAGAAATTATAGCACTTTTGTGAAATGTAATTAATTTGAAGATATACAGCCTTGTTCTTCATTACTCTCTATATGCAGATTCCCTACATGACAGGTGCAAGAATACCTCTTGAAAGTGTATCATTGTTCATAACCTATAATCATGAGAAAAACAGTGGTAAGCCTAGTTGCTATGTTGATCTACCCAGCTTAGGGAGCTGAAGAATCAATATCATTCAGCTTGACATTCTGCTCTTCTGTTGCCTTTTGCTTGTCCCGTGCCTCCCCTTCTGTATGCCAGCCCACCAACAGTTGGTACAAAATCACCCCAATGATGGTACCCAGGAATGGGGCAAAGATGGGCACCAGGAACCAGTAATTCCCATGACTGTTGGAGAGAAATGGTTTCATTCATGTATTTATAATACTACTGCAATGGAAATTGATTCATTACAAGAACTGAGGCTGTCAGATGGTTTGGTCTTGAGATTAACTTACGTGAAGACTTGACCACCCCAGCCTGCAATGGCGGTGAAAAGACGAGGCCCCAGGTCCCTGGCTGGGTTTACGGCATAGCCACAGTTGAAGCCCATAGATAACCCAATGACAAGTACAGTGAATCCCACAGTGAAGGCCTCAAGTCCTGCTGGGATGGGGTTGTTGAAGGGGTCTACAATGGCCAGGATGCACACAATCAGTGCAGCTGTGCCTATCACCTATAAATTATGGAAAAGAATAACAACAAAGAGGCAGTGAGATAGGTACAGTGTCAGATCCATTTGGTTTAGCTGCACCTGTTTTGAGTGATTAGTCAGACAAAGAGGTACAGTACATAGCTACATACACCTAGATTTTATGAGCTCGAAAGTGTAGACTCCAGAAAATACATTACAGCCATACTTAATGTTGGTTATTGAGTGAAACCATTTTTGTGGAAATTGTTCTTATTATATATTCTAGTCTTGAAGCTGGACAGAAAAGGTGTGTAGTTGTTCTACAGAGCTAAAGGCATGACTTCCATGTGACCATCAGAAAAATTGGCAGATACAACACTGAACTCAATGGTTTATACATCTGCCAAGTTGTAAACATACCAATTCAATATCAAGTTGAATCCAACTCCGAACTCAAAAGTATGAGGAGAAATTGGGAGTTATATGAACTGAATTCTCTATGGAAAGGATGTTGGGGATAGGAATAGTTCATCATTTTTCACAGTTTAAAGAAGACTACAATTTTGATGGAACATATAACCTTTTAACTTAAACTAAGTATATGAGAGACACTCACACATAACTTCAGCATATTACTTATAGAACAACAACTGATACTGTAATGTAGTTATGTAATTACTAACCTGATCAAAAAAGCCATTGGCGGTACTAAGGTGCAGGTTGGGGTAGGTGGCAAAAATTCCAAGTGGTAGTTGGTTTTCTTTTTTATAGTATGTCTGGATAGCATCTTAAACATGGAATTTAAAAAATGATTTTAAAAATATGAACAGAAATTTTGGAATTCTATTACACTGCATTAATCTTCTTGTGATAATTACCATAATACATGCCAAAGATGATACCAGCTCCAAAAAAGGCACCAAGTGTCTGGAAGAGAAAGTACACCAGAAATTTTCTCCATTTTGCCCTTCCAAGAAGGCAGAGGGCAAAGGTTACAGCTGGGTTCAGATGACCTCCTGTGGAGTTGGTGGCAAAAGGACTTATATTTATGAAAAGTGAATGGTAAAAACATTTCAGAAGCAATGGGAGAAAAGAAAAAACTTTTTAACTATTTGCTTTGATTCCTAAGAATATTTGTGTCTCTAAAATTATTATTTTCTTCATATCTACACAGTGGGCAAATTAGCATTCAATTCAATATTAAATGAATTTGTGGTACCTGAGACTTGGCCACACACCAAGATCCCCAGTGTAGCTGCAAAGCCAAAGGCTAAGTTTACAGCAAGGAAGATGCCGTGAGATCCTGAACTGAGCACTAACTGAGCCACTGCACCGCAGCCAAACATCTGCAGAGGGAAAATAGAATGGTTTAAGCACCAAAGTAAGATAAACTACATACACAGACTACATTTACACTAGAACTATTCAGATAGAGTGAAGATATTATCAAAAGGGTGTAGGTCAAGATGGCAGATATGATCGAAACCTTTGGGAGTCAGTGTTCCTGGCACTATCACTTGTGGCATAAATCAGTGTAGGGGTTCAGCTAGCTGAATTAGATGCTATTCTTGAATGAAAATATAGAGAAAGGTATATAATCAGTATACGTGAAGTTATTAATATGTGCCAATTTATCAGGCTTGCATATGAAATGCAATTCAATTGTAGTTTTTTGAGGAAATCATCATGTCCTGGATAGAAAAAATAAATGTATGAACAACCCTCTGTGCTTATTTAACATGCTAGCTTTTAGTTTTTCTTTGAATTTGAATCAAACCGCAGTAACATCACTGGTTTGATCCTGTAGATCTGGCAAACTACCTTTTAGTGTGCCAGAAGAGTGTCTGGCATGTAAGAGCAGTAAGTGGGAATTAAGGTGGTTGTAAAGCTAGCCAGCACACAACCAGTTGTCTGATAAACATCAGGTATGGAGCCATAGATCATATGGTCTGGATAAAGTGTTCCATTCTTTAGGTGCAGTTAATTCTTTAAGTCAGTTGACATTTCCTGTTATTTTGAAATCCCTCTGATACTGTACACCATTTTCTCACTTGTTAAACATTACACATTCAAATGATTCATTTTACCATCAGAGGCAAAATGATTTGTTCTGTCAACTGTGGTTTGGTAGGGTGCTAATATATAATAAATGTCTTATTTCCAATTAAAATATCTATACAGTGATATATTATTCACTATTTTAGTCTTCTTCTTCTTCTTTTTTTTTTGTTAAATAATAGCTTGTAATCTTGGGCTCTTGGATATCAGTTTCACTGATATATTAGATACAACTGAGACCACGGTAAAGGGTGGAGTGTCATGATTTATGACACTTGAGCAATATGCTTTGTCCTTTTTGTGTTGCATCTCTTGTGCATTTTTTGCAGGTCCTGTCAAGTCAAAATTGTGCATTGTTTTCTTTTTTCTCCTGTTTTTTGATTGTGAATGTTACATTCTTTAAAGGTTACATTCTTTGAATTTTTAATCTCATGACACAATACGTTCCAGATTTAGAGTCATGTTTCAATTCTGTCCTTCTAGTGGTAGGAACCTATAGAAGTGTCTCCATACACTACCACACATTCCTAAAGCTCTCCTCTTATAATTTCAATGGGTTAACCAAAAGTCTTTGTATATTACATATATGCTAAGGACAAAAGAGTGTATCTTAGGAATGTTGTGGTTCAGAGTCATGTATAGCTCTTTCCTGCACTCGAATTTAGACTCTGCTTAAAAGCAGTCATGGTTAACCATGAAGTTTATTCTGGGACAAGGCTTGACCTCTGTCCAAAAAAACTCATTACTGTGTAGGGGACACTCCCTTTATGCATGGATGTAGGTGTGTGTCTTTACACAGCTAGTTTGATAAGGATCTGTTTTCCAAGGTGTGCAAATGTCAAGCAACATATTAATTAAAAATAGAAAGAAAGAAAACTTAACAGGCAAGAACATGTTAAATAAATAATATATAACATAAATAAACAATTATACACACACACATACACCCTATATATATATATATATATATATATATATATATATATATATATATATATATATATATATATATATATATATATCATAACGGCATAACAGTGCCAATGAGGAGACAATGCCTTACTAAGGAATTTATTTCTTCCTTCCTTCCAGAGCAGGAACTGATTTTATCAGATAGGCATTCATATCTGTGCATAACAATACTTTAATAAATTACTAAATTGCTCCATCTGGTGTATGTTATTTATTTTCCAGTTTCCCCTATAATGCTGTCTATAACCTTAAGCTAATTAAAAACAGTGGAGCAGAAAAAAACCTTTATTTTATTTTTTTAATTTTTATTTTACACATTAATGAGTATTTTCAAATCCATCAACCAATGATGGCAAACAGTGTCAAAACTAGTTAACTCTTTGTACACTATAAAAAAACATTAATTAGTTACTGTGCACCAGTTGGATGTATATTCTTTTTATTATCCATTTGGCCTTTTAATGCTGTCTATAACCACAGGCTAATTAAAATATCAACAATGGAACAGATACATTGAATGTATTATAAAGTCTATCAACAAATGCTATTGAAGGCAAATAATGTCAGGCAAATTATACAAATTTTAACTTGTATTAGTTATTAAAAGAAAAAAATTGAGCTTTTATTAATTAATAAAAGAGGAGGACACTCACCACTAGGATTAGTGTGCCCAAGCATTCAGCCAGTCCCTGACGCACTAGCTTATTACGAATTTGCAAGGTGCGAGCTATCTTATCCAGGATTATCTTTTGCCTGCCCATCTTCCTGCTGAGTTCTCGACTCCAAGTGAGTGCTGCACGTTAGGTCTACCCTCAGTAGAATGTTTTCAAGTTGGACCGGCATTCGCCTCTTATACTTATGTAAGCCTGTGCCCAGCCCTCTCTCACCTCTCATGACCAGCCTCTACACACACCCCCATCTACTTGTCCAAAATGGCTGCTTTCTATTTCAAGTGCGGACATGAATCAACCCCTACTAATTCATTGTCTTTCTCATATTGACACCCTAAAAACATGGTTTCAAAAAATGGTTCTTAAAGAAACAACAAAAGTAAGGTTAGGCATTTCACCTACACTGCAAAAAATAACCGTCTAAATATAAGAAACAAATGCATGATTTAAGAAGATACAGACTAGAAACAAGTCAAATTATCTGCCAGTGCAGTAAGATAATTACATTTGGTAAGATTTCTTGAAATAAGAAAACATATCTAGGCTTTAGAAAAGAACAAAATGTCTTAAAATAAGCATTAAAACACTTATTCCAAGCAGTGTATTTAGTCTAATTAACTTAAAACTAGCGTTTTAATTATTTTTTAAACAGTTTGTTTATCTTAATTTGTGTGAAAATATCTTAAAACCAGAGCTAATAAACAAGATAATTCCTCTTAATTTAAGAATTGTCATCATTATATATTCTGACTTAAAATGAGATAAAGCATTCAAACTTAAAACAAGACTATTAAAATCAAGATCACGCATACATACTGTCAACAATTATTTATTCAAATGAAGACTCTTGTAACACACAGTAGTTACCATGCAAAAACAAAGCAAAATCATTACTTGCTGCTTCTCAAAATACCAGGCAACAGAGTTTATAGATGCTGAAAAGCTCCTCGATCCTATGTCATATTATGCAGTCAGTTTCAAAAACAGTGTGTATGTATTGACAAAATATAATCTGGAAGATGTCATTGCACTTGCAACTGGAAATTAAAAACCAGACTGGATAATTGGAAAGAGTGTGTGACTTAATACTGCAGACTCTTATAATTTGTTTTTAGGTTGTAAATAAATGTGTTGGTGTTGACATAAAACAAGCATTTGGAATAAATAATACTAATGAACAAGTCCTAAGTATGACTATTGAGCATTTTTTACTGGAAAACCTTAAAACAAGTTATTACAGCTAAAACAAAGTCTTAAAAGGTACAAGGCTGGCCTCAAACGATGCCTGTGATGGTAAATAAGCTTAATTTGCAGGTAAAATAACTAACTTTAAGCTTTGCTAACTAAGTAAGAAAAAAAGATAAATAATCTTAAAATGATCATAATAATCTTACACAATCTGCTCTTGCATAATATTTTATTCTTAAAATAAGATCAATACAATTTTATGGCTAGAAATAAGATTGTAAGTCTTATTTATTATTCCACTAGATGAGGAGTTTTTGCAGTGTATAAGCTTTGGTGAGGAAGCGTGTAATGCGATGTTAATTCACATGCAGGATATTTAACTTGCTATTTACCATCCTGGAAGACACTCCTCAATATGTTATCCCTTATCGTGAAAAGCTCTCTTATTTTGAGAACTTTAAAAATATATACAAATAGACACACACACACACACACACACACACACACGCACACACTGTTTGAAGCTTCACATCTAACCACAGTTTCCTCTTGGCTTGTTTCAGTTAAAGATTGCTCAGTTAAGCTTATATTACGGTTATATTACGGTTATATTACGGTTATATTTTCAAGCACTACACTCTTAGAACAGAAGGGCTCCATCTTTACATTGTCCCTCTGGGTGAACTCTTAAAGGTTCTGTTGAACAGGGTATTTCTTTAGAAAGATAGACAATAATCCATCCAAAGGAGCCTTGAACCATTTTAAAAAGTGTAATTATGATGCAGTCTTCTGTAGCAAATATCCATAATGTTACAGGGGTGTATATTAGCTGCTATTATATAATTATAATGGCATCCCATCCGTGCTCTATTCACGCCTTGCGCTCAGTGTTCCTGGAAAGCTTCCAGATCCAACACAATCATATTAAAGATGAATAAATGAATAATAAAGCAAATCATATTCAATAAGCAGATAACAAATCAAACTATATTCAGAGCAGATCTTAAGAATTTGAATCATAGCCAGTAGCCAAAACAAACAAGGTATCAAAACAAATCTGGAATATTCCTACAAATTAGCATGCCATGAGACCCTCTTTCCTTGAGCAGGGTTTGGACAAGCCACAAGATTCTCCCTGAATAAGTAATTGCAATGTACTGTATTTGAAGATTTTAGTGTTAAAAACCTGATTAATTAATGCTTTAAAACCTCTTTTTAGAAAAAGTGCCTGGGGCCTTCCCTTTTGGTTTTTGTTTGGACTCACTGTGTGAGGGAGAAGATGACAGAAGGTGGAAGTCTGGATAATCTCCATACTCTTGTGTGAACATGAAACTGTGGGAGGATGAACAATTTTTGGCAAGCACTAAATAAACTCATTCAGTTGTGCTATATGAGAGGAGATGGAGGGAAAAAATAAATAATATATTATAAATATACATAGGTTTTGTGTGTGTGTGTATATATATATACTAATCATAAAATTAAAACCACCTGCCTATATTGTGTGGGTTGCCCTTGTGCCACCAAAACAGCTCTGACCCGTCGAGGCATGGCACCAAGATGTTAGCAGCAGATCCTTTAAGTCCTGTAAGTTGTGAGGTGGGGCCTCCATGGATTGGACTTGTTTTTCCAGCACATCCCACAGATACTCAATCAGATTGCGAACTGGGGAATTTGGAGGCCAAGTCACTTGAACTCCATGAACACTTTGCCATGTTCCTCAAACCATTCCTGAACAATTTTTGCAGTGTGGCAGGGTGTATTATCCTGCTGAAAAAGGCCAGTGCCATTAGGGAATACCGTTGCCAAGGGGTGTACTTGGTCTGCAACAACGTTTAAGTATTTGGTATGTGTCAAAGTAACATCCACATGAATCCCAGGACCCAAGCTTTCCCAGCAGAACATTGCCCCACCGGCAATGCCTCCGCCGGCTTGCCTTCTTACCATAGTGCATCCTGGTGGCATCTCTTCCTCAGGTAAGTGACGTACACACACCTGGCTGCCCACATGATGTAAAAGAAAACGTGATTCATCAGACCAGGCCACCTTCTTTCATTGCTCCATGGTCCAGCTCTGAAACTCACGTGCCCATTGTAGGTGCTTTCGGCAGTGGACAGGGGTCAGCATGGGCACTCTGACCTGTCTGCAGCTACGCAGCCCCATACCCAGCAAGCTGCAATGCACTGTGTGTTCTGACACTTTTCTATCATACTTTACTTTTTTCATATCATAATTTTTTCAGCAATTTGTGCTACAGTAGCTCTTCTGTGGGATCGGACCACACAGGCTAGCCTTCGCTCCCCCGAGCATCAATGAGCCGTGGTCACCCATGACCCTATCTGCAGTTCACTGGTTGTTCTTCCTTGGACCACTTTTGGTAGGTACTAACCACTGTATACTGGAAACGCCCCACAAGACCAGCTGTTTTGGAGATACACTGTCCCAGTCGTCTAGCCATCACAATTTGGCCCTTGTCAAAGTCTCTCAGATCTTTACACTTGCCCATTTTTCCTGCTTCCAACACATCAACTTTGAGAACTGACTGTTCGCTTGCTGCTTAATATATCCCATCCCTTTACAGGTGCTTGTAACAAGATAATCAATGTTATTCACATCACATGTCAGTGGTTTTAATTTATATATCTCTTTTTGAAAGTATTGGAGTGGCAAGGCCAATTCTTTTGTTTTTGCTATACATTGAAGATATTTAGGTTTAAGACAGATGATAGATTAGAATTTCAAATTTAATATTTACATCTAGATATGAACATGGAAACTTTGGCAGCAGACCACCCAATTTTTAGGTGAGCAAAAGTATTGGAACAGATAGTCTTAAAATATATTAAAGTAAATAACACTTAATATTTGGTTGCTTACCTCTTGCTAGCAATAACTGCATCAATCCGGGGAGCCACTGACATCATCAAATTGTTACATTCTTCTTTTGTGATGATTTTCCAGGCTTGTACTGCGGCTTCTTTCAGTTGTTTTGGGGGGTTTCTCCCTTCAGTCTCCTCTTCAAAAGGTGACATGCATGCTCAGTTGGGTTAAGGTCTGGTGATTTACTTGGCCAGTCTAAAACCTTCCACATTTTTCCCCTGAACTAAGTCCTTTGTTTTGTTGGCAGTGTATTTTGGGTCATTGTCTTGTTGCACACACACACACACTATAAGGCCAAACCTATGTGGACACCTGACCATCATACCCATTGTGCTTGTTGAACATCCCGTTCCAGATTTAGCTTTCTATAAGATTTTGGAGCATGGCTGTGGGGATTTGCCCATTCAACCACAAGAGCATTAGTGAGGTCAGGCACTGATGTCAGGTGAGGAAGCCTGGGGCGCAGTTAGCATTCCAGTGGTTGCAGTGAGCATTCCAAAGGTGCTCATCCCAAAGGTGTTCAGTGGGGCTGTCTGCATACTCGAGTTCTTTCACTCCAAACTTTGTAAACCATGTCTTCATACTGTATATATACACATGTGTGTGTGATTTTATATATATTATATGTGTATGTATGTGCGTGTGCTGTATATACACTCACTGTCCACTTTATTAGTAACACCTGTAAACCTGCACATTCATGCAGCTATCTGAAAAGCTGATCACGTGACAGCAGTGCAATGCAAAAATCATGCAGATACAGGTCAAGAGCTTCAGGTAATGTTCACATCAAACATCAGAATGAAATGAAACTCTCTGTGACTTGGACCGTGGCATGGATATTGGTACCAGATGGGCTGGTTTGAGTATTTTCACACACAACAGTCTATAGAGTTTACACAGAACGGTGTGAAAACCAAACAAACAAAAAAAAATCTAGTCAAGGTGAACTGGAACTCTAAAATTCACATAAGTCCAACTATTTATAATTTATGACAGTAAATGTTTTCTAATGGCTGCTGGTATACCACTGGTACTCAGAGGTGTGAGTGCCTTTAATTCCAAAAATTATTACCAGCTGCAAAAGATTTTCTTTTTTTGTCTTTTCTATGAGCATTATGAGGTATAAAAATGGAGTCTATATTTCACAAGGAACTGACAGTCTGACTTTTCCTAAACCAGGAATGAGTGAGTGATAAAAATATGCTTAACAGTACTTGAAATTCCCTGAGCGTAGAACTGGGCAAAGCCTACAATACATAAGATACTTGGGTTCAAAAAAAAGCCTCAAGACACATGTCACTATTGCATATGTGCTGTGCAGCCACTTATATAAAGGTAGTCAGTAAATCCGGATGCTCTAGCAGCAACCAATAGTTTTGGCTAATGACCAAAGCTGCATGACTGGAGTAAAAACATGTAGTATATCTTATATTAAGCATGTCATCAGTGTGGAAGTTTCCAGACCATACAAGCTGAAAAAGAGATCCTTCAGCAAAAAAACGTTATACTATGAATCCCTAACTGATGTTTGCATAACCTGACCCTAACTAGACTGACAAATGCTGCAGCCAAACTGGTTGCTTTAAACTGTGTTACAAACTTTGGAACCAAAGCTAAAATTTGTTTCTTTGTAGCTCACTTTTCATTATTGTCACATATTGGTAATGGAGAATGATGAAAGTGCAGATAATTTATTAAACAAAGTATAAACATCACAAAAAATGGGTGAGCACAAGAACCATAAACATGAGCTATAGACACAAGACAAAAAGCATATAAACTAGAAGCAATAATATAGCACACACACACAACAGCAACAGCAAAATCTTGACAAAGGGTATGATACAAGACAGAACTTATATACAAGTGCTCATTATCTTACAATGTGATTCAGGGGGGACTTGATCTCTCGTGGTGTGTGATGTGGTCATGTGCTGTGCAGTGGCTGAGAGGTGATAGGTATTGTAGTTCTGCGCCTTTGGTACTACTCTGACACTTATTTTTAATTTCCTTCCCTTCATATTACTTATTTTTGCTTTTTAATTTTTTTTTCCAAAAATATCATATGAATATCTTGAATATATTATCTTCTAAATATATTTAATGATAATGTTTTATTTCCATAGTGCCTTTACAAAACCATTTAAAACAGTACTGACAAATTATTCAGCCACCAAAGTAGACAGTAAAAATTAGAAAGAAATAAAGATATCTATGATATGTTGAACTAATATTGAATAAATACATGATGAATGAAAAAAACAGAGGCTGAAACAATGTGCATAAAAGTATTAAGTGTTTTGACCTGAGATATGAAAAAGGTGAGGCCATTAAGTCATATACTGCTTCACTATGCAAATGTAGATTGGCAAGGATTGTATAAGTTTCGTGGAATAGGTTGGGTTGGGTTACCTGCTTATTATATTGTACAGGCCTGCTTTGTCATGTTGTATCACTGCCCTTCCCACCTTCTAATAATAATGGCAAAAACATCCCTAATTGCAACAACAAGCAATTACAGGAACTCTAAATATGTTGAAAATCACAGAAACCCAATGATTTATTATTTATGATAGTAAATGTTTTCTAATGGCTGCTGGTAAACCACTGGTACTTAGTAGTGTAATCTTGGTTTGTGAGTGCCTTAATGCCAATAACTATTACAAACCACAAATGATTTTTTTTTTATGAGCATTATAAGGCACAACAAATGGAGTCTATATATCATTAGGGAATGACAGTGTGATTGTTCCTAAACCAGGAATGAGTGAGTGGTTGAAACATGCTTAAGAATACTTCAAAAATGAAAACTGCGCAAAGCTTGCAGTACACGAGATACTAGGGTTAAAAAAAACAGCTGCAAGTTTACAACCTTGCGGGTACATTCTATACAGATTCTGGCTCCTATTTCATTCCTCTAAACCTATAGACCAGTGCAAGAGGGCATGCTAATGCTGACTTGCTCTAATCTGACTGAAGAAAATGCACTTTATTTTTCTTGCCACATAGAGACTGTGATAAGACCAACTGAAAAAAAAAAAATCGCAGAACCAGAAACATGGTAAGCACAAAATATAAAGACTTGTCATTACAAAAGACCTTTAAAAGAAAGACATACACTTGCCTCTGGGGGAATGAAATAAGGTTTTCTACAAGAAAAGCCTGTGGCAGATATGAGAATAACTAAAAAAAAAAATAATTACTGGGACAGGCTGCTAGAGGCAAAAAACCACAAATACTGCAAGCAGTACAGACGTTTTGTCTGTATAGGACAGGTGTGGCTTTAGCTGGGTTGAAAAGGCTGAGACACATCTCACAGGTAGAGGAGGAGACAAGGAGGGTGAGGTGAGGCAAAGATGGGGACAATCACTAAGCCATGGCAAACAAAGTGGGTAAATTTGATCCCTTCTCACCCACTAGCTGTTTTCCTGTGAGGATTTTTCATACACGGGACATCATTTATTAATACACAAAATATTTTGAATTAAATAATCTTACTTTGAAACCTGTGTCACAGTGATACACATCATATGGTCATATGGTGCCATAATCCAAATGTGTCATCCAGTTTTCCTTTTAACTCTGAATAACTCTGATTCACACAGATCAGCCATAAGATGATAGCAGCAGAGCCTTTAAGTCATTTAAGTTGCGAGGTGGGGCCTCCATGGATCGGACTTGTTTGTCCAGCACATCCCACAGATGCGTGATCGGATTGAGATCTGGGGAATTTGGAGGCCAAGTGAGGTCAAGTAAACTCTTTGTCATGTTGCTCAAACCATTCCTGAACAATTTTTACAGTGTGTCAGGGTGCATTATCCTGCTGAAAGAGGCCTCTGCCATTATAGAATACCGACGCCATTAAGGGGTGTACTTATTCTGCAACAGTGTAACATCCGCATGAATGCCAGGACCCAAGCGTTCCCAGCAGAACATTGCCCAAAGCATCATACTGCCTCTGCCGGCGTGTCGTCTTCACATAGTGCAACCTGGTGCCATCTCTTCCCCAGGTAAGCGATGCACCCGGCTGTCTACATGATGTAAAAGAAAATGTGATTTATCAGATGAGGCCCCCTTCTACCATTGCTTCATAGTCCAATTCTGATGCTCCCGTGCCCATTGTAGATGCTTTGGGGCACTCTGACCAGTCTGCACCTACGCAGCCCCATACCCAGCAAGCTGCGATGCACTTTGTGTTCTGACACCTTTCTATCAAAGCCAGCATTAACTTTTTCAGCAATTTGTGCTACAGTAGCTCTTCTGTGGGATCAGACCAGACAGGCTAACCTTCGCTCCTCACAAGCATCAATGAGACGTGGGCACCCATGACCCTATCGCTGGTTCACCGGTTGTCCACTGTAACCACTGTATACTGGAAACACCCCACAAGACCTGCCATTTTGGAGATGCACTAACCCAGTCGTATAATCATCACAATTTGGTCCTTGTCAAAGTTGCTCAGATCTTTACAATTGCCCATTTTTCCTGCTTACCTTCCAGCACATAAACTTTGAGAACTGACTGTTCACTTGCTTCCTATATATATATATATATATATATATAAAGCTGAAAGTTTACAATCTTCAATCACACCTTGATTGCTTCATTTCAAATCAATTATGGGGGTGTATAGAGGCAAAATTATGTCACTGTCCAAATACTTATGGACCTGACTGTTTATGGTACACTGAAAGAGAGGAAGAGGCCTCTAAATGTGACTGCCTTTGGGGAAACAACCACAAAATCCACAGGACAGGTCTGGAATGATTGTAAACCACTGTACAATCTGTCTGTCTGTCTGTACACCACTACTTGCTATAGGCTATCACACACAATCTCTGTAAGCCAAGGAAAAGACACTTATTCTAAAAATTATTAAATGTGTGTAAAACCTGATACAGTGAATGTATACATAGGAAATGAAAATTTGCAGAAGAGTTCTCTACCTCTTTTTCAGTGTACCCTACATATTGAAAAGCTCTGTTTCTGGGAGGGGTCTGCAGATATGGCTACATATTTACTCTGTCAGTTACACAAGCTTTGGTCATGAAATGGATTCCTGCCATTATTTTACCTTGCTTTGTCACTTGCAACTGATTTAATTAAGGATGCTGTCAGGCTGTGCTTCCTCAGTAGAATTAGCACAGGAGTTCTCAGGTTTGAAAAGAAAACAGGATGTCTTTCTGTATTACAAAAGTGTACAACTTCCTTTAAATATCCACCCCAAAGTGACAAATATCATCACATGATCAATAAATGACATCACAGTATTCGATGTGAGTGTACGTCATCTGCCTATTATAGATTGTTAGCCTTGCTGACACAGTTTATACTCTGACTTTAATAAAACAAAATGAATTTTTAAAAAGTTACCCAAATTGTGAGTTTCAGTTTTCCCAGCTAACAAAACGATGTCCTCAGGGCATCCTCCAAATGTTCTCAACAGCTATAGGGGAATTATTTTGTATGATACAGTAACCTAGCAGGGGGTGAGTGAAAACAACAAGTTAATAGGTAGAGTGCTGGTCTGGTCATTTGCAGAAATATTCTTTCACACTTGAATTTCTGCCTCTAAAGCTAAATCTAAAGCAAGCAGTCTCCTCCTTGCCATAATTATATTAATGTTTATAAATCTAATCTTTATTATTAATATTAATAAATCTAATTCAGATTGCTATCTTACTCTCTACAACAGTTCAGTGGTATCAGCATTTTTTTTTGCTTGCAGAAGATTTTTTCTACAGACACAACACCTACAGTGAACATAGTCTTGTGCTTTTTTAAAAAACACTCTGTGCAGAAAAAAGACTTATGAAGGGTGGTGAAAAATGGCTCTGAGCAAGACACCTGCTCAGGGTTGTGGTGGATCCAGGGCCACTGATTGTTGTAAAAGCTTTCTCCGTGTCTGTGTTGTTGACCTACATTGAATAAATGAGACCTAGATCAAAGTCCCTAGTAGTTTTAGAAATCTAAAGATAACCACTAAACCATCCTGCTAACATGCACATCCACACAGCAAAGCAAATCTTTTTCTCTACATGTAGATTTATCATTTTAAAACACTTGCTCATTATGCTGTATTAAATTGCTTTTTTTGTGTATGTGATAATACCCCTACATGTGTGTGTGTGTGCACTCTAATCCACTTGGCCTACAATTCACATTTATTGAGAGAAAAGTTTAGACATCTTAATCCTGTAAAATGTGGTATAATGCATGCTAATTCCAAAACATGCACAGTGGTATTTTTCTTAAGCTAAATATATGCCAGCAAAGTACAGGACTGAAATTTTTAGGTAAATATTCTATATCTGGATATCTGGATGCTGTTATGCCCCATCGCCCTCCTCCAGATGCAGCAACTTCAAAGACTGTGCATGTCAAGAACAATAAATATACTATACAGGCAATATAACAATGGGTATAGGGGTAAGGGGTAAGGGAGTAAGGGAGTAAGGGAGAGTGCAGACAAAACAAGAGCATACAAAAATACACATATCTGTATGTATGTATGTATGTATGTATGTATGTATATGCATATGTATGCATACATACATACATACACACATACATACATACAAGGAAGAGCCACAGACCCTTACATATGTATATATGTATGTATGTGTATGTACATAAATGTTCTGTGCATGTGCAGATGTGGCAGGTGTGCCTTATGTGACATGTATGACCAATCCAAGTAAGACCATCCACATTCTGGCTCTCCCATGCAGTTATGCTATCATAACTGCTAACCATGGGGATGTTCTTACTTGGATAACCTAAAGACTGAATCACTGAACAGTTGATAGTGTCACTTTGATACTATAGACTTAAAGTTAAAACTCTAATTCAATCAGAAATGATTCTCTACTTAAGATACTCATACTTAATTTCCTTCAACACACCTAGCATTGCTTGACTCTATAGTATACAGTTATAGAAGAGAAATGATTTATAATCACACTATCTGGTGTCATCCAGATGAGGAAGGATTATCTTTTAAGTCTGGCTCCTCTCATGATTTCTTCCTCATGTCGTCTCAGGGAGCTTTTCTTTGCCATTGTCACGTCTGGCTTGATCATTAGAGATAAATTTAAATCTATATGTGGATTTCCGTAAAGCTGCTGATTACATTTATTCATTTATTATTTGTTCCATGAATGTAGTAAGGATTTGCGAAATCTGTACTTTCAGTAGCAAAAGTAATAATGTAGTTATGCAATATTTCCCAAAACTGTGTGTTTAGATCATTTTTCCCCCATGAGGAACCAGCAGTTTGGTTTTCAAAATGGGTTCTGCAGATTCTCTGTGGTTCTAGACATATCATTATTATTTATTATGAACTATACAGTTATAAGCCTAACTAGTCACACTAATGTGTTTCTTATAGAAAGTTGCTAGATTCTTACTACATCTCAGGGATTTTAATAATTGAAAGTTATTCAAACTATGATTGTGTATACACACACACACACACACACACACTATATATATATATATATATATATATATATATAGCTGATATCCCTAACATTTGACCACTACTATAGTTTCCTGCAAAGGAAGGAAGGTGCAAGCAGGTGTTCAGAAGAACTTGTTTGTCATATTCAAAACTAGATGTTTCTGACATATTACGAAATTAGTACAAGTTCATACAGGGACTGAAAAACATGTGATTGACAGAGAGAAGCCAGCTGAGGTGAATAATGACAGGTTTTTCCACAACAACGAAAAAAAAAAAAAAAAAACTACAAACCAACCAACCAACCAACCAACCAACAAACAAACCAAAAAAAAAAAAAAACACTATTATGTCATAGAAAATGAAACTAGAAATAAAATATTGAAATTCTTACAGCCAGTTTTAAGAAAACATTATAAAAACAAGTCTTTAATGTAAGACTGGTTGTATTTTTAAAAAATACAGTTTGATGTGCATTCTAAAACACTGAGAACTGGCTTGGCTAGATGTGCATAAATCCAATGCAATAAACACATGACACATTATGAACAAGAAGCGTGCCTAAACAGCAAAAAAAAAAAAAATCATCACAAGAAGTGTAACAAGTAAAACAGGTAACAAGAGTAACTAAACAAATAGAACAAAACAAAGGAGACAGACATACAGATGTGATATTAATCTGCCAAAATGAAAACAAAAGGCTGGAGGAGAGCAGTTATATACTGCCTTATACCAGTTCAGTGCGTCAGAATGTGTTCGATAAGCATTCACCTAATGAAGAAACAATGTTTAAGGGTTTACAATATACAAGATCATGAAAAAGCCTTTGAGCGTGATAAATGGCTTGGAGCAAAGCGTGCTGTGGTTTCAGCACATATTTTACACATTTCCATTGACATCACGCTCTCTGTGTCTGTATTGTTGACATTGGATAACTGAGACTTAGTTCAAAGATACAAGGAATGTTTTAGTATTCTAAAGATAACCACTAAACCATACTGCTAACATGCTCACCAGCACATCAAAGCTAGTTCAAAGCTAGTCATGTTCTGAACCTGAGACTATAAAACAGTAACAGGGGCATTTGACCTGTAAAGAGGCTTCTTTCCTTCTTTCAGTGCAGTGCATGCTAAGGCTAGGAGCACGCTACACCTACAGTAATATTACAGAACATTAGGTTTTGACCCCATGAACTCAACATGTCACCCTCCAATGTCTATACTAATGTCTACATTCCATGGCAGACTACACATTTGTTCCATGAATGTAGAAAGGATTTGCAAATCTGTACTTTCAGTAGCATTACAGTACAGGGTGAGGCAGTAACATGTAAAGTAGTTATGCAGTATTTCCCAAAACTGTGCAGTTTGGTTTTCAAAATGGGTTCTGCAGATTCTCTGTGGTTCTATGAACTTTGGTATTATGATCTTTGGTACACTTATAAGCCTAACTGACTTAGTCACACTTATATTTTTAAGGGAACTAATTGCTAGAAGAAGTTTGACTACTACTATAGTTTCCTGCAAAGGAAGGAACGTGCAGTGGGCATTCAGAAGAACTTGTTTGTCATATTCAAAACTAGATGTTTCTGACATATTATGAAAGTAATACAGGTTCGGACAGGCACAGAAAAACATGTGATTGACAGAGAGAAGCCAGCTGAGGTGTGTAAGGTTTTTCCCCAACATCTAAAAAAAAAAAAAAAAAACCCAACCAAACCAACCAACCAAACAACAAACAAACAAACCAAAAAAAAAAAAAACAGTGCCAAAAAAAAAAAAAGAAAACTCTAAAACACTGAGAACTAGCTTGGCTAGAAGTGCATAAATCCAATGCAGTAAACACATGACACATTATGAACAAGAAGTGTGCCTAAAACAACAACAACAACAAAAATCACAAGAAGTGTAACAGGTAATACAGGTAACAAGAGTAACAAACATATAGAACAATACAAAGGAGACAGACATATTAATCTGTAAAAATGAAAACAAATGACAAGGAGGATAAAAGCAGACATCTTGATTCAGATTCAAATCTATCAAAGAAGGCAATTCTACTGTTGTCTTTAAAACTTCCCATTTCTGGCACACTGAGAAATTTATTGTTAGAAATCTCTACTTTATCCTGGCTCTACATATAGTGAACTATAATGACATAGGCCTCTTATCAACATGCCAAAGACAGAAGATGATACGATAATTACCAAACTGATAGTGATAGTAGATGTGGAATGTCACATGATAGAATGTCTTATTTTAATGTATGATAGTCGATGAGCTGGACCCAGAAGAGCTGGATTTTGTTCTTTGGAAGCATCAAGAAGGTGCCAAAATAGAAAATTACATCAATGAGACTTAGTCTCCTAAACAAGGACAAAGGACCATCATGTGACCAAAAAAACATGCAAATGACAAAAAAGAAGGATTTAGACAGTCTTTTGTCATGTGCTACTCTGTCAATATTTGCCAAACTGTCTGTCTAGGCACTTTAGACATTTATTATAGCTCTGTTTTAAATAGTGTTAAAGCCAACAGCAGACCAAAATTTCACAATGTTCAAATATAGCTCTTTTGTACATTTTTCCATTTTGACTATTCCAGACACACCTGACTCAATCCATTAGACACTTAACAACTTCTCTGTGTGTTTAAAATGAGGAAATACACTAACATTTGCAGTGCAGCTGAACTCCAGGACCATAATTGAGAAACAGTGCAATGGATAATAAACAGTGTTACTTAAAGAAAGTATTGCCGGTTCCAGAAACTGCTCATCTCCTGGCATTTTCACGTACAACAGTCTCAGTGAGCAGCAGTTCTGCGGGCAGAAATGCATCGTTGATGAGAGAGGTCAGAGGAAAATGGCCAGATTAGTTCAAACTGAAAAAAGTCTGCAGTAACTTAAAAAAACAAACAAAAAAAAAAAACACTCTTTACCACCGTGGTGAGCAAAAAGGCATCTCACAAGGCACAACATGCCAAACCTATAGGCTACAACAGCTAATGTGAATGTTAACTGAAGCTCTTGACCTACGTGCTTGGATAACTGCATGAATGAGCATTGGTACAGCTGTTTCTATTAAAGTGGCAAGTGACTGTATGTGCAAGTGAGAACAATTCATGTGACTGTTATAAGTAAATCTAGTGTATGTGAGAGGTAGAGTTTGAGGTAGTGTAAACAGTGCTTCATTGTTGCAGGCTGCCTTATTTGTGTGGCGTGGCATAGATGCAGATTCACTACAGCACAGGACACAGAAATGAAATCAAGAAGAGAGAATGCTTTATGGTACATCATCGAAAATTGAATTGAAACCTTTTATTTGAGACTATAGGGTTGTAAAAGAGGATGTCTACCAGCTTATGGAGGTCAGATGCTATTCTGCTGATGTTTCTGTGTTTGGAATTCACACGAGAACATGGTCTGAAATGTTTCAGTTGAGATGTACATATCATTTATCTGTGTTCATCTTGCAGAACAGAATGTTCTACTAAACCTTTATAGAAGCATTTTTTTGGAACAAAGAATTTGACAGGGATGAAAGAGTTTGCAAACAAGGGACACTGATACATAATAGCAGATGTGTGGTATTATGATAAAGGCTCAGTGAAAGACAGTAAGGACAAACACACTGTATGGTGCATTACTGACTGTCTGGTCAGAGTTAATATTTTTGCTGTCTTTCAGGGTATTTACAAGATATTATTTACTTCTCTCCTTGATTTTCAGCTTTTGATAGATGCTTGTTAACAGCACAGTTTATCATCTCCATTGTACCTATACTATGACCTGTTCAACTTGTGAAATGTGGCAGCTTCTAAATGTCCAAGTTACATAATACCAACTGTCAAGTAACTTTCAAAATATATAATAGGTAGATTATTTTTACACCTCAGAACATACTAGGGGAAAAAGAGAAAAATATAGTCTCCAAAGTCTCCAAAGCTCTTCACTAAAATGTTGGCGTGTTATCCTATTTAGAAAAAAAATGCTTATTTTCAGGATTGGGGAAGGAAGAAAACAAGTGGTCACAAAAAAAAATAAAAATACATGCTCCAGCACACAACATAACACGAACAGTCTCTCTCACTTCTTTTGAGACAGAATTATAAGTCAACACACTCTTTGATAGTACTTTGCACTCTTTAAAGAAAATAACTACCTATTAGGATGAGTATGTAGACTCATCTCAAGACTGCACTAAAGAATGGCACATTTTGCCTTAAGTTGTTTAGTTTACCCTTAAACACATAGTTGGCTCTTTCAGCTTGGCTCCTGCAGTTCAGTGCTAACAGAGTTCTGTTTAACAGAAGACCATCTGAGCAGATTTATGGGTGAGATATCAAAATCAAAGGAGAAAATATGTCTGACCACAAGGGATCAAAGAGATTTAGAGGCAGGTGAGGTCATGCTGTGCCGATGCACAAAACCACAGACAATGAGATGGCTACAGTAAAATCAATTTAAATAATTATGGACAAATCCATTACAGAAAAACAAAAAGAGAATTACATTACAATTTATATACAGTGAATATATGGATAAATGAACAACTGAAATGGAAAAATAGGACTCTTGATAAACTAAATAAATCTGAAAGCCAATTTTAAAAAAAAACATTTTTAAACTGCAACTTAAAATACATCCAATACTGTGCGCTGTAATATGTACCAATCTGCCATAACATTAAAACCACTGCCAGGTGACGTGAATAACATTGTAGGGAGTGTGATGCCCTGGGCAATGTTCTGCTGGGAAAGCTTGGGTCCTGGCATTCATGTGGATGTTACTTTGACACGTATCACCTACCTGAACATTTTTGCAGACCAAGTACACCTCTTCACAGCAACAGTATTCCGTAATGGCAGTGGCCTCTTTCGGCAAGATAATGCGCCCTGACACACTACAAAATTTGTTCAGGAATGGTTTGAGCAACATGACAGAGTGTTCAAAGAGTTGACCTGGCCTCCAAATTCCCCAGATCTCAATTCGATCAAGCATCTGTGGGATGTGCTGGACAAACAAGTCCAATCCATGGAGGCCCCACCTCGCAATTTACAGGACTTACAGGATCTGCTGCTAACGTTGTGGTGCCAGATACCACAGCACACCTTCAGAGGTCTTGTGGAGTCCATGCCTCAACGGGTCAGAGCTGTTTAGGTGGCGCAAGGGGACCTACACAATATTAGGCAGGTGGTTTTAATGTTATGGCTAATCAGTGTAAATTTACTATTCACGTTATACTCCATAATGCAAAAAGATAATGCTTGTTTAAAAAAAAAATAATAATAAAAAATAAAAATCTCCATGCCATCTCATCTGAAGGCAATGGTGCCACCTATGGGTACTCGTTTTAAAATTCAAGAATAGAAAATAAATACTATTTATTTTATATTGTAAATCTCTGAAATAGTTAATACAGATCAACCTTTTAAGATAATGAAGTCATTTTAATAGAATTTATTTACTACACATCTAAATTGGTCTTAAACAGCCTTACCATTAGCATACGGTTCCCTAATGGTAGCATTTGGTTCCCCTTCAGTTATTTTGGGAACCATTTCATAATGTTCTGGGAATGTCCTATTTTGCTTAAAATGTCAGCTCTGTTCCCGAAACATCCAGGTACCTTTAAAACACAATGCTGTCTTATTATTTTATGACAAGGAACTGACAAAGAACAATCTCTAAAGGTTGCTTTCCGGTATTATTTTTTTGTATCTACGAACTAACGCTCTGGGTGCAGACAGCCCATTGAGGTAACATAGAAATACAAATACAAACATAGGCCCTGTTTTAAAACTGTTTTAAAAAATATTCTGGTTTAAGGTTCAGATTTAAGGCAGAATCCCAAATACTCCCCTATAATAGTGGATAATCTGGCCAAACAGGCAGTGAAACATATGGACATAGGTTGTCTAAAACATTAAAAAGTGAACATATTGTCTGTGCATAAGTATTCAATGCTTGTTATTTTGGGAACCACTTGCTGAGAATTTAAGAAATGAATTTTAGGGTTGGTTTGAGTATTTCAGAAAATATCATGGGATTTTCTCACACAACAGTCTCTAGAGTTTACACCAAATAGTGTGAAAAGCAAAAAACATCCTGTGTGCAGAGGGTCTGCAGGCTGAAAAACCTTGTTGATGAGAGAGACCAGAGGAGAATAATCAGACTGGATTGAGCTGACTGAAAGCCTGTAGTAACTCAAATAAGCACACTTTACAACCGTGATGAGCAGAAAAGCATCTCAGAACGCACAACACATCAAACCTTGAGGTGGATGGGCTACAGCAGCAGAAGACCACATCATATTCCACTCCTGTCAGCCAAGCACAAGAATCTGAGGCTATCATGGGCACAGACTCACCCAAACACTTAATCTTCAACTGTCCAGAATGGGTGTGTTTGTGCCATTGTTCATAATAGGGAAACATCAAACCGGATTATGTTCATCTTGTGGTCAAAAAGAAACTGTTGTACATTATACAGTGTGTAGCATTTACTAGGCAAAGAGATGAGCTATTACAGAAATTGAGAGCTACAGGTTCAGTCTACTTCACTTTACCAAATCTACTTATTGTGTCTTAGACAGTCAAAAATACCAAGAGCAATACTTAATTATCTCAGAGTAACAGGATTAGATAATAGTATTATTAGATAGTAGTATTACATATTATTATTAGTTAAATTATGTATACTGCATAAGATTTTTTTTTCTTTCTTTCTTGGGGTAATGTTTTGTTTTCCTTCCTACTTCATACTCCAGTTCAGTTGCTGGCGGTAATACACCATGAGTTTGTTTGTCAATCACCATGAAGTCATACTAGAAGAAGAAAAAGTTTCGCTAACTGCCGCAAAACATTTAAAAAAAAAAGAGGACATGGAACATGAAGTCTAGGAATCCATCTTCTCTTTAGAAAAGAGTACTTTGTTCAATACCATATTAGTGTTATCATTTCTGCTGTATTTGGAGTTGTGTAATGTATGCACCTGTTGTTATTATATAGAGCATATGGTTTTATGTTTCTTTGATTAAAACTCAATAAAAATATATTTTTTTTAATTTATGAAGAAGTAGGAGAAGAAGAAGCAGTTGTTGTTTAGCTCCTGTACTGCAGGCGGCAACATGGCAACGTTTTGTCGGTCTTCGACGAGGAAATTTGAAAATGGCGGCGAAGGCGACTGAAGTGTCAACCTGTTTTCAGCTATTTTTCAGCTATTTTTCGGCTGTTTTCAGCTAAAGTTAGCCTCTATGTTTTTTATTTTTTAAAATTTAGTTATGTGTTAGCTGTTTATATCTCGTTGATTCGGGACTAAAAAAAATATATATTTTTTTTTAGTTGTCATATTTTCTCTAAAGCAAGTGAATAGCTCCGGCTGAAGTGCTGAAGATGGAGCCCGGTTGCAGCACAGGACAGGACAGCATCCTCTCCAGAGTGGCCCTCAATGACAACAAGGCAGGCATGCAAGGTCTCGACAAGGACAAAATCAACAAGATTATTCTCGAAACGACCAAGGTTTGCTGTACTTTTACGCTTAGTATGGATTCAGTATGGAAACCTGATTTAAGGAGCACAGATTTCTTGCCTTTGTTTAAGATGTAGACTTACATGTAGTACAGAAGCCATTATTTCATATTAAATCTATGCACTTATATTCAGTGCCCAGTTTCTCAGGTACAAATACTATACAGGTGCACTTTGTAGGTATACAGGTGCTGTTTTTAAGTCCCACTCTACCCTATACATCAATGAAATGGGACCACAGTATAGACACACTGACATGGTAGTGTGTGTGGTACTGCTGTGAGTCTAATCAGGTGCAGCAGTGTGTCCTAGTGTTTTCTTACACTGTATTTTACCACTTTGTAGGTGTACTTGTGGTTATAGTAGGTCAACTGATGTAAATACAACGCATGTTTATTTTAAAAATAGTTACTGGGTGTATATACGGTGTAGGAATATACAGAAACAGGATAACTACATTGTAGGTAATCTTTTTTCATCATCTTTTTTGCAGGGGTCCAGATTCTATGAGAGCGAACTGAAAAAGGAGCGTCAGTTGAACCAGCGCGTCGAGAAGATGATGCGGTATAAAGCTAAGGTTACTGAACAGCAGATACAGAAAGCGCAAGCAGAGGTACGTTTTTTTATTTGTATTCTGCATTTGAGGCAACTTTCTTTGAATTGTCCCTTAGATGAATAGACGGGATCTGTGAATTGACATTTGTACTATTTTAATAATTCATTCATTCATCTACAGTCACCACTTCATCCTGGTCAGGGTCATAGTGGATCGCAGCATATCCCAGGAATACTGGGCGCAGACATGCATACACCCTCGATGGGACGACAGGCCGTACACACACACATTCACACACACAACTAGAGGCAGTTTACCTGGAGGGAAACTATGTGGACATGAGAAGAACATATTCGAGTTGCAAGGAAGCAAAGCTACCCACTGTGCGACTGTGCTGCCCGTCCTGATTTATTGCATTATAATTTTCTGTCTTGTAGGTGGAAAAGCTGGCTGCTGATCTGGAAAGGAGTCGCAAGCTGGAGAGGGTGATTGTGCATGTGGATATGGATGCATTCTATGCTGCTGTGGAGATGAGAGATTGTCCGGAACTGAAGAATAAACCCATGGCTGTGGGATCCATGAGCATGTTGGTGAGGATCCTGGTCATATATTATTATGTCTTCTCTGACATCACTTTTTTAAGTCTGTTGAGGAGTAGAAAATCTTATCCATAAACCGCCAGTGTGATTGCAGGTTTTTGTTCCAACTAAGCACAAAAAAACCTGGTTCCAGTTGTATAGTCAACTAGTTAGACTGAAAACTATGTATTATTCATATCACATGTGTTTCTGGTGGTTGCAACAGACAGCGTACCTGCAGCGTACAGGACCTTTTGCAGATAAATTTGGAGTATATGCAAGACCTACAGCTCCTAGGATTGCTATTCTCTTCCACTGTATATGTGTTTATGGGCAGAATGTGTTAAATCTGCTGTTTGCTTATGGTTCAGGGCTAATATGGATTGGAGGAACTGGTCTGAAATGTTAACATCAGAGCTAGGTTTTAGTGGTCATATTAAAAACCATGTCCTGTATATATCTTCAAATGTTTAATCAAACATGGCAATACAACATGTTTAACATTTTCAGTCCACTTCAAACTACCATGCCAGGAGGTATGGTGTCCGTGCTGCCATGCCAGGCTTCATTGCTAAGAAGCTCTGCCCGAATTTGGTCATTGTTCCACTCAACTTTGACAAATACAGAGCAGTGAGTGAACAGGTAATGGTCAGTTGTCTCAATCAGCATGATCAGTTTAAGCAAGCTGTGCACTGTCTGTCCCAAACCCCTCTGCATAAAAGTTTAGTACATCTTGCTGTAAGTTTTTATTACATTTGTGTGCTTTGTCTTGAAGGTGCGAGAGGTATTTGCAGACTATGATCCTCACTTTTTGCCCATGAGTTTAGATGAAGCTTGTCTGGATATCACTGAGCATCTGGAGCAAAGGCAGCACTGGCCTGAGTCTATGAGAACATATCAAATCTGTGAAGTGAAGACCACAGCAGGTACTGTGTTTATTAAATATTAATACATAAATATCACTATAGACTTTCAGACTTGTGCACTATTACACAAAAAATTAGAAACACTGTATTCATTATGAAATTTCAAATTGTATATACAGTATCCTCTTGCCGCATGCCTTAGGAAATTGATTGAGAATTTTTTCCCCCTCATATTCCACTGAAAGACGTTAATGAACTCCAGACCACTGTTGGAGCAGAGACAGATACCCTCTCCCCTGTGCTGTTTGAGGACAGCCCAGGTTCCTCCCCTACTGTCCCAGGGGCTGATGGGAAGGTGGAGGTATTTGGGACAACTCCTGAAGAAGCTGTGAGGGAGATGCGCTTTCGTATCGAGCAGAAAACAACGCTGACTGCAAGTGCTGGTAATACACAGAATTACTGCATTTTATTTATTCATAGTGGACAAAAGATGATTTATAAAACAAGTCTGGTGGATTTTGTTTCATTATTCTAATAGGTATCGCACCGAACATGATGCTCGCGAAAGTGTGCAGTGATAAGAACAAGCCCAATGGTCAATACAGAATTCTTCCTGAGAGAAAGGCTGTGATGGACTTCATCCAAGAGCTGCCTGTTCGGAAGGTTTTTGCTGTCTAATGATTACAGACACACAAGTTGGGTACTGCCAAGATGGTGACTATAAAAATGCTAAATGTGTTTGTTTTGCAGATCTCTGGGATCGGGAAAGTGACTGAGAAGATGCTAGCTGCATTAGGCATCATCACTTGTTCCCAGCTTGGACAGCAGATGGCGATGCTCTCATTGCTCTTCTCTGAAACAACTTGGCACCACTTCCTCCAAATTTCACTGGGGCTTGGCTCTACTCACATAGACAGGTGTGTTTCATTGAATTATTTGGTCTGTCTGAACTACAGTAAGATTCCCCTTTTTTCTTTTTTTTCTTTTTTTTTTTTTTAAATAAATAAATGCTGCCAAAGCTTACTCCTTGTCTTAGTAATTTAAAATCTGAAAAATACTTCATGGACTCCACAAGACCTCTGAAAGTGTGCTGTGGTATCTGGCACCAAGACCTTACTAGCAGATCCTTACTAGCAGTCCTGTAAGTTGTGAGGTGGGGCCTCCATGGATCGGACTTGTTTTTCCAGCACATCCCACAGATGCTCGATCGGATTGAGATCTGGGGAATTTGGAGGCCAAGTCACTTGAACTCCATGTCATGTTCCTCAAATCATTCCTGAACAATTTTTGCAGTGTGGCAGGGTGCATTATCCTGCTGAAAGAGGCCACTGCCATTAGGGAATACCGATGCCATGAAGGAGTGTAATTGGTCTGCAACAATGTTTAGGTAGGTGGTATGTGTGGTATGTGTCATCCACATGAATGTCTGGACCCAAAGTTTCCCAGCAGAACATTGCCCAGAGCATCACACTGCCTCTGCTGGCTTGTCTTCTTCCCATAGTGCATCCTGGTGCCATCTCTTCCCCAGGTACCTACACAGCCCCATACCCAGCAAGCTGCGATGCACTGTGTGTTCTGACACCTTTCTGTCAAAGCCTGCATTAACTTTTTCAGCAGTTTGTGCTACAGTAGCTCTTCTGTTGGATCGGACCAGACGGGCTAACCGGTTGTCCTTCCTTGGATCACTTTTGGTAGGTAATAACCACTGAAACATCCAGAAACATCCCACAAGACCTTCCATTTTGGAGATGCTCTGACCCAGTCATCTAGCTATCAAAATTTGGCCCTTGTCAAAGTCTCTCAGATGCTTGCGCTTGCTAATTTTTCCTGCTTCCATCAACTTCAAGAACCAACTGTTCACTTGCTGCCTAATATATGCCACCCCTTGACAGGTGCCATTGTAACAAGATAATCAATGTTATTCACTTCTCCTGTGAGTGGTTTAAATGTTATGGCTGATCTGTATATTCTGCTGATGTATAGCCCTCCTTTGGCAAGAGTTTTATTTTTTTTAAGTTTATTATTTCTGTCTTTGTGTCTGCAGAGATTCTGAGAGAAAAAGCATGAGCACAGAAAGGTAACTTGTTCTTTTACACAACAGGCTGTTACATATTTTGGACATCTAAATGTCTTCAGGGTTAAGAAATTGAAGAAAACAAAATGGAAATGCACTTTAGGCTTTAAGATCTGTAATGGTATTGTCAAGCCTAGTGTTTTGAACTAGAATGAACCATGATGCTTTCTATGGCAGGACATTTGCTGAGATGAGCAATGCAGACGAGCAGTATTCACTGTGCAGAGAGCTCTGTCATGATTTGGCAAAGGATCTACAGAGGGAGGGCCTCAAGGTACCGCTTCACATTAATCAATTTTATACTGTGCCTGTGAGAAGCTGGTAATGATAAAGAACGCTCTGTCTGAGCTATATATATTTTTTAGCTCAGCTGCCAGTGTTTAATTTAAAATTGAGACTTACATTCACAACACAGCAGTTCACGTAATACACTTTTATTACACACACAGGGTAAAACTGTCACTTTGAAACTGAAGAATGTCAACTTTGAGGTGAAGACAAAAGCATTCTCACTGCAGTGTGCTGTGTGCACTGAAGAGGAGATTTTTGCTGCTGCTAAGGACCTTTTGAAAGCCGAGATTGATAATGTCAGCCCTCTACCCCTGAGGCTGAGATTAATGGGTACACAGTTTGTTTGTTTTTCTTCAGTGATATCTCTTCAGTTATTACTCTGTTGATGTTTGATGAATCCACATATGATGGAAAGGCCTCTCCTAGTTATCGGGATCATATAATGGAGTTGTGATTGTTTTATGTTTTGCACTTGTTATTTACTCAAGTGACAAAAATTATTTTTGTATACCCATTAACACATCTGGTTAATGTCATAAAATTACATGAGTAGGTTGCCTAACTGCTTTGTTGACAGGATCCATTTTTTCCTGTCATTAGATAGAGAAATAACAGCAAGTAATTACCTTCAATGACATGATTACCAGCACTAGAAAAGGCTTCTCCATCTGTTGAAGAATGCATCAAATTTAAGAGCTCTATTAGTGTCTGAACTTAACGCATCACTGGAATGCGAAATGCAGTTACAGCAGTGAAAAAACATGAAGTCAGCAGTCAATTCTTAAAAAAAAAAAAAAGAAAGAAAGCAATACTCTGCTGATAGATTTTTACCAAAGAGATCTACTACTGTAAGAGCAATGCAATGAAGGTTCTGCTTTTCAGTGTGTAACATTTTTTGGCATGTCACTAATGAAATGTAATACAGTCTGTGTGTCGTATTTCATGTTAACTGGATTTGCACAGTGAAATGCAATTCAGTGGCATGGATTGCTTTTAAACATGGATTATATTCACTTCTGATGCAAGTTCAGCATTTAATTCATAAAATGCAATCCCTGTTAATTATTTTTATTTGATAGATCAAGCAGTGTAAGAGCAATGCAATGAAGGTTTTGGTTTTCAGTGTGGTATGTTTCCTTACATCACTAATGTAGAGGAATACCATTTGTGTTGTATTTATATATATATATTTGTATTTATATTATGTTTTTTTTCTATTGCTTTTCTATCATGGTATCTTCTCCATATTTGTAATGCTACTAAAACCTTTTCATTTTGTCTCCTATTGTTTTAATTTTTTTCTTTCTAATCTTTGAGTTTTTTTCTCTCTTTACTAGGTGTTCGGGTCTCAAGCTTCATCAGTGTTGATGATAAACAGCCCCAGCAGAAAAGCATTGTGGGATTTCTGAAGATAGCATCAGACTGTAGCAGTTCAGCCCAGCCATCCAAATCAGAAATGGTCAGTGTGTTAGGTTCTAGTGTCAGTTTAACAAGGGAACAGTGTCCTGAGACCAGAAGTGCTTCATTTACAGGGGAGACTTCCAAACCATTCAGTAAGTGGAGGACAGAATCTGGTTGTACAGCTGAACCTCAGCAACAGACCTTTTTCCAAAAGGCCCATGCAAAGAGGCTGCAAAAGCAATATGAGCAAGAAGAAACATCAGACAAAATATTTAAATGTTTACCAGCAGACTCAACAAATAACTCTGCCTTTATTGTCACAACCCACAAACCAACAGTCAAAACTGAAGAAACTCAGACATGCACATGGAAAAGACATCCGGATACAGATGACACTGCAGCCAAAGCTGACTCAAGTTTGTCCACAACAAACAAAGTATCATATGCAAGCCAAACAAAAACACAGTCTGCAAATATGCTGCAATGTTTTACATGTCCTGTGTGCTTCAATCAAATAGAAACTAAAAACCTCTCATCATTCAACCAGCATATAGATGAGTGTCTTAGCGGTGAACTGGACAATAAGAGGACATCCATGGATGGATGTCAAGATGTGTGTCAGGAAGAGAAACTATTGGGCAAGCAGGATGAAGCAAAAAAAGAGCACATTCATCATAAAGTCACAGATTTAAACTCAGGAAGCAGGACATCAATATTGAAAAGAAACAATGAAAGACCTTACACCAGCTCTTCCACACCACTTTTTGAAAACAGTGCACATTCTGATTTTAGAACACCGTTTTTTAAACGCTTTAAAAGTACAAGCGAAAAGAGTTCCTTCGTGCCTCATGAAGCCATGAGTGATTCTGGATCTGTATCCTTCCAACAGACAGCTAGTTCAGTTGAAGTTATTAGTGAGCCACTGCACAAGATGGTCCCCATCTTGACATGTCCAGTGTGCAGTCAGGCTCAGGATACTGATGACCTCATTCTCTTCAACCATCATGTGGACATGTGTCTTAACCAGGAAGTGCTTTTGGAGTTTAGAGAAGCTGTTCCTCCAATGGCTCAGTCAGATTCCAAAGTCAAAGGTCAGTGTCTTAGATGAATACTTTATAATACTGAGTAATATACGGTAAATTCAGTATTGGAATGTGTTAGGCTATGTGTTGGCAAATATAGGACTTTTTTCTTGTGCTATTTGAATACATTGATTATTTTGCAGATCTTGAGAAATTGTCTACTGCAAGAGGAAAGAGCAAAAGGTCAGGTCCTTTTACTTATACATCTATGGTAGCTATGAATGACCTGTTAATAAGAACACAGTTTCAGGAGATTTGAATATAGTTTTTCTTTATGCAAACCAGTACTGATGTGTGTGTGCATACCTTTTAATTGCAGACGAGGATCATCACCACCTCCTCCCCCAAAGAAAACCAAAGCCATCAGCACAAGACACACCATTGATAAATTCTTCAAAGGAAACTGCAATCAGAAATTTTAATATGCTTCATTTTATCTCTTGGTGTCTGTGTCTGCTACGCCAGATTGCAGGTACAGACCAAGCGGTGTGACTGTCAATGATGTAATGAATGTTTAAAAAAAAAAAAAAAAAAAAAAAAGCCATTGTTATTCAAGATGTTTTGCTGAGTTTCCATTCTGGATGGAAAAAAAAAGTGATATAAAAAATGGGGAAAATATGCTGCTCTATCAAATCTGATTGTTATGATTATAATACAATGTTTGCACTTTTACCTTGTGTGCTGTGCTATGAGAAGTATTTTATCACTAATTAAACACAAATGAAGCACTTTATTAGACCATGTAGAAATTTAGAAGGATCAAAGCCATAAATTAACAGTTAGGTGTTTTTTGTTTTTTTTTAAGGAAAGCAACCCTGAAAGGTTTGAAATTAAACATTGTAATATTGCACATTTAATATTTTACACATTTGTATTTAAAATGTATCAAATGAAAAATTAAAATATTCTTCTCATGATCCCTGTTTGCGTCAGTACTTTCATAGCTCATTTTCACATTTGAAGACAAATACTTCCATATATTTTCATGTATGAATATTGTAGTACGTGTATAGTATTTGTATGATTGTATGTATTTAATATTATAATACCCAGTATTCTCTCTCCCTATCCTATTTCCCACTTCTATTCTAAATTTGCATGAGCAAATGCATTCCCTGAGCTTGTCGCTACCATCAGCAATTGATGAATATTACCTGTATGTACTTCGGGTAAGAGTAAATTTCCTTGGGTGTAGCCTACTACAGCAAATAAACCGAACCACTTCATAAACCACTTTCTGTTTAAAAGCAAAGAGCTCCTGCGCTATACAAAGCACCATGGAGGAGAGAGTTTTGGCTTTGAAAAACAGAATAATGAAAAATCCTTTGCTGAAAAAGGAAAACTTGAATCCTAAAGCATGGATTAATTCAGAGCATGTTAAAGATTTCACGGATTTCATCCTCCAGAAAGAGCCAGAGGCAGACACAGATTTCGATAATGTGGAGATGTGTAAGTACACACTGGAATACAGAATTAGTTTAATTATTTAGGAGCAACATGGTTACATGGAAACACTTTAAACAGTTATTTCTTTATAGTTGAAGTGATTTCATTCACTTGTTTGGTATGTTTGGTATATGCCATAGGTAAAGTATAATTTTTCAGCTGTAACATTATTTGTGGATAATGTATTCTTCATGATCTGAGTGGTACTAGTATAATATGCCTCAGTAATAAGACACTGGTGTGAAGTGAACTTTGCCTCATGCTTCACCTGCCTGGAATTTTCTATATACGGATGATAAATAAAGGAGATTTGTGTTCACCAGTTCCCATGAGTGAATCATTAATATTCACACAAGAGAGCCTTCAAGCCATCCATGAAGTAAACGCCTAACACAAATACTGTTTTTGTGTACTCTTGTCAGTATGTGTTATATTTATTTATGAAGACAGCCCAAACAGCTAAGATAAATGGCTCTGTTTATTAGTCATTTGCTTCTTTGCTCTAGTGCTAGAGACTGAAAAAGAATACATCGAAGCAGCAAAAAGGAACGATGTGGAAACCATGAAGCTTTTAGGACGGGCTGTGAATGTTAATGCTAAAAACGTGGTACGTCAATAATATGATTTGCTTGTATTCTATGACGCTCATGTGCAAAATCACCAATCAGTATAATTGAAATGTCTCAGAGGCAAAATTGCTGGCATTTATTATTGTTAGTTAGCTAGCTCATGTCTGCCTCAGAGGTAGCATACCACTCCACTACTTAATAGCTGACACACACTTGTACCTTCACATTTCCTAACAAAATATACAGACTGTCAGCAAGCTAGCTTTCCAGATAGTTAGCTATTTTAACTGGACAGAAGAATACCTACAGTAGATAGCACTCCCTAGGGTGCTAGACGGAAATGTTTTGCTAAGAGTGTAGTTAAATTTGCAAGTGTTATATTAAAGAAAGGAATAAAAATAAGCTAATTTAGAAGTAAATAATGTTATTTGATAGCAGTAGGTGGCCCATATACTCTTAAGGTTAAATCTTCTTTGTTTTGTCCCTCAGGGAGAACTCTTAAAGACTCTCTGTAGAAACCTACAATAAAGTGTATTCCTATCAAAGAGTATTCACATTAGAATTCATTTAGGAAGAGATGAACCTGTAACTATCAAAAGAACTCTTGAATAACCCTGTATTTCTGAGTGGAGGTTCAGAAAAAGCTTTTAAGGAAAATTCTGCTTGTTGAAACCTTATAGATTGACTTTCACTGTATTAATATGAATCTAGAACTTTCTAAATCACTCTTGTCGCCTCTTAGCACAATCGAACAGCACTTCACTATGCTGTAGCCTGCAAAAACACAGAAGCTGTTGATCTCCTTCTCAGAAGAAGAGCAAAACTAGACTTACAGGACAAGGTATGGCATACTATGTGATTCAAATATTCAGAATACACCAAGACTGAGGACATGCTGCATCCAGTTTTACATCATCCTACATCTTCTCACACAGTATGGAGTCACTGCTATTCACCTCGCTGCATGGTTTGGCAGCTTGGAAATCCTGAAGCTACTTGTACAGAGTGGTGCTGATCAGAGGGTTGAGAACATGGTGAGGTTGTGATCATCTAAATCTAAATTCAGTATCAGTATCATGTCTCCTATAGAGAAATATTTTTGACATCAGCATCCTGGTTTAAAGCATGTCATTCTGCCTTCAGGAAGGGATGAACATGATGCACTGCGCTGCTGTAAACGATCACACAGACATCGCGGCGTACATTGTTGATGACCTTCAAATGAGAGAACTCGACAAAGAAGACCATGTATGACATCATGTTTTATTCTTTTATTTCTAACTGCTAAACAGAAGCTACAATTTCTGAAAGATTATCAAAAAATGACACAAAATAAGAATCAGTGGTTCTCTAACTTTTTTGGCTACGGTGTCCTGTTTCCATGATCCTTTAAGCCAAATACCCCTTCAGCAGACCAGATTCTTAAAAAAAAAATGTAAGAGAAAGAACATATAGCATAAACGAAGTATTCAATATAACAATTACCCATATTGGAGAATACAATATACGGTATACTATATATCAGCTAGAAAATGAATACATTATTTAATAATAAAGAGTTAGACAGTTTCTCTGATGCAAACTCCATTCCTACATATTCACGTTTTAACTGCCAAAATTTTTGAGTGCCAGTTCTGGTTTTCTTTTTAACTGGGCTTGTACTGTCATTTGTAGGTGGATATTGTAAACCTTTTGTTTCTTAACTAAGCCACTTGTCCATTTGGCATTAAATGCAGCATGTCTTATTCATGTTTATGTTCTAGGTTCTACAGAAACATAATGCTTTTAATTATAAATCCAGTTCTGATGCACAGTAATTATTATTTAGTTACTTCCAGTATTAAATCCATTTAATTATAACAGTAGTACTACTTCCATTGAAACATATACTAGTACCATTTTCTTTAAAATTTTCTTTTTTAAAGTATCACTTGAATTTAGGGTATTGTATTAATGTATCCAAAATCCTGGATGTACCAAAGCAGTTTGTTGATGTGCGTTTAGCATGGAAACAGGCCATTCGCTGTGGCAGCAGAGCATGGCTGTGTGCGGATGTTGCAGATGATGATGGAGGAGCCTTACAAAATGGCCACCATGGAGGAAAATCAGGTCCATGTCACATTTTCTACAAAATATTTGCATTTTTGTTCCTTAAACCAGTTCATAGTACTGATTAGTTGTTAGAAACATTAACCAGAAACTTTTATGTTTCTCTGTTAGTGACCAAAAGGTTGTGCTCTGCCTTTCAGAAAGGTCCTTCATTATAAACAGCTCAGTTGTTTGCTTGACTGTGCCTTGGTAGGGTACATCAAATGAATAAATGCACATCTTAATGTTATATAAAAAGGTTAATGTTATGTAATTTGTTTTATATATTTATTTGTCTAGCAAATCTAATGAATTAATTATTTTTTGTTATGTATGCTATATGGCCAAAAGTTTGTGGACACCTGACACAGTCATATGTCCTTGATGAACATACCATTACAGATTTAGACTCCTTTGCTGTGCACTCTTCTGGGAAGGCTTTTCACTAGATTTTGGAGCATGGCTGTGGGAACTGCTCATTCAGCTACAAGAGCATTAGTGAAGTCAGGCTTTGGTGTCGGGCGAGGAGGCCTGGGGCTCAGTCGGTCTTCCAATTCATCCCAAAGGTGTTCAGTGGGGTTGAGGTCAGGGTTTTGTGCAGGCCACTCGAGTTCTATCACACCAACCTTGGCAAACCATGTCTCACTTTGTGCACGGGGGCATTGTGATGCTGGAACAGGTTTGCACCCCTTAGATTCAGTGAAGGGAAATTGTAATGCTACAAAATACAAACACATCCTATACAATTGTGTGATTCCAACTTTGTGGCAACAGTTTGGGGAAAATCCACATATGGATGTGGATGTGATGGTCAGGAGTCCAAATACTTTTAGCCGTATAGTGTAGGTATTGAATTCCAGGAAAAGTGCTTTCACTGTAAGTGTGCATGAAAAGACAAGGCAGTCAAGGAAATGGCCTCACAGAGATGTGTTTATCCACCGCTCAGCAGAAAGGAGACACACCTTTGCATCTTGCTTCTAAGAATGGCCATCTCGGTGCCGTGCAGCTGCTGCTTGATTATTTTGAGGTCCGCAATGAAGTCAATCATGTAAGTAAAGAGAAATCTAAATCTGGGTGAAATGTCATTAAAATTACTGTAGTATTGGAATACCTTAGTGTCCTATATAATAAGAAAGCATCCAGATCTTTACAGAATAGCACTCATATTGAATGCCATCTTCACAGTGTAAACTTATATGCCATTCATTTTTAGGCTGGGGAAACACCACTGTATTTAGCTGCTGATGGAGCTCATGAGGACTGTGTTTTGGCTCTGCTAGAAGCTGACTGTGACCCAAACATTCCCACTACAGTATGTAAGAAATCCCTTTGGAAGCAGCAAAATCTCAAAGACTTTATGATTCTGTCAGTACATTAGTGAGCTGATTCCACAAATTAACCTGATTGTGTTTTCACCATAATCTTGCTTTCTTAATATTTGCTTTCAGAACAGGACAAGCCCTCTCCATTCTGTGTGTGAAAAGGGCTACATGCCAGTGGTGAAGCTCCTTGTTGATCATGGTGCTCAAATGAATATTCAAAACCAAGTAAATCTCTAAAACAATTCTTCACTACACCCAGACATGCAATGCTACTTGCCTTTACGACTGTGTGAATCTAATATGATGTACATAATCGGGGGTGGAGAAAAATACAGGGTATGGTGTCAAAATCTTGTGTGTGGAGGAAAAGTGGAGGTAGATAGTGCACATTATACTTGAGTGAAAGTTAAAATGTTCACACTTAAATGTACTCAAATATGTGAAATATTTAAAATTGACAAGCAAATTAGTGCAACTGAAATTTATTTGTCCAACATTGTCTCTAAGGATTGGAGTGGGGGTAGTGTTTAGACCTTTGCTTACAACTTAATTCAGAACTGTCATGGTATTTGTTGTATAATGTACAGAGATTCAGTAATACTCATATACACTCCTTACTCAATGATGTATATACACTATATGGCCAAAAGTATATGGACACCTGACCATCATACCCATATGTGCCCATTCCAAACCCATGGGCATTAACACGGAGTTGGTCGCCCTTTCCCTATTATGATAACCTCCACTCTTCTGGGAAGGATTTCCACTAGATTTTGTAACATGGCTGTGGGGATTTGTGCCCATTCAGCCACAAGAGCATTAGTGAGGTTGGGCACTGATTTCGAGTGAGAAGGTCTGATGCACAGTTGGCATTCCAATTCATCCCAGAGTTGTTTAGTGGGGTTTGAGGTCAGGGCTCAGGCCACTCGAGTTCTTCCACGTTAACCTTGGCAAACCATGTCTTTATGAACCTTGCTTTGAGCACAGGGGTATTGTCATGATGAAACAGGTTTGGGCACCTTAATTCCAGTGAAGGGAATTCATAATGCTACAGCATACAAGAACATTCTAGATAACTGTGTGCTTCCAACTTTGTGGAAACAGTTTGGGGAAGAACCACATGTGGACCATATACTTTTAGTCATATAGTGTATCAAAAGAAAAAAAAAACAATGATTTTCAGGATTTGTAACACTTGCAAGGTCTAAAATTAAAATGTGATGGGTAAAAACATGTAAAAAGCATTGAAATGGAATTGACTAAGAATAGTAGTTAATGAATACAGTATTAGTATTAATATTCAATTGTACCAAGAATAAATCTCTAAAAATAACACTTAATTATAGTAATGAAGTACAATCACTTAAGTACTTTTGACTTCAGTAAATAATACAGATTGTGATGAAAATGTGCTTCTTACAAATAAAAAAAAATCTTTTCATAAAAAATATGGAAAAGTTTAAAATTTGATATTAACTCTCAAAATATTCTGTACTGTTTCTAGCATTTACAGACACCATATCACTTAGCAGTGAAGAACTGTCACACTACAGTGATTGAATCTCTGCTGGAATCTCACTGTGACACCGATATCACAGATCATGTAGGTTACTATTGCCCAAATACCCTCTTAGGGACCAATGCATTTCATTTATCCTTCATACTATCCATTTTTTAATCCCTTATTCCATAAACTTTCTTCCCAACTTTTCTTTTCCTTCCTCCCTCCCTCACTGTCCTTACTTACTTACTTAAGCAAGACTATTTACCTTACTTACTCCTTACTAACTTTCTCTCTCAATATCCTTCCTTCCCATCAAACCTCCTTCAAAACTCCCTTTCTTTTAAATGCCCCCTCCCTTCCTTTCTCCCTCTTTCTTTCCTACCTAACTTTCCCTTCAAATATTATTCCTTCCTTCCAAACTCCCTTTCTTTTAAACCATTCACTTCCTTATGAGCTTGCTAACTTACCTTCCTTCCTTCCTTCCCTCCCTCCCTTCCTTCTCAGCTTCCTTCCTTCTGGATATTGTAAATGTGTAGACCTCTGTATTTAAAATGACTCGATGTGACTTTATTCCTTCATCACCTTTAGCTGGGCCAGACCGCACTCCATATAGCAGCAGAATTGGGCAAGGTGGATGTGATTGAGATTATTCTGAAAGCTGGCGTGAATATGGAGATTAAAGACAGGGTAAATCATACCTGAATCCTTATTGGGACACCAACAATTTCTAAATGAAGGCATTTTGATGAAGCTATTTGTTTTAAACTCCAGCAAAGTAAAACAGCCTTGGGAGTGGCAGCTAGAGCCGATGCAGTGATCATTGTAGACATGATCATCAAAGCTGAAAGATACTTCAGTTGGATAAAGGTGAGTACTCAAAATGTGCAGCTGAGACTGAACAGAAGCCTTCCTTGGTAATGCCTTTCATAATATCCTGTGATGACATTTGATATTAAATTTGCATGAGTGATTAATGTAATTTCACACCACATATGATATCATACCAAAATGTCAGCGCAGCAGATTTGTTTTGCCAGTGGGCTTCTCAATACAGTTTGATAAGCAATTAACTAACTAACAGAGACAGTAACTATCAGAGACTGACTGGGGATAATATTGGATAATGTGCCTAGCTGTATTATTTCAGCACCTGTGTTTTTATAAGCATCTGGCCTTTCTCAGAATTGGACCTTATTGTATTAGTCCAATGCAGAAACTAATGAAGACCTTCATGATGAGTTTTCTCTAACATTTAAACCGGACCACCGCGCTGAGATGAAACAGGTGCGCAATACGCTGTGGAATCTGGCCTACAGGCTTCTCAGCAAAAATGAGTGGAAAAAGCTAGCAGAGCATTGGGCCTTTACCGAGGAGCAGATTGCTGCCATTGAGGAGCAGTGGACAGGTGAGGAAACATAATTTATTTACTTTTACTTATTGCTGTAATTATGTACAATATATACACATATGTACAGCATGAGGAAATCTTTTTTGCATATAGTCTGAGTGCAAGGTCAGACATGGTATCCACAAGATTGGGGGAATCCTTTTTTCAAAATGCTAACGTTATCTGCTATGTACCTCCTGCTAAAACTGTGTTTGAATTTTGGAGGGTAATAAAATCTTTAAAGGTACTGTAAGATTGCAGATATTTTTATCTCCTAAATAACTTTCATTAATGAATGAAACCCTAAGATGGTGTCTAAAATTACTGTATTCATCTTACACCAAGTTTCACCTCCCCTAGTCCCACAAGCAGTCCTCCATCTTTGCTAGAGAATCTGTTGTTTTGTAAATAAATGTGGCCAAGAACCAACTGAGTCAATCTGATGACACAGCAGACAACCAACCACAGATCTTTCCCCACAGCCCTTCAGCAAACACACAGGATTATAATTTACTTACAAACAGCTTTACACAAAATTATTGTATCATTGTATCACAAAAGTGTATTTTCCTTCATATAAGTGCATACACACTGAAGTGCAGTGAGCAAATCAGATTGCCATCTTCAAGATCCTGAAGGCTGTGGCCAGAAAAGTGTACAACAGATCAAATGCTCCAAATAGACTGGCTGCACTGTAATACCTAGAGACCTGGTGGTGTGTGTTTAGGTCCTAACAGTTACCAGGAGCATGGAAACAGAATGCTACTCATTTGGCTCCATGGAGTTTTAGTTGCTCAGAGAAACCCAGCCAAGGAGCTCTACCAGGGACTAATTGCTATTGGCAATATCAAAATGGCAGGTGAGATTAGGTTTATTATTCCATACACTTTGTTCTTTTGAAAATTGAGCCATTTAATCCATCTCGTATGATTTGTTTATTAAATTAGTTTATTTTATTTGTTTATTAAATTAGTTTATTTGATTTGTGTACCTGGCATCTTGTATAAAATCCTGCCCTATCTGTCCCAACAGAAAAACTAAGGATGGAGGGAGAGGACAACAGTAAACGGAAATGTGAAATTTCATGAAGGGCTGGAAACTGAATGTAAAAAATACTTTATTTCATTCATCAGTCTTGAGAAGCATGTACCATGACATTACTTTAATAAACATACCTGTTTCTTCAACCGACGATTTACATTCATTTTTACCAACACACGAAATCTGTACAGAATTGTGCAGATATGTGGTTAATTTAACTTCACTTCCCAGAAGACGCTGCTGAAAATAATCACATCACACATTATCATCATCAGGGACAGACAAACTGCCACACAAAAAAAAAAAAAAAAAAAAAAAAAAAAAAAAAACCCCATGAATTAAATAAAAGGCATCTCTAAAATTCATTAGTATAAAAATACTTTAAAACATACAAAAGGTTTAATAAACCATTATAAACATTAAAAATGTAATGTAAACCTGAATGGACAATATAAAACCTTCAAAACAAGAAGCCCTGATTCTCTAATAAGAGGTTTTAGCTGTAACACGCAACTAGATTTGACACTTAGCAAATTTATTCCATTGTACGTCACTGCTGTGTAAATGACACTCAGATTTATGTGGGATGGCATGAGGGGATGGTGTACGTGTGTGTATGTGTGTTAGTCCACTACTTTAATGGAGTGGATGTGAAATGCAGAGGACGGCTGTCCCCTGGGCTGGCTGGAGCTTTTAGTACTGGACACGGTGTGACTCTGCAGAGCAGAGCGAGGAAACTTGGCCGCCGTTGCCTGACCGAGGGTAACCTGGAACAGAACAGAGAGCTTAGAAAAAATGAATATCAAAGTGCTGAAGTGGCTTTTGTTTCATTGAACTCACTTTCGATAGGAGCTGTAAAAAAATAGCCCAAAAACGATCTCTGTATTTTAACATAAAATCACAGTTTTATTTTAGTTTTTAATCACAAATCATTGTTAAATATTTGCTTACTTTTACCTCTCTTTTGTACTTCCTATTAATTGTCTATTTATTTTATGTACCATTTCATCTGGTCAGCAAAGTTTTATTTAGATTTTTATAAATACTGTAAAGTACTTTGAGCTCCCATTTTAAAAAATGTTTGCTATATAAATAATGATGAAATATGATGGGAAACAGCATGATCTCATTAGACAAGACATTAATAGTCGTTTAATGTTTAATTTATATTAAAAATTTGGAAAAAGAAAAAAAAAAAAAACCACAAAACAATACTAAAACAAACCATAGACCTATAGGCAGAGTCCAGAAGTTGTTACCGTGACTGAATTTCAGCGGGATCACAGTGCCACTGATGGCCAGCGATGGCCTCAAAAGATACTGTTCACTCAGTAATAACTGTACACGGACATGTGCTTAAAATACCAAAACAAGCATACTTCATATGTCTAGGGCATACTAATAAAGCAAATTATAAACACCAAACATGGGCTGATCAGGGGAAATTGTGTAAATTTCATTTTCCATTATTGCCTTAAGCAATTTTTCTGCTTTATTAGATTTATTTATATGTTGTTTTATTATTGCTACTATATTTGATACCTGACTGACAGGGTGGTGTCTCTCCACAACGATGGAGCTCATGGGAGGAGCCACACCCATGACATTCAGGTTGCTGGGGTTACGGCCTGTCTTGGCCAGTTCTGAGCGTCCCGTGATACGTGCAGTCACTGTCTTTGAAGCTTTCTGTTGACCAGCTGTTACTGTCCGTACACTCGTCTGTGGGAACATAAAAAACAAACCAAACTGAGCCATTCACGTCATTTCCTGCCTTGATTGTTCAATATGCAATGCTGCCTTGCTTTTTTACCTGTCGAAGGGAACTTGTGATGCCTCCAGGTGCTAAAGCAGTGTTCACTACTGTAGCGGAGGGCAGTGCGTCTGTCCGGCTGGCTGCTGTACAACAGCCGGGCTGAGAGCTAAACCGATCCTGCAACAGAGGAAACATCAGCTACTACACAGCGATATAAAGTACAGGCTAGTAAACATGCCTATAACAGTCATGCTTGTAACGAACTGTACAGGGTTCCTGCTCATTTCAGGATTTTCCTTAATATACGACACCTGTTGCTCATCTTAAAATGACTCGTATCAGCTGATATCCGTAACATTAAAGTCAACAATACAACTTTAATGGTCTTTTATTAACTAAAACACACTAATATTCAGGCTTACTCACTGTTAGAGACCAGTGTCTGGTTACGTTTTAAGTCAGGTTTTAAAATTGTTCAAATCTTCAGGTCCCTCCAAATAACCAATTAAAATTTGGTGCTCTTATGTATATATCATTCATCTGTTCACATGTGACACAAAACATTCCCGATTATAATACATAGGCCTGTACATTCATACTCAAATGGGGGACCAGTGGCCAAAAATATTTGCATACCTTATTTATTATTTTAACAAAAATATTCATAATAAAATGCATTCTTAGTGGCTAATAACCCAAAGATACATTTTCTTCCCCATTTACCATATGATGTCCACTGACTAGATATCTAGTCTCTAGGTAAATCTTCTAGGTGTTCCAGGATGTGTGTAACCCCTGGTGTGGCAAATCATTGATTGACCTAATTATCTGGTCTGGAGATTCAGATTCCACTCACTAACAAGGACTTGCATTAGCACCATATCTGCTTTTAATCAGAAATGAAACTTAAAAGAAATAATTCCCACCAGGGCAAAGAACATATAATAACATATGAACTGATTATTGGTACAGGGGAAAATGGGTCAATGCACAGGATCATATATTTTTGTGTGATGTTAGGGAAGAAAAGGTGGGGAAGAAAAGTGTGTCCTATTTAAGCAATGCCTCCATAGTGTTCATGTCTTACTGCTTCTGTGTCATCTGTATTAGTGCGGGTGAGGACGGGCTGCACTGGAGTCTCCATGCTGATTGGGCTTAGGCGTGCTGAAGATGCAGTAAAGAGTGGACGACTGGCCATTGAGCTAGAACTGGGTTCGTCTCCTGAGGGTGGCGCTTCTGAAGGAAGAACATAGTTTACTGTGTTTATTCAGTTATGATGATTCACACCCATCAACAGAAAACATGGAAACACATTTGCCCACATTTACCCCAGCACATACTGTACTTCAGCTGGCTGTTCAGAAACACAGAGTTTGTGAAATTTCACAGTGTTTCTAAATGAAGTCACCACTGACTGTTCTATTTTCAGTTACACAATGCCCAAATAACAGATAGCTATTCATGAGACAGAGTATGTGACAAGTGACATCAAAAGACTTGCATTAAATCATAGATATGTATAGCACTAGTGAGGTAGAATAGACTACAACTACCAACACTCTACAACACTGCCTTATTCCTGAATTGATTTCACCGATGAAGAATGGCAGATTCTGCAGGCCTATTAGAGACCTACATAACAGTCTGGTCAATAGCATGCTTGTTGCTATACTGACATTGAACTGTGCCTCATATTTTCACCCAAGTTCCTTATTGTCTTCGAGGGATAAAAGTATGATTGATCAATTTAAACACAAGGCCAGAGCATCAATATTAATGCATAGTGTTTCATCATAGTATCTCACAGAACCTGAATTAACATAGCAATAAAGGCAGCTTAGAAGGTCAAAATTCTGAGCCCCAAATACATTGCACCATGTTTTCATCAGTTGTTTTGTCCTACATTACATTGTTTCTGTCCCTCCTCTCTCCAGACCACCCAACATATTAGTTGCAAGGTGTCTGGGATAGCAAAGCCGTACATTCGACTTGTATGGCCCAGAGTAATGGTTTTTGTACATTTTTTAGAGAGAAAGTTTGGCCTACCTCGCTCCTGTCTGCCTCCATCTGCAGTGTGGAACATGCTGAGAGCCTCGATGTTAAGAGCACAGACACCACGCATGAAAGCCTTCTTCATGGAGTCTTCATAGCGCTCTCTCTCTCTGTGCAACCTTTGGATCTCAGCTTGGGCTTTCTGCAGGGCCTCCACGTGCTGAAACACACACACACACACACACACACACACACACACACACACACACACACACAGATGCAGCTTACTTCAGATATTCAGCTAAACTTGGGATCTTTCATTAAACAACCAACATTATAAAAACCAACTCAGTAACTGTCAACTTTTATCCCTAAACATGGCTAAATGGTTTAGATCATGTCCTTTTACCTCTGCCAGTTTAGCTTCGTAGTCAGCAGAGAGCTGCAGACAGACCTCCTCAGCGCGACCACGGCATGCCCGCTCTGCCCTCTCCCTCCAGCCTCTTTGGATAAGCGAGTGCCAGGCAGCCCACACCTTCTTCTTCAACTGCAGCTGGTGGTGCTGCTCTGCCAACCTGCTCGCCTGAGCCTGGTACACACAGGATAATGAAAATCAGAGGCAAGGTCATCATTCCTTATTTCAGTTTTGTGCATAACTACATTAAAAAATGTGTATATATATATATATATATATATATATATATATATATATATATATATATATATATATATATATATCAGGACTGCAGGAGGAAAACAGATGAGGATGGGCTCCATTCTGAATCTGGTTCCTCTCATGGTAGCTGGATATCAGTCAAGCTGCGTTGTGACAATGTTACAAATTCCATTGTTAAAAGTGCTATATAAATAAAATTTAATTGACTTTTGCAAGCCTCAGATTATGAAGAATGACACGTTTTAGAAAAGAAATGACACTGTACAGTATATAATCTAGTAGTAGTATGCAAACAGATTTCCAGTCTGAGTTTTAAGTAAACAACTTTTTGTTTTTTCTCTCAATACACGGAATAGTGTCGAAACTCATGTTCATGCTAATCGCAGGGGTTAGGATTAGGTTGGAAAAATACTGAAGGAAAACATTTTCCTTTAATAGCATTTCATTTTTTTTTTAAATATATGCAACTTGAAGTTACATAAGAGTTTCACCATTAGAATATTTCCACATTCAGTAAATTTTTCCACATCTAGCAACACTCTCAGAAACACTCTCTGAAATCAGAGGTCAAAAAGTAAGCAATCATTCAAAGACAAACAAGCCAAAGCCTGTCAAAACCATGCAGAAATATCTATATAAAGCCAATATGAATAAAGAAAGGTGTGTGGAAAAGGTGCTGGCCCTTAGTCGGTGTGCTACTGGGCTGTCACTCAGCTCACCTCCTCTTTGGCAGCACAGTGCTGGAGTCTCCAATGGGTGAAGCTCCTCATCAGCTCCAGCCGCTCTCGCTGCCTGTCAACCGCCCGCGTCAGATTCACGATCACCTACAGGGCAAGCAGAGGACGTCACTGAGTGAATCTGAAGGTATCTGTATACATTTCTTTAGAGATGACTAACACTGTGGATATCGATATATAAGCACTAAAATTAATCATACTAGAATTTTGACTGTGTTTAATACCATTATAATGATCATTAATTAACTTCTATGTCAGTCTAAGCAGTGAGTATTACGTGCCTCATCTTTCCGCTGATTGGAGATCTGGTAGGTATTGAGCAGGTCTTTGAGGCTGTCCATCTCTGCATTAATGCCTGCTATGTGCGCGGCATGTTTTTCCCTCTCCTTCTTTATCTCCAATCTGTGCTGCTCCACAAAGGCCATTTTCCATTTCCGTAGCTCCGTCATCACATTGCTCTACAGAAAGATGGATATACGGGAGACTTCACAACTATTCGCTGTATTCACAGTAGTGTTAAATGCATACTGTGAGGAGTTAATACTGGAATTACACATCGGTATTCAGATCTCAGATAAAACCAGCATTATGAACTACTCATGCAGTTGCGTTTGGGTGGAGTTTGCAAAACAGTTGCGTGTCTCAGTTATACATGATTCTGACCTTGAATTTACAGAGATTTTTCTTAAATATCAGCTCAAACAAGGAGCAGTATTAAGTCCAGATTCATCGAGGAGGTTGGAGGAGATAGTATCTTAATCAGAGACACTGCTTAACTCGAGGACTGAAAATTATGAACCTATCTAAACATCATTGCTGATCATATACACAGTGCTGTTATTTCTGTATAATTACAACATTCCTGTACAATGCACTAGACAGGTATATCTAATAAACTCATAACTCACTGTAGGAATCAATACTTTTTATACACAAGTATTGGTAGACATTGCACCTCGAAGACATTTTAGAAGAAATGTCAACCTTCAAGTTGTTGCTCCATGTGTCCAAAATGTCCTCCATCTTGTTCAGGTTCTCCTCAGACACAAACATCTCCGTCATCACGTTGATCACATGATCTGGACTGCTCTTCCCAGATCTGTCTGAGTCAGTATGTGCTCCTTCCGATCCTCCGTCAGACCTGGATGCCACCTCGTCCCCTGAAAACCGTGCTATATTCACTTACAATAACAGCAGATGTAGTTAACTCTGACCTTTGGAGAGCGGTCTGTCTGCGTCCTGCAAGACTACAAACCATGCCTATAACAAGGAACACCCATTACAAGGAACACCTACTAGCAAGTCACACTACACAACATTCCCACGGCCCACTCCCCCCAACTCTAACCTTAACCCTAAGCCCAACCCTAACCCTATGTTTTAGGTATTTGTTGTGGCCGTAACTTGTAATAGTGGGCATGCCTTGTAAGGGGCATGGTCTGTAATCCCGACAGATGTTTAACTTATCTGTTGTGGGTGTACCTTATAAGGGGTGTGGTTTGTAATCCTGCAGGACACAGACGGATACACTTGGACCTTTGTCATAGTGTTAGGTGACTGCGGTGTTAGTTTACCTTCAGAAATTTGACTCTGTGGTCGGGATCCTTCTAACTGTGGAGGACAGGTGACTGAAATCACCTCATGTACAGGTGACGATCGTCTCCCATTCCCTCTAACGTCTAAAAGAGATCATGGCAAATATAGTCAGGTATATTATAAACTTAACACAAACAAAACCAGCAGCATACATATACCAGGTAATTCTGCTTCCAAGTGATTCTACTGACATTAAAATATCACTAAAATATACTAAGAATGATAGAGAGGTACAGTATAGATCGAACCCTCAACCGCCTCGAGTCGTGCAGGATCCATTGCACTGGAATTCTGGGCAGCTCTTAAAGCAAATGAGCTGCTCATCAGCTGTGATGGGATACTTGGATCATACTTTGGAGTGACTACAGCAAAGCGAAGCAGTTCTTCATACTCCTCCTAATGCAAGAAAACATGGACAAAGCAACAATGAAAGACTCATAACAGACATCAGGGTAGAAAAAATGGCTCTAAAATTACTTTTGAACTCACAACAAACGTGAGATCATTAAGGTGTCATTCTCATTTCTTAAAATTAATTAATGTATTTATTTTTGAGGAATATAACTCACTTGAAGTTCAGAAGACACTGAGCTGCCCCTGTCTGAGTCTCTTGGTAGGTGTGGACTGGCCGGCTCCCCTTCATCTGAGGACATCTAGAAAAAAAAAAATTGGGCAATTTTAAGGAAATCATTCGAGTTTTAAAACTTGACTGAAATACATTTCAGTTAGCAGGCTGTCATTTTCAGCTTAGCAGCACTGCTACTAAGAAAGAATCGTTGCTAGCTATCTAAACCGAAACTGAGTTTTAGCATATGATTAGTTTTTCCATGTCACTTTGTTTGTTTTTATGTAAAACACTAGCAAATAGTCATTTAACAAAGTAAACCGTTTATAATGCACTAGTCCACCAAATCAAAGCTCGTGGGACTGAAAACAACTTATAGTTAGCAATCCTAGCAAGCTAACTACCAACTGGCTAACTTTAACTTCCTTGCTAACGACGTGGGAGATACGAAACACATGAAGCAAGACTTTTTCGACAACACTAGATAACTATTATTACCTTATCCGAGTGATTTAATTTTATTCGTTTTCTTGTGCGCCTGTGTTAGAAACACTGCAACACAAGCACAGATTTGGCAGTCCGCAGTTCAAACTGTTGAAAAGCCAAACAAGACGTACACGGATAGGTTAAAACTTTCGTATAGCATTCATAGACTATTGTGATTGGACAAGCCGTTGCCGTGGCAACGTAGACGCGGAAGCCGCCGTTGGAAAGCAAGCTACGGATTTAAACTAACGCTGAAAACGTAACGCTGAAACGTCACTGGATTCGACGAGGAGGGTGTGAATGTCGAACAAATGATAATAACAGATAACAACAAAGAGAGACAAAACAACAGAGAGAGAGAGAGAGAGAGAGAGAGAGAGAATGCTTAGCAGCACTACTATAATTTAGGACTTATGTGTTTTTGGTTCACCAAGTAGTATTTTATATTTTTATGAAAACGAGTTTGTCTGTGTTTAATTTCAGGAATAATTTGTCAGCAGAAAAGTAAAATTAAATAATATTTAGTCATTACTAATAATAAACATTTAGACATTAATATTTTTCTGTAAAATAACACACACCTACACAGTACTTCAAATACAAATGCTCTCGTACAGCCATATTTTCCATATACTTGTACATGTTGGATCACATGCACACTGGAGCAATTCACTTACACTATATGGCCAAAAGTTTGACACCTAACCATCACAACCATAAATGGTTCTTCCCCAAACTGTTGCCACAATGTTGGAAGCACACAATTGTATAGGATATCGTTGTATGCTCTAGCATTACAATTTCCTTTTACTGGAATAAGGGGCCCAAACCTGTTTCATCATCACAATGCTCCTGTGCACAAAGCGAGGTCCATAAAAACATGGTTTGCCAAGTTTGAGTGGCCCAAGCCCTGACCTCAACCCCACTAAACACCTTTGGGATGAATTGGAACGTCGACTGTGTGCCAGGTCTTCAGACTGCGCATCAGTGCCTGACCTCACTAGTCCTCTTGTGGCTGAATGAACGAATCCCCACAACCACACTCCAAAACCTAGTGGAAAGCCTTCCCAGAAGAGTGGAGGCTGTTATAGCGGCAAAGGGGGGACCAACTCCATGTTAATGCCCATGGGCACATAAGGGTGTGACCACATACTTTTGGCCATACAGTGTATTTCTTTGTTCAGAAGAAGGGCAGTGGTTCAATTCTATATGAAAGGGTTGAATCAGTTCCAAAAGACCCTCCTTTTAGAACTAGGATGAAGATCAGGCTGTGCAATCACAGGACTGGTTCACGTCAGTAGACCTGCACTCCACTTACTTTCATGTTACCACTGCCCCAAAACACAGATGCTTTTTCAGGGGTGCCTTCCAAGGTCAGGCATTCCAGTCAGGGCTTTTCAAATGAGGGTTATACACCTGGACACCAATTGCCATTGGCAGAACCAGGTCTTTGTCTCAGTGAGAGGAACCAAAGCACTAACCTTCTGGAGACACAGGAAATTCCTACCAAAATGAATCCCCTTGGGAGTGGTGCCTTATTGGAGAGAGATAACCACCAAGGATGCCTCCCTCACAGGCTAACCCCTCACAGATGTATGGGGTTACAGGTCCACAGCTGGAACTGAGGGTGGTCCGTCTGCCTTCAAGTTCTTCTCAGGTTCTCAGATATGTGTTGGTTTGCACACTGTTGTGATGGCCAGCTATATACAGTAAACCATCAGGGCAAAACAAAGTTGAATGGCTCTCTCTTTATTACTGCCTTTCTGAAAGGGGCAAGGCGCCTTCAAGTCCCCCAGGAGCCTGGTGTGGAATCTCTATAGATATAGGTAGGCAACAAGCTATCATTCTTTGCTCGTGTTGGTTTATCCTATACAACCTCAGGAGAATTCACCCACTTCTGTCCGCAGAGGCCACTCAGGTTCTCATTCAGCTCCTTGTCATCTTGAAATTGGACTACTGCAACTAGCACCTGGCAGGTCTTCCTCTGTGTACCATTAAAACACTAAAAAGCCAAAAACAGACAAGTCCCAGATAGATAGAAGACAGTCTGTGCTGTGTTCCCTTCGATATCCCATTCTGTCCTGGCTCCGAGGTGATGAAATGAACTTCCACTGGCTCGCCAAACAGCTGAGTCATGGGCTGTCCTCAAACAAAGACTGACGACCTCTAACTAAGCACTTAAGTAAGTATTAAATCTACACAAGAAAAATAAGACTAAATAACTCCTCTTTATCAGAGTTTCGGCTTGATGGCATTCTTAGACCCTGGTCTTTTTGTACTAGTATGAGGAACTATTTTTCAGCATTGTTTGGATAGGTGTGTTTGTCACATTCTGTAAATGTAAATGTAATGGGTTTGAAATATCACTATGAAGTATAGAATGTCTCCTTAAATTTGAGGGCATGTGCATCAATACACTATATCACTGTCAAATGACTTGCATACTGGACTGTATACATACAGTTTTTTCCCTGATGATAAAGATCATATCATAATTGATTATAAAGTATTTTACATTGTGTCTTGTCAACAATGATTAATTTATCCTTTATTGGGTGTTTTGCTGTATATCTGTATTTTTTTTCTGTATATCTGTGAAATACACACAATGTATTAAGGTAATGAGCTACTTACAACTCAAATGAAAATATGTAAATAAAAAACAGTGGCATAAAATTAGTGTATTACATTAATATTTAACTGTCATTATTATGACTTCATGGATTAGCTTTTCGTCTGGGCTTTGCTCTGCATGGTTTCCTATTAGAAGGAACACAGCTGGTTCCTTCAGCTTGCAAACACTGATGGACCTAATGCGGGAGCAATATATTTGGCACTGACAGCTCATTAAGTTAAGTGCTTCTTGACTTTATATTATTCTGGCTTGAAGTCAGTGTGCCAGCAGACCTCAAAACCTCCTTCTTATTCTAGTCATACAGGGGAGCCACAAAAGCCTACAGTCACACACCATTCCAATAACCTCTCTTAGAGAAGAAGAATTATTTCAAATGTACCAATGTGTTATATGTATTATTGATGGATGAAGGATATAGTGGAAGGTTACAAATCATGATATGCAGAAAATATAATAAAGTAAATTAATTTTAATGGGCAGACGATAGTATTGCCACCTCACTGCTCCAGGATTCCGGGTTTGATCCTGAGATCCTTTCAGTGTGGGCTTCCTTTGGGTTCGGTAAGCAGATTGGCTATTGTAATTGGACCCCAGGAAAATAGAGAGAAAAACAGAGGGGAAAAAAATCTTATCCTCATAGCCATAGAGTTATTTAACTCATACATTCTTTGAACATGCTGTGTGAATTTGTGTGTTGTATGCTGTAATTCTTGTTACACCTGACTGCAAAGTTCATTTCCTTTTGAGGGATAGTAAAGGCACTGAACTGAATTAGACTGAACAAAATTATCTACAGTTTGCTTGTTTTAGGCTTTATTTTATCATGGTGTTCATGTTTTATGCAAGCCTGACCCTGTTATCACTATGCATACTAAGTATTTGTTATATGGTTATTGCACAATCATAGGGAAATGCATCATAATAAAATACATAACACACATAAAGTAATAGCCTCTGCTATCCAAACCTCCATGCAGTATATTAAAGGACTTTGAAATGTAATAAGAATAAAACTATGAAACGTAATGTAACACATTGAGTCTAGTCAGGAATTTAAACTGAAACATAATGATTACGCTGGTGAACTACAGATTCTGCAAAATGGGTATTTGAAATAAAGATCAAGACCCGTGGCATAAGACATTACCATATTTTAAAATACAATCATTTATTAATAGCAGGATAAAATACCCATGTGGAAATATTTCAGCTGTTCCAGCATTCCTTAAATGGCAGTACAGATCTGGAGAGCAAACCAATTAGGATAATGTGGGTAATGGAGTTGTGTTTAGTAGTCAGGTTCAGCACAATCTTCAGCGTATTCATGGTCCAAATCAATAGCTCTGACCCAGCAGTAACATCTCACATCACTGAATCTGCTATTGGGCATGTTTCTGGGGGCTTCTAGATCCTGTTGCTGATTAGAAGAACAGAATGAGACACACATGCTAATATAACCTTACAAAACATAACCTCTGTTAGGATATTAGTGGGTTTTGTGTAGTTGCTCAGAAGTGTGTTAATATAGACTAAGCAAGCAGAAGTAAATCTTGAGGATTTCTGTTTAGTCACTGTCAGTGGTGTACACACAAGACAGTGAGTGTGAGGGAGGGTGTGTGTTTTAATACCTAATACACTGCCAGCTCAGAGGTGAAAAAAAAAAGAGTACCACGCGAATATACACACTAAAGAGAGATGAAA